>NC_000067.6:61248801-61552760 GCF_000001635.26 Mus musculus | reverse complement strand
ATTTATCTGAACTCTAACACATACACATGGTTCTACATTAGCGGTGCTCTGGGGGAACGCACTACACTTCATGCAAGTACACATCGTGGATACAAAAAAGAGAGTAGTGGGAAGTGACAATGTGGCTAGCCAACATCACAAAGGGCAATTGTTTCTTAAAATAAAGCTAGCGGCCCTAATGTGTGTCCAAACTAGGTGGCCATCAGAAGACAAGGTACAGCCTACTGTGTGTCACATCCACAAATGCTGGTTTTGAAACTGTCAGCTGTTTGATTCTTCAAATACATTTTTTTTTTTTTTGTCTAAAGGTCTGAGGGCTTGTTTCTTTGGTTTGTTTTTTTGTTTTGTTTTGTTTATTTTTGGGTTTTTAATTTGTTTGTTTGTTCTTAGAACAATATTGTGGGCATGTTATAGTGGAATTTTATTTAATGATTTATTTCATCCAAGCACACAAAAATATTTGAACTAGAGAAAAGTCAACGTCTTGAAAAACCGAAATATACTCTGTATGAATTTGTCTACAAATAAAATTTAGAATTTTTCAGTAAAAGGATGAGTATATCAATCTGAGCATTAAAATTTTTAGGGGTGGTAAGGAATCTGGGAAGAAGAGATGGCCAGGCATCTGAAGAAGGACAGGGAAACCCTGTGAATCACCTGAACTTGGAAACACACACACATATGCACACACACACACACACACACACGCACACACACACACATATGCACACACACACATATGCACACACACACATGCACACACACACACACACACACACACACACATATGCACACACAGAGAGAGAGAGAGAGAGAGAGAGAGAGAGAGAGAGAGAGAGAGTCTATATACATAGTGATTGCACATATTTGTGGAGTATATGTAATAATTCAATACATGAGTTCAGGTATAAATTGGCAACTGGTCATGGTGGTGCATATCTATAATCCCAGCCTCCAAGAAACAGAGACAAGAGAATCAGGAGTTCAAGGCCATTTTTGGCTACATAACAAGTTTAAAGCCAACTTATGCTATATGAAACCCTGCCTACAAATAAGTAGGTAAATAAATAAATAAATGTGTCAGCTGGAGGATACAAACAGAAAGAAAATTGGTTTTAAAAGCACAATGGGGAAAAGATTTAATAAGAAATGGGTAGAAGTTTTAAAAGCACAGAAGCCTCCCATTAAGAGGCAGCAGGCAAAGCAGGAGCCTACAGGGAAATTAATCACAAAGGGCCCAGCAGCACTGAAAGGAGAATCTGAGCTCACAGAACTGTCTCCTGAGCAGGCGGTGTTCCAGAGGGCATAGTGATGTGTAACTGATATATAGTTCCTATCTCTTTAACCTCATCTCTTTTACACTCAGCCAAACGTCCACACCTCTGCACCCGGAGCTAGGGCTCTTATCTTCTGACCTGAATCACCTGGCTCAATACTAATTCAGAGCTGTGCCAAATGAGGGTGGTCATGGCTCCTCCATGCACTCTACATGTTGAAGCACATCACCTAGCAACTCCACATATTCTGTGGCAACCAAGTATAGCATCAAGGAAGATAGATTTTGTGCTATCAATATCAGGCAAAGATTATACCAAGAAACAGTAGCCAGAAGATGAACATATCATTCTGATATGCGAGCTGGTAGCTAGAACATTCCCTATACCCTTGGCCCTCCCCAGAGATAAGTTAATGTGCCACAATTCCTCAAGGCAGGTCAAGCAGGGCTCTAAACTGTACCAGATAGGCCTGGATTTGGGAATGAAGAAGAGGCAGGACCAATGATGTCTTCAATTCATCTTCAGTTTGAGAGTCGGAGGAAGAAGCAGGTCACCCATTTCTGTCTGTAGCAGAGGGATCCATAGCTTTTACAAGGCTTGAAGCTAGTCACGAGCATGCTTGCCCTCAGAACAAAAGGCTTTGGGTAGGAATGCTTTATGAAATGTTCTCCGATCCTGAAGTACAGGGGCAAGTTGTCTGTGGGAACCTCAACTAGGAGTTTGCCATTGTGGAACTTAATTTTAAAGAATTTGCAGTCTGAGTTAAAATGAGGCACACTGAGAACTAGGATGCCTTTTGAAGACTTTTTAAACTCACCCCCTTTCTGTTCCTCCAAACCAGCAATTCTTAACCTGTAGGTCATTACCCCTTTGAGTGTTGCATATCATATATCTGGCATATCATATATTTATATTACAATCCCTAACAATAGCAAAATTACAGTTATAAAGTAGCAAGAAAATAATTTGATGGTTGGGAGTCGCCATAGCATTAACTGTATTAAAGGGTCACAGCATTAGGAAGGTTGGGAGCCACTGCTCAAAAATCTGCAACTCTAAAATTCCAAAGAGGCCTTAATCTCAAGCTTCCTCAATTCATTAGCTCACAGGCATCTTCAACCGAAGAGGGTCAAGTGACCTGGCTCATGTCCCTACTTGGCAGCTATGCTTTCTATCTATAACCTCTGGTATACAAGATCCTGACTTCCATCTCTCTCTGAACCACCTGTCCATCTTGTCTTTCAAACACTCACCTTTACCCTAGCTGACTGTAGACCTTCTTAAGGCCGACTAGAACCAGAGCAGAGGCTCATCATACGCTTGGGGAATTCTTTAGAGCTCCACATGGACTTTTCCCTTTCTCTGTTCTTCTGAGATCTTTTAATGCTGCAGTTAGGATGTGCACTCTTGGAGTATTCCTTTCTTACTCTCAGCAATGAAGCAACTTTAGTTGATGGTTCTGGAGACTCATATTCCCAGTTATGACCAGTGAAAGACATAGGCAAAAAGCAAGGGCAAGATGCTCACTCACAGCCATGAGGTAGAGAATGGCGAGTGGTTTTGGTTGGGACAGTATGGTACTGATGATAAACCAAAAAGACAAAATTCCAAATGCTGAAGTTTCAGAAGACCAAAAGTTTTAAAGTCTACAATTCCTAAGTTCAAAATTTCTAAACATTAAAATTTTAAATGTTAAAGCTCAGAGGTGGTGGTACACGCCTTTATTCCTAGTACTCAGGAGGCAGGAACAGGCATATCTCTGAGCTCAAGGTCTACAGAGTCAATTCCAGGACAGCCATAACTACATAGGGAGATCCTATTTTGACAGAGTAAAAATAAATACATAAATATAAATAAGCAAAAGAATAATCTGCAATTTTATAGTAAGAAAATAGAAGAAAAATGGAAGAAGAAATAGCAGCTGGATTAGAGAAGTAGAACCCCAAATCTCAGGAGGGCCAAGCACACAGAGGGCAGAACAAACCCCTGGGAGCCTAGTAAAAGATCAGACTGCCAGAGTCATAAGGAAGGCGCCCCACCAAGGGTTTTGCTTTTGATGTTCAATATTTAATTTTTTTATTATTTTCTTTGCATAAGTACCTGTATGTATGTCTGTGGACTATGTGCATGGTTGGTGCCCACAGAAGCCCAGAGAGCACCAGATCCCCTGGAGCTGAAGATATACATGGTTATAAGGCACCGTGTGGGTACTGGGAATCAAATCTAGGTCCCTTTGAAAACCAGCCAGTAACCTTAACCACTGAACAATCTCTCAAGCACTTGAGTTTTGTTTGATAACCCACGTATTCTGTATGCAGCGTTTCCAATCATGTAGGGCAGCACCTTCAATATCTTTCTTTTAAGTAAGAATTATATTCTGAGATTCTGCCACATGGTAGTAGATTTCCATACACATTTTCGTATGCTTCTTACTGTGGTTGCCACCTCACCTCTTTGTCTGTCCTAGCTCCCCTTTGCCTCCTGCTTCAGATTTTCTCTTCTCCACCTTGATGCCGTCTGCCTTGTACTCTCTCCCTCCCTTAAAGTATTGGGACCCCCAAAGGTCATTTCCTAGTCTCCTGGCTTCTACTGGGATTCCAAGTTGAACACATAAAACTAGATATTCCAAGATAAGACCCACGCATGAAGTAAAACACGAGACTTCCTTTTCTGTGCCTCAGTTACCTCATTCCATATAGTTTTTTTCCAAATATTCACATTCATATATTCATTTCCATATATTTTTCATATATTCACCTACAAATTTTATAATTTCATTTTTCTTCAAAGATAATAAACTTCCTCAGTGCATATATACCACATTTTCATTATCCCTGCATCACAGTGTCACACTTCTGCCAACAAGGCCACACCCACTCCAACAAGGACACACCTACTAATAGTGCCACTCCATATGGGCCAAGCATTCAAGTACATTAGTTTATGGGGCTATTCCTATTCGAACCACCACAAAAGTCATAATCCACATCAAAAGAGGACCTGAGTAGAGGGGACAGAGCAAGGCGTTCTGGTACTGACCTAGGTGTTGTGTAGATCTCCACTACTTATATTTCCTACCTGCTTTCTCTGGGTTCATTTTTGCTCTGAAGCCAGATTAGTAGTTAAACCTGGCCAGCAATCATTCTGCCAACTTCTCCAGTTACAGCAGCCCAGACATTTCCTTTGTTAACATGCCAGGTGAAGCCAAAACCGTTATGCATAGGACAGTTCACAATTTCCCCACAATTTTGCCATACTTAGATAAATGGCCTCCGCATCAGACATCTTGACCACAAGAGTGCTGAGATTGACAATGAATACACGGGGATTTGAGGCTCTGTCTTATTTGTAACAGTGCTAGGCACCTCCTTTGATGAGAAGGTTTCTCACAAAGCTGAAAATGTAGCTGAAGATCAAAAACAATCTCATAAGAGGAATGAGAGAGAGAAAAGACTGCTTCTCTTACTGTGGTTCTAAGCCAAAACTACAGCAGGCAGGCAGCATGCAACCATTCGCTTGCCTTTTAAAGAATTTTTAAATGATTTTTTCCCTAGAGTTATATTTTCAGGAACTCTTCGTAATTGTAGACTTCTGGAGTTTTGCTCTTTCAGGACCTCAACGTTTGAGACTGTGGTATTCAAGATTGTACCTCTGAGGCTTATAGCCAAAATCCAGGGTCAGCTTGTTGGAAAGATGTGCCATGAAGAGGTATTCACTAGCTCTTGATGGTGTAGGAACGATGAACTGTGTCATCTGAACATGTTAGGGATGCGGAGAGAACAGAATGGTCCTCTGCCATGGGTTCAGAGACATACAGAAACCCCCTTAGCCTTGAGCAAGATAGGAGATTGCCTCCTGTTCTTTGGAATCCTATGGGGCCCTCATTATATTCCAGTCACAGGACTTGGTAGAACTGACCACACAAAGTGGCAGGGTTTGAGCTCATTGCTAGGCACTGTACATGTCAATTTTCCTACTCACATGGCAGTACAAAGAGAGGCTTTAGGCAAATGGGATAATTAGCTTAGGAAACTGGTCATCATCTGGTCCGGCAGTTCTCAACCTGTGGATCATGACCGTTGAAAAGTATTTTCAGTGGTTGGGGGAACTGAGACAATGCTAAATAGCAAAATCTCACTTATGAAGTAGCGACAAAAATACATTTATGCTTGGGGGTTCTTAAGACAATTGGAAATGTGGTTTCTTATGGTTGTGACTCACAGATTGAGAACCGTTATTTTAGGCATTCAAGGTCTTTATTTCTTGTTCTAGTACTTCCTTAAGGCAGAATGGTTTAGATAATCAAGTATAGCACCACTTAAGGGTAGGGAATGGAGACTTGTGTCATTGGAGGGTGTGCAGATGGCTACTGCGGTACTGGCCTAGAGGAGTAGGGAGGCACGTAGAGTTGCTCTGCTCCTGGGTAGCTCTGAGGTAGATGACAGCTCTTGCTGGTCACAGCTACAGGAGTATCCCTGGCCCAATGCAAAGCTTCTTTGAACAAGTGCTGCTTTAGTAACAACTCGCTTTGAGACCCTTTGCAGTGTAGAGAAAGTGCTAATCACCCAGTATTCATTTTCTTTCCTGGAGTTTCATTCTTCTTGCTTTGACAAAACTGAAATGTCACTGAAATGACCATGATACTTCACTGGAAGCCCTGTGAATAGAAGGCATGTGTGTTTATTTCAGCTTGAAATATGCAGTAAACACAAGCTTTGGACACACAAATTCTAAATGAGGTCATTGAGTCTAAAGAGTCTAAAAACCATGTGATTCTCATTTCAACCAACTAGCACCCCAGTTATGTGTAAGTGTAGAATGGATTCCAGAATTAAATCACTAGAATGTTTAATTTTTCCCCTGGAAATATTGAAATTAGATGCTGACAAGATCATAGGACCTCAAGTAGCATAGAAATTCGTGAAACTTGGCTTACCGAAACTATATACACCATTCAACTTTCTTCCTAGAAAATTTCAGGAAAATGCAAGGACATTTCACCATAGCTTTTTGCATTTCACAATTGTGAGGCATATTTTTCTTCTCTGAGAGTTCAACATATCGAATATGAAAATGAGGGAAACAACTTCATATTAACAAACATCACAACCAAACTAGTATTTCCCTCAAGATTGAAAAGGAAAGACTAGCAGTTAATAATACATGACATAACTCCAACCCTTGGCAAAGCAATATTTTAAAACTAAAATTATATTGTAATTAGCCTTTCAAAAACGTGAACACTTCAATATAGGAGTCCATTAATAATCTAACTGCTGCTGCAAAGCATCTTCCTCCCACACGTGTAAGTTAATTAAACTCAGCTTCTCATTCCAACCGTCAGACAGTCAAGATGAACAGGTGGCTCCCAACTTGGAGATAATGGAAAGATGGATCTTGCTATACTTATCATACACCCAGATGATATTATCTAAATGTTGTTTTCCCAGTTCTTTATTCTAGCATTTTCTATTTCAAATACAGAGTTTTTTTTCTTCTTTTAGAGGATTTAAAGTACAGATACTACCCAGGACATTTTTTTTTTTTTGAAGAGTAAATGTGAGTTTATATAGCTATCAGGGATGTTCCTCATACAAGGTTCTCTTAAAAAGTCTTACTATCTTGTGTAGGTGGAAGGTTGGGAAAGTGCTAAGAGTAATGACATACTAGGTAGTACAATTTCAGGAGTACTGATAGAGGATGACAGTTAAAGGCAACAATCTCTACGAATCTTCTCTTCCTTTTCTAGTGTGCATGTATCATAAATTCAAAAGCCTTAGTGAGGTGATTGGGATATGAATGGCCCCCATAGACTCATGCATTTGAGTGCCTGACCCATGGGAAATGGCACTATTAGGAGGTGTGGCCTTGTTGGAGGAAGTATGTCACTGGTGGGGGGAGGAGTGGACTTTGAGGTCTCTGATGCTCAAGCCAGGCCCAGTGTGGCCTTGACTCTTCCTGCAGATCAAGATGTAGAACTCTCAGCTACCTGCCCAGCACCATGTTTGTCCATGTGGTACCATGCTTTCCACCATGATAATACTGAACTAATCATCAAAAACTATAAACAAGCCCCAATTAAATGTTTTTCTTTATAAAAGTGGCTCTTGCCGTGGTATCTCTTCATAGGAAAGAGAACTGACTAAAACACCTGGAGAAGCAGGGGATACCTGGAATGAAGAAAGATGCTGGGTGAAAGGGATGTAGCTAACCGGAGAAAGATGCTCTGTGTGTGTGTGTGTGTGTGTGTGTGTGTGTGTGTGTAGTGGGTGTGGGTTTGGGGGACACCTTTTATTTGGGTCCAGCAAGTCCTTGACTTTCTTTCACCAGGACAGCTTAGAAGATCCATTTTTAGTTAAAATTGAAGGTTAGAATTATCATGCTTAAAAATTGCCAGCTGATTAAGAATCTTAGGTAGTAGGTGGACCAAATCAGATATAGAGGCCTATAACTTTGTCTTTGAAGACAACTGTAAATCGAGATCCAAACCTAGTTTGCCTTCTGAGAAAGGGGATGTATGTGAATGGGAACATAGTAAGGTAATGTAGTTAAATGTGTTTCCTACCTGGGAAAGCATTACACCCATGCTGATTTTATAGCTCTTACTGTGATTAGTATCCAGCCATGGTGCATTTCTAGCAGGAGAGACAGGACTGGTGGTGAGAGATGAACAGCCAGATGTTTTTCTGAACTACCTGCTATGACTCAGAACCCCAGAAATTCTGGACTGTAAGTGGAAGCTTTTACTAGATGCCTTCACATTTATAACACGTCAACAAGGTCTATTCCCTCATCAAGACGGCGCTGTGAAGGCCTTGACTTCACACCAGACTTAATGTGCTTGGAAACTGAGTTATAGCACTGAGACTGTGACCCACAGAAGCCATAAAGCCACCACTTTGACTAGATTTCATCGGGGGTAGACTACAGTGACTAATTTAAACAAGGAAGTATTTAATGCCCCAGATTATTTATAGTAGAAACTAATGGGTCTTTGTACCTGATTTTAATGGCCATGTAAAGAGAACAAACAAACATCAAGCACAATGGATGGGATAAGTAATACTTAAATGTTGAATGATGCCTAAGTAGTGAAGAGGGACACGTTTGTCCACGCGCATCCAATAGGTAGGTAGATAAGTTTACTTCTTCTTGTCTCTTGGGGGAGGGGAGAGGAGAGGAGAGGAGAGGAGAGGAGAGGAGAGGAGAGGAGAGGAGAGGAGAGGGAGAGGGAGAGAGAGAGAGAGAGAGAGAGAGAGAGAGAGAGAGAGAGAGAGAGATTGATTTAAAGTTCTACAGATACCTAGTCTGTGACCCTTGGGCCATGTACAGCCAAGGGCAGCTATGAATGTGGCCTAACACAAAGTTGTTTCTTGCATAAGATTATTTTTTGACTTTAAAGAATGTATTGTGCTGTTCTCAAGTCTGCACTACGTCATATGAAAAGACTGGACACACCTGATAGGTGACAAATATGTGCTACTTGTTGATTGATCTAATCCCTCCTTCATTGTGGGTGAGTTTTTTATTGCTGTTTTGGGTTTTATTTGTTTTGTTTTGTTTTGTTTTGCCTTTGCTACACTACTTTTGAGAATGTTCTTTGTTAGTGTTTCAGGCTGACTCCTTTTTCCTCCATATTTCAGAATGTGCATTTACTTTTCCTGTGTATGGGTGTTCTCTTCAGGAGGAGAAAGCTCAACAGCTTTCAACCCCTCCCTTTCCGACCCTGCCCCTACACCTTTGCTTGGTTTACACTGTTTTCTGTAAAGTGTTGTGTTCAGAAGGGAATCTTTTTTGAAGAATTTAAACACAAACAGCCCTTCAGGAGACAGCCCTGTACCAAGGTTCCCAGCCTCAGCACTCTTGAGATTCTGGGCTGAGTGTTTCTTTCTTTGGGGGGGGGGGGCTTTCCCCAGCACTAGAAAAAAAATTATCTAGCAGCATAATTGACCTTTACTTACTAGCTGACAGTTCACAACCCAAATACTAACTAAAAAGTCTTTAAGCAAAGGGATGTGTGTGTGTGTGTGTGTGTGTGTGTGTGTATGTGTGTGTCTGTGTGTGTGTGTGTCTGTGTGTGTGTGTGTGTGTGTGTGTGTGTATGTGTGTGTGTGACATCCTCCTCCTTACTTGAGAACCACTGTGCTGTGGATGAAACACAAAGTTACATATTGAGGCAGGAGACTTGCTGTGACTGTTAACGCTGCCAGGCTCTGGCGTAGGTTCTGAAGCATATGATCTCTTGTCTACATGGGATTCTGTGAGAATGGGTATAGAAATATACTCACTGGGCACCAAGTATATTCTAGGCCCTATTCTATGGAGTGGTAAATGAATTTATTGAATCCTTTTCACTCATTTCTGTGGTAGGTACTATAATTCCCCCCCCCCTTTTTTTAGTAGAAATAACAGAGATGCAGGGTTTGAGTATTTCCCCCAAGGTTAAACAGCTGATGAGCGATGGGACTAGACTATCAATCTAGGCCTTTAGTTCTCATAAACTCTTCAAAAATGTTAAAGCTGGACAGTTAACAACCTTCCCATCCATGCACAGAAATGCGCACTGTGGCTGGAGCCCTCCAAACACCCCATCAAGCTCCCTCTTCACTGTGCATTATGAATACTTCATCTTTTCAGGTTCAAATATCCCCCACCTTCAGGTCTGGCTCCAATGCCACTGGCTCCCGTTTATTTCCTCTCGTTTTCTGTCACCAGTGCTGTAGTCCTCCGATGAGAGCCTTCATTCTTTGTTCTAATTTTGTCCAATTCAATGTCCTCTTTGCAGCAAGTGACATGTATGTGACATGGTCATTGGGGGGAGCATGGTGATAAGCCCTTGAGGCAGCCACGACAGAGTGTGGCCAATGTAAGCACAAAAAGGAGGATTTCTAAATTAATGACTGGATCGAGTAGATTACTAGATTGAATAGTAACAATTTTCACCTGATGTTGTGTGCCTCTGTCTTACAAGTGAAACATTGGGGCATGGAAAAAGTCAGCCAAATGGGGATCCTTGGATCCTCTTCATTCCCCTAAAGCAGCCCAGATACAAACACCATGGTTTAAGCTGGGCAAAGCCACTTGCATAAAATAGTGATGGAATTCTTTCTGGATGAGTAACTATGCCAAAGGTCCTGCGTGTTTTACTACTCTTTATGCTATGAATAGTCCGCCAAAGCAGAGACTTACATCCCACCTTTTCATCCTTTCTTTAGCCAGTCCCACTGAGCAGTACTTTGTGCTAGTGACTATTTGTCATTGATGTTGAGAAATATCTCATGGATCAGGTTTTGCCAACTGTCCAGGTGAGAGACCATGAAAGAAGAGACCAGCTGACCCAGTCCTGATTACTTTGCTTACAAGAGCTTTTTGTAGCTGTCATTATCCAGACTTTGCTCCTGTGTTCTACAGTGTCAATTTCTTAGAGAGATTGAGCAGGGCTGCCAAAGGCATTCCTCTTTGTCAAATGTTTCGCTTATTATTGAGTTTATGCCCAGGGAAACATTTATCTTTTTTTGGAAGTATTGCTGCCATGCTTGCTCTGATGCCAGGTTCAGTCCCAGGGATGTTTAAGGAGGTCTTGTTAAAGCAGAAAGGATGGATGCTGAGGGAACGTGAATAATTAGCTTGAAGACATGTGATCAGTGTGTCAGCATGGTAACTTGTCACAAGGACTGAGAGCCAAAGACCTTCACAGCTAGGATTTGCCAGAGGTCCTTAGCTTGACAGCCCCATGTTTTTCTTACCCACACCTCTGGTTGACCTTTATTCCAGAATCTGTCTTCAAAAGAGGTAATTCCACAAAGACGTTTTATTAATGAGAAGCAATGTGAGTTCTGATTTATTGTTGATATAAAGGGTATTTTATCACAATCCCAATGCATTATAATCCAAAATATGTTACTACCATATAATCAGAGATTCTGTGGTTAAAATGGCATGCCTCACAGATTTTTCTCTTCCTTTCTATCTACTTTTATAGTAACCATGGGATCAGGTCATCCCTGGAAGAAACAGCAGTAACTATCTGTCTATTGCTATATCAATTACTAAGTGCTACATGGGACCATATTTTATGATGCAAGGAGGAGACAGACTGTAATTTCTACATCTGATGCAAGAGGAAGAAACAGCTCAACTTTGATGAATGCTCCGTGTTTGAGCACGCAATTAAAAAAGCCTGTCTTCCACTTGTAAGACGAGCAAGCGTGATACAGATATATCTGAAGGAAAATAGGCATCAAGCTTTCAGTATGCTGATGTGAAGAAATTCACTTACCTCTGTCCATCACAAATACCACAAGGTGAGTGGGAGCTCAGAAGCTTGACATGTTCTTTATGTTGCAAGAAACCATCTTTCCTTCAATCTCGGACTTGCAGATGTGAATTGAGAACACAGACCCTACTTAAGATTTCATCAAAACAGACAAATGAACTTGCCTGTACATGGAACTTTTCCAGAGAGAGAAAAAGGGAGAACAAGAACAAACAGGTTTTTAATTTCATGTAAAAAGTAGACCCTTTGGCCTGTATTTAATTGCAGAAAAAAGGAACTTTCCTGTCTAGGACTCAGCCAACTACCATCTAAGGTGTCTTGTTTGAAGAACATAAATTACAATCAGGTTGTGTATTTGAAGAGGGAATGGATAATTAACCATATACAAAAAAATCACAGCCACATTTAGCAATTTTCAGAAGTCAAGGAGCTGGGGAAGTTTTCATTGTCTCTTGCTTCAGATTTGTGTTGTCCTGTAAACATGTGGTGTTAATCTGCCTTCAATGTAAATCTGAAAACTCAGGAGCCATGCCATACAAGACCCTGTGAATGTTTGTATCAGCTTCCATGCTGGGTAAGAGTTTAATCCTTAAGGACTTTGTCTCTGCCCATATGACTTCCTATTCCACAGAGCAAGAGTCTAGCATCTTTTGTTTCATACACTGCTGAGTTTTGAAGATTGGAAGCACATTGTTCAATTAAGAACCAATTAATGTGACATTCCAGCATGAAAGAAGTGTTAGGCAAGAGGAACCTGCTGCAAACTAATCAGTTTAAGTTTCATTGACTCTCGATCCACTGCTTCTTAAAGGCATGGAAATGTGGTGCATCTCTGTCACCACCAGCTCTTGTAACTTGACTGGGTTCCCAAACTAGGGAGAGTCAAGTTGAGTCACGATCACATGGCGACCTTCCCAGGGTAGCCCAATTTCTGCAAAATACATGCACACCATGGGTGTGCCCTTTCTCCCACACTGCTTTGTAGCTGGCAGTTCTGATTGCCTTGTGACTGATTCAGAGGATAAATAGCAACCAGAAACTCAAAAGGCAAGCAATGCAATCCCATTCCTTAAGTACATTTTGTTCCCCTGAGTTCAGATTCTTCATCTCTTAAATGGAAGCAACAGAGTCTATTCATTGGAACTAAGCTGATGTGCCACTCACTGCCAGGAAGGAGTAGAACAAGCCCTGCTTTAAATACATGCCAGTCTCAGCAATTAGTCCATCAACTTAAATTCTTGTTGCAGTTTCAATTAGATTGAGCACCCTTCCCTGGTTTCCACTCACGCTGTTGTACAGCATTTCTGCAAGGCGAACAGCTGTCTTATTCCACCCCAGAGAGAGCTCTGTTTCAGCTACTCCTGCATTCCTAGTTCATAAAGCACTCTAAGATCCAGTGGGTGCAAGGCACTCATTAGCATCATGAGATGATATGTGTTAGTAGTAAATAAGCTATGGGGAAAGGCAAGCAGGGATCACACTCTTGTTAACAAGTCACTCAACACCCTAGGTGGATCCCTCTGTACCAAGATCTGGTTGAAAAGCAAAGAACATGAAATGACATAGTTTATAGGGGATAGTTGTTGTTGCTTTGAGAAACAGAATGGGTGTTGGGGGTAGGTGGTAGGTCTGTCAGCATCACCTCCCACATTCTAGGACATTCTCTATACAGTCTGTTCTTTGATGGGCTTATTAGGTTTATTACTTTTGTAACATTGTCTAAGGACAGCATCCTAATGATTTGCTAAAAGAAAGGGTTTGTCAGAATTCTACAATGGCCCAGGCTACACTGGTTTATCTTTTGTACCGTCTCTAACTACGCCTCTAATTCCTGCTCCACCCATTCTTATCTCTTTTTGCTGTTAGAGTCTTTAAATATGGCCTCCAGCAACACTCCTTCAAGCTACTTGTATCCTGGTTTCTATCGTTCATCTGGAAACCTGCCCTTCCATTCCCTTCTCTATCCTGCTTTGGGCTGAGGAAGTTGACCTTGTGCCTGACTCTCTAGACTTCCTGGGCAGACAGAATGAGCGCAATTCTTCCCAGCTCACAATGCTTCTGCTGCAGTTTTACCCGTCTGACTGTGACTCCTACTGTCTGCTCCTCAGCCAGGGCCCCAGCTCTCCTGGCCCTGGTGGCAGCTTAAATCTCTTTGCCCTTCTGCCTGGAGGATATAATGAATTTCTGCTGTTTTTGGTCTCTGCCTGTACTTTCTCTTTCTGTTGACACTTCTACACATTCTCTCTGCCATCAAACCATCCCAGCTGGTGCTGACATCTAGGTAAGACTCTGGCTTTCCTGCATCCCATTTCCCACAGGCACAAGCCAAAAGTAGCAAAAATGAAAATATATAATTATGTTGAGTGCCCGTGAGGCTTTTTACCTGATTTAAATGGATTCATTATGAGGTGGCTCTTTGTTATTTTCTGGAAGAAAAATATTTAGTCAAGAGGCATAGATAGTGAGAGCAAAAGTCTATTTAACTAAGCGAAAACTCCAAAGAGAGACTGGAATAGACTCTCCAAGGCAGGGAACAGCTGAGTGCATTCTGTGTTGTCAAATATATATATATATATATATATATTGTTTGCATTATTATTATTATTATTATTATTATTATTATTATTATTATTAGGGGAGAGCAGTGGACAAGCCTGCGGAGTGGTTCTCTCCTTCTACCTTTATGTGAGCTCCAGGTTTGGAGTGTTGTCAGTGTTGTGCAGCAAGCTACTTTACCCACTGAGCAATCTCTGCTCCCTGAGGTCAAGTTTTTATTTTCATTTAGTTATTTTTTTGAGACAAGGTCTCATTTAACTGTGTAGCCCTGGCTGTCCTAGAACTCTCCACATAGATCAGGCTGACCTCAGATTGATAAACATCCACCTGCCTCTGCCTCCTGAGTGCTGAGATTAAAGGCAAGTGCCATTATGTTAGGCTTCCTTAAGGACGGTTAAGAAGTTTTATGAATATTTATGAGGTGGGTAGGCTATTCGTGGACTAAGGTGACACTTTTGATGACACTTTTATTACTCTTAAATCGTGTTGTACCTCTTTTGAGGCTGCAGACCTTTCATAAGTATGTGTATGTGGAGAATTCCCTGTACCTTCCTTTAGGATATATTGGGAACAACCTGACTGCAATTTCAGGAATGTTTAACCACAAAAGTTTGTTCTGGCTGCCTGGAGACATGGGTGCCAAGATGCAGCTAGAGTTTTGTTGTTGTTGTTGTTGTTGTTTGTTTTGTTTTGTTTTTTACCTTGTCTCTTACTATTTGCCTGCTTGGTATTAGAATCACCACCTGAGAGCACTCCACATCTGAGTCCCTGAGTCCTCATTTCTGCTCCTAATACTGGTACAATGGCAGTGCCATCACATGGAAGAACATCACAGAAGAACCGCACTGTATTTGAGGGCTACCGCTGACATCAAAGTCACCATGCAATAATTCACTTTAACATGGCAAGAAAACTGTAGCCAGATCAACTTCTTTAGTGTCAGTCAAGTGCTACCCAAAATAAAGTTTCAGCTCATTCATATTTCTGTATGTAATAAAAATCTTTTATATTTATTTACTCAAACCTGATGATATAAGTAATTCTCTGGATTAAGCCTAATTGCAGGATGCTCCCAAAAGAATCCTGTTAATTTAAAAGGCAATAAATATTTAGTGCGTGGACACAACTTTAGGAAGTATAAATTTATTCTCATTGTGTTATAACTGATATAAGATAGTTTTAAAACAGTAACCAAATGTTTGTAGTTTCTGTATTTCCTTTCTCATTACAATATTTGTCATGAAGATGAATTAGTGTTGTGCCATTTTCTGCTCTCATTACAATCTTGGTTCTGAGATGAAATATTGGAGGCTTAATGTCTTTATGAATTATAGCTGAAAACTGTAGGACGTTAACCTTTTCAATATTCTGGTTTCTGACTGGCTGGCATTTCCAGTCTTCCTCCTCCTCAAACAATTGCTAGGAATCTAGAAGAAAGGTTGGGGCTGGTAGCCAATGAGAAAACAGAATATTAAAAAGGTCAGCAGCACAGTCTTTTCTATAAATTCAAAAAATATATTAAGGCATTAAAATTCAAATACTATAACTTATGAACAAAATATTCAGTCCATAGTTGTAAGGAATCACCTTGTTTTAAAACTTCCTCATGACTGTAGTAAAAGTGCATCACAGTTATTAAAGACTAAAAATAATCTCTTCAATATTTTACAAACAATTGAGAATTCTTTTAAAATCATAAAGTTATCACCTTATTTCTATACACAAATTGAATTATTTTGTCTGCAGCAACAGTAACATCAACAGATAATTGTAGTTGTTTCATTTTTAGTTATTGCACATGTTATTCATTGTTTTAGAACTAAATATTAGATATTGCCAAATAATAACAAAAATCACTTAAGGACTCATATTCATAATCACCTAAATATTACAGGCAAAGCATTGGTTATAATAAGTGTCTATTATTTTTGAAGGGATATGTGATCACTGCAAACATGAAAAATTGTAAGACTTAGACAGGCTTTATAGTTCTGTTTGCTGTAACTCAAGAAATACGTATGATGACTCAAGGAAAAAGAAGGGGAAGGAAGAATATTGTTTGCAGTCTCTGGATCGCAACAGAACCCACTAGCTTGTTAACCTGGCCATCTTGCCTTTTCTGAATTGTCCATTCCTGATTATATGCCTCACCTCTACCCTTCCTCATATAGTCATCACATGATCTTCATTGACCAATCAAGTGTTTTCCTCCCTAGTTACTACTTGGGGATGAACTTTGGACTGGATTAGGGCCATTTCGAACCTGAGGTAGGAGACATATCGATACTGAGCAGGAAGAGGCTGCTCTTTTTCCTGGATCAGTAGCTGTGAGGACGTAGCTTCTCCATGGTTATTGGGAACCATCTCTCCTACCTACAGGAGAAACCCCTGGAGGGACAGCAGGCAGAGGAGAGAGCAAAATGTATGGACCCGGTGACACCATCTGAATGGCTGGTGGTTCGGTCCTTATTTTAAACCAGTGCCACCTCTTGAGCTTAATTAATTAATTAATTAATTCTCTCTCTCTGTCTCTTTGCTCATGCTAATCCGACTAGAGTATCTGTCATTTATAATTAATGGGAGCCTCTTAACTATGGAATTATTGTAAAGAGTTCTGAGATTCATATGGACTCCAAGCACCCAATGATTACTGTGTAATACATACAACTAGATTGAATGAATGCAGATGCTTTCATTAATAAATTATAAATAGATGTAAATTCAGAATAACTTTTTGTCATTACTTAATTGGTGCATATCAAAGCTATTAATATGTTAACTCCTTAAAGACATTCTACAGCCACCAAAGATCCACACAGAGCAGATTTGAGATCACTGCATGTACCTTTATTTGGGGCCATGGTGTTGGTTCATTGGTGAAGACCACTTGCTCTGCCAGCATGGGGATTCAAGTTCAAATCCCCAGCATGCACATAAAAAGCTAGTGCCTGTAATTTAGCCATGAGGGATGGAGAAGGGTAGAACCCAAGAGCTTGCTAGGCAGACAGCCCAGCTAAAATGGAGAACTTCCTGTTTGCTGACACATCCTATCATCTCAAGACAATGGGGGAAAATATAGAGGAAGAAAATTTGATGCTCTGGCCTCCACATGTGTAAACATAGGCTCACAAACACACACACACACACACACACACACTTTTGTAATTGGCCTTTGGGTCTCTTTATCCTATAGTCACACCTAGTTCTAATAGGGCTAAGTTTCTCTGATAAAAAAAATACAAATGCAGTTCTTAGACTGTTTATGAACCAGTCGTTAAATACATACCTGTACATATTTACCAGAATACTTTCCCTTGTGCCCAGATGAGTCCAACCTCATTGCTGCCTCCAAGAAACTGAAATCTCAGGGTGTGGGAGCACACACATGCATTCAGCACTTTCTGAGCTGTGAGGCTATTTTCTGTCTTGGCCTGTGCGTTTTCCTCTGCCTGTCTTGCCCTTTGCTTTCCTATAGTGGATACTTTTTCAGCTCCCTTTCCTACTCCTGTTTTGAGTGCATCTCCCAGCATGTCTGAATACCATTTTTCATGCTCACCATCTCTGCCTGTGCTTGGACCCATCAGTTGTACACTTTGGTCTCCATCTTCACCTTAGGCTCAACAAGCAGAAAGCATATGAAGGAGATTCAGTCACCTGGTGGGTCACCTGTCATAGGAGTACAGCTTCAGCTTCTACCTCAAGCTAGAGATACATTCTTGGGGGTTCTAGAGTCAACCCCTCTGTTTGGTGCTCTTCAACCCAGGGATGGCAATGGATTCCCTTAATAATACCATAGGAGGTGGCAACCTTTCATTGAGTTATCTCTCTAGTTGCCACCTCCTGAGTATGCCACACCTTTCTCCAGCATCCTGGATGGCCTATAGCCTTTTGAATCCTGTCCTTCTATCCTTGCTCCAATGACTAGTTGAAGAGAACACTGCTTTAGTTTTCCTCTTATTCTTGTAACCCTTTGGGTCTTGGCTCCGGTCACCTTGTGTTGCCCACACTGGTTCTCTTGTGCACAGCTGCTATGGTCCAGAGGTGCTTGGGAGCAAGCTGAGCCAGTGCTTAGTCCTGGAGGCTCACCTACAGGGTGAGTGAGTGAATAGGCAGCTGACAACGGTCTGGTGTACATGTCAGCACCTCAGACATGTCAGAGCAGCTACAATGTTACCCTCCTTATAACAGTCATAACCTAGCCTCTTCACGGTCCTCCTGAGGTCAAGGGTTAATATTCAAATTCATTATGTTTCAATAGAAATCAATTCTGAATCGCACTAGCACTAGGACTCTTTCAAAATTACCATAATCAAAAGATATGAAATTTGTCTATATTAACAGTTGATAACTAAAAAATTCTACAAAGCTACAAATTACAATAGTTGATGATACAACTATAGTAAGTTGTACAGTTTTGCTAAAAAAAATAGCTTGAGAAAATAGATCATCTTTTTATTCATTATCAAAATTTATAAATTATACACTTTTCCATAATTCTACCCTATGTTTGTCTCTATACCATCTCTCTATACATATTATCTATATCATCTGTATCTATCTATATCTATTTATGATTATTTATAAATAAATAAATAAATTCCAAGAATCATCAGCTGCTCACCTTTGCACATTCATGCATATGTTTATTTTAGAAACTGTGCTTATAGACTAGACTGGGGCCTAGCAAACACAAAAGTGGATGCTCACAGTCAACTATTGGATGGATCACAGGGCCCCCAATGGAGGAGCTAGAGAAAGTATCCAAGGAGCTAAAGAGATCTGCAACCCTATAGGTGGAACAATATGAACTAACCAGTACCCCAGAGCTCTTGACTCTAGCTGCATATGTATCAAAAGATGGCCTAGTCGGCCATCACTGGAAAGAGAGGCCCATTGGTCAGGCAAACTTTATATGCCCCAGTACAGGGGAACGCCAGGGCCAAAAAATGGGAATGGGTGGGTAGGGGAGTGGGGGGGGAGGGTGTGGGGGACTTTTGGGATAGCATTGGAAATGTAATTGAGGAAAATACGTAAAAAAAAAAAAAAAAGAAAGAAAGAAAAGAAACTGTGCTTATTATCCTTCTCTAGTAGCATTTCTAGGAACACCAGCCACTATTGCCTGGTGGTAATTAATACACAGTGAGGCTGTTATGGTTCTCTGCCAGGCTGGTAGCAGAGGCACCTTTGTTCCAATGGCTATTCTGGTTTAGCATCAAATTTTATCTCACCTGAAGCATGGCTACTAATATCTGCCAGATTCAACTGTAACCCCTGAGATCAACACATTTAACCGTGCACATTTGAGAGTCTAGCAGTAAAAGGAGTTGCTTGTGGAATTGCCTTCTCATACAGAAGGACCAAGAACCTGTCCTGCTGGGGACAGCAGGAGGTCAGGGTTCAGCAAGCAGCAGCTTGAGAGCACTCTCTCCTTTTAATTTATTTCTGTGTCTTCATGATCCTAGGCCAAGATATTTCACTCTAGCCCAGAGTTAGTTTCTTTCTTTCTTTCTTTCTTTCTTTCTTTCTTTCTTTCTTTCTTTCTTTCTTTCTTTCTTTCTTTTTCTCTCTCTCTTTCTTTCTTTCTTTTGAAAAAGGGAAGAGACAGATGTAGATATAAGAGATGAGATCAATGAAGAACTTGTAGAACTTGTAAAACAATTCATGCAACTCCCTACCCCTTGATGGAGGTTGCCATTCCCCTTCTTGCCTTGTTCACACACACACACACACACACACACACACACACACACACACACACACACACACACACTTTGTCTTGATATTTACCACCTGTGTCCTAGACACCTTAGGACCTGCAGGAAGGATTCATTCACTATTAGGTATTTCTTACTTTACTTCACTGCTTCCCACCCCACCCCCCACCCCCGCCCCTGCCCCCAGTCAAAAAACCAAGATCAAAAGTTACTTGAGGAAGGAAGAGATTTCTTTTATCTTACAGCTCACTGTATCACTGAAGGAAGCCAAGGCAAAAACTCAAGACAGGGACCTGGAGGCAGGAGCTGAAGCAGAGAATGGAGAATGCTGCTTACTGGTTTGTTCCTCAAGGTTTGTTCAGCTATCTTCTACAATGCAGGCTGACTTGTCCAGGGGTAGTATGATTTTGGACAGGGAAAGTATTACCTGACCCCACAAACATGCCACTCACCTTATAAATAACTACAAAAACATCTTTCATGTCTACAATGTAGAACCCAACAGATCAATCTCTCATAAAAATAAGTGTTTTGTGTTGATAAATAAACTTCTGCTCAAATTGTTTGCATTTCTCAGCAAAATTCTTTCCTTTGACAAAACAAGGATGGAGAGACTCCAGTAGGAAGGACACTTCTGTCCCACCCCAGTATGAGTGTAGGAAGGTTTTGAAGGTGTGGCCGTGAAGTGTAGAGGCAGTCATTTCTTTACAGAAATATAAAGAGGAAATCTTCACTGGAGGCCAATGGTCACATGATGTATTTTAAGGTGAGTCTTAAAAGGAAGCACACAGCCATATTGTTCTCAGAAGGCTTGTACCTGAAAGCAAGGCACGTTTAAAATAGTCTTGCAGATTGGGACATACACATATTACCTTTGTTGAGCAATTAGCACAAAAACAGGTTTAGATTCAGAAGCAAACTGGATTTTAGATTTGGCAGGTTCCTCCCCTGCCAGGAAGCATGGTGCCCTGGGTGGCATCTTATGCTCTGTTGTGTGTGGTTTCTATGGCTTCTCATTATTTCCCATTGCGAGTACAGAAAGTGGGTTTCATCTCGCAGGAAGCACTTGCTATTATCTTCGAGTCCTCCCTCGGTTCATGGGGAGAATTGAAGGGGTTCCATTAGCTGCCCCTGCCTTTCCCACAGCCTTAGAATCTGTCCCTTACTTCCTGGCAGTGATCAGCTGCTGGGATCCTGGTGCATCTTTTGTGATGCAGGAAACACAAGCAGTGCCTAGGAGACTAAGGCCAGCTTTCCCATCGACAGGGCCCCTTACCCACCCACTCCCCACAGCTCCATTTGGGCACTCTGCCAAGAGGCTCCTGGTAGCCAAGTGACCCGGGCCTGATTCTCAGAAACACAAGAACCTCCCACTCCTACCCTGGCTGCACCAGAACAGCTCACTGAAATCCTTCTGTCCTCTTACACCTAGGTGTGGAGTCAGGAAGAGCTGACTGGCTGCGGTCTCAGCAAGGCCTCCGATGAGACCTCTGTGACAGTCCAGATGTAAAAGGGTCAGGGAAGGCACTTCAGTGTAAATTGGTGCCCTCAGCAGAGGGAGGCTCAGAAAAGAGCTTCAACTTCTAATTGTTTTTGTTTGTTCTTAGCTGGTGACCTCATTCCAATTCACAGAGGCAGGAAAGTATCTGTTAATAGGGGCAATCTAGTTTAATATTACAGAATACCCTAAGGGGGGTGGCTTGCATATAAAACTTTAGAATCTTCATGTAGAAAGACAGTTGAGGTTAATGGGGTCCTTTTGTACCCTGTATCCCAACTCTTTGTTTCTTGAATATGGAACAAGGCCACTTCAAGTTCCCCCCTTTCAGGTTCACTTTATGCCCCCACACACACCTTAAAAAATGCCTATCCAAAAAAGATCATTCCCTTCCCTTATGTAGTTTACACATTAGAAATAGAAACTGAGAATTTTTTTGCATCTTTGTTTAATTCATTTAAAAATAATTTACACCCATTGCATGGAAACAATAATAGATTTATTATATTTTACTAAATAAGAAATTATTGAGATGAGTAATACTATTTTACATTTCCCCCCAACAGCCATCTGGTTTAAAAGAAAAGGATTTGAATATTCTATCTGCGACTAAATATACCCTGTTGCATTGTGTTGCTTGGTTCAAATATATGAAAGCTTAAAGGATTCATAAAGGATTCGTATGTGGTTGGAAAGGGGGGAATCCTGTGAGTTTTCTGAGTAAGAGTCTGTTTTCTCAGCCTAGACATTCAGAATTGCTACTATATGTCTCATAGGCCAAAATAGTCACTGAAGCTCCAGTCACCATACCTACAACAAAATATTATGATGGAGGAAAGGTCGGAGCAATTGGTACCCACCTTCTTTTTAAGAATTCCTGAAAGGCACCTACAACAAGGGAAAGTGCTCAGCTCAAACTTTCTCTAAAAAGACTGGGGAAAGGCCTAGTGAGAAGCAATTAGCAGTCACAGCCTCTGGAAGCACAAGTTAAAAGCATTCCGAAGGCCCCTGCACTTCATCTGTTTCCATGACTGCAGATGGTCAAAATGCCACAGGTCCCCAGAGGCCCCTGTAAAGGAATTGCTGTTTGCTGTGCTCAATGACTCGTCATTTTTAGGTGTCTCCTGAGAAGTGAGATGTGGGAAAATCTGGGTGCCCCAAGGACTGGCTAGAACTGTGGTGTAAAATAGAAGTTCCAAGCAATGGAAGAACGAACTATTCTGGCAAAGTACATCTGCAGCTGAAGGACATTCCTCTGCTTCAAAAGACATAGAGTGATTCTCAGAGAATAGCTGTCAGGGGGCAGTCTGCTGGGGAGAGCATGAAAATGTTTTCTCTCAGCAGAAGAATAAACACCGCAGGAGTTCTCCGAGTTCATAAGAAAGTGTTAGGGAGCAATTTAAAATACTTCTACTGAATGTTTGCGTCCTGCCAGTCACTGCACAGTGCTGTCCACTCGTATGATTGCCGCCTTTCATCCTCCCGGCAAACTTAGGGTCACCATACTGTGAATGTGTAGGTGAGATGGCTCCGTGGCTAAGGGTCCTTGCAACCAGTGTTGATGATTTGCAGTCCATCCCTGCGTTCCACATGAGCAAAGCCAAGAATAGACTCCCCTAGGTTGTCCTTCAACCTCCACAGGCATGTGGTGGCATGTGAGTGCCTCTCCTCCCACACCCATGAAATTAATTAATCAGCTAACTAATTAAAAATGCTACCTTGTTATTTTTTTCCTTGAAGAAATGGAACCGGAGAGAAAACAGTGTAACTTGCCTGTGGTCACATAGCTAGTGGAAAGGTGTATATTTGTTAGATTTGCATCACCATGCCCAAAAATATCTGGGAGAAAGAACGTAAGAAATGTTTTAGTTTGGCTCGTGATTTGAAGTTTCAGGCTGTCATAGTGACCTAGTGTCATAGCACAGGGCACTGTCTCATGCATAGCAGTGGGAGCAAGGGCTGATCACATCAAGCTGGATCAATAGCCGGGCTGTACATTTCCAAGCCCTTGCTGTAGCGACCTACTTACTGGTTCCAGGATTTCAGGCTCCACCTCCTGGAGTCCCACCACCTCCCCAAATAAGTTCAACCAGATGGAGAACATTGGAAGGATAACAAGTGGATTGGGCCCTGAAAGTCCGTAGTCTGAAACCGCTGGGCTATACTCACACATTGCTGAAGGGAAACCATGAAGAAGTCCCTTGACTGAGACAAAACCATGACTTTGCGGTCTATGGAGCTGAGATTTGGTGATGAGGGCCGCCTGTCTGTACCTTCCTCTCTGTCCGGTGTTTAGAGGGAGATACTCGATGTTAGAGTAAAGCGCCTTTTGGTTTGTGAGTGAGGCTTCTCTGGAAGGTGTTTGTTCACAGAGACAAGCTTTACACTCTGCTTCCATCTATTTCGGTAATCCAAGCGCAGCAGAGCATCCGAGCTCACAGCCTGTAGCTTCGCATGCACCTTCCGTCGTTAACCCCGTGGCAGCTACCTGAAGCGTGAGTACTACGCTTGGCAGGAATAATCAGCCCCGTGGGAGCTATGTTAATAACTCAAACCTTTTCAGCAGAGGGTGCAAATTGGTAGCCTGTGGGCGGAACTTCACTTTATGGAAACGCTTTATTTGGTTCATAAGGTGTAATTTTAAGTTTATGGCATAATTTCTAAAAATGTTTTTTTCTCTCTTTTTTTTGGGGGGGGGGAAGGTGGGGGTGGGCGGGGACGAAATTCAAATCCAAGAATTTACATAACAATCCAGAGTTGATATTCCACCAGTGGGGGCCATGTTCTGAGTCCAACTTTGCACTCCGTGCACTCTGTCTTACAGCTGGCCTCTTCAGGCAATTCTGCTACCTATCTGTCCCGCTCAAGATTGCAACCCCGTTTTGCACGCATTAAACTTCAAATCACATTAAACGCCATATTCCACTGTAGAAAGTCTATTCGTAAATGACTGCTCCTGCAGTTTGCACTTGAGCTGATTATTCAGCCCCAGTTCATCTGCATGGTAGGCTCTGCAATCAGCGGAGCCCACAGCCATGATTCTTAACTGCCTCCTGATAGAGAAATAATGGTCTGCATTGACAGGACCAAGCAAAATCACAAAATGATGCGATCAGTATTTGCGGCACGGTGATTCATTCGGGTCTGGGCACATAGCAGGGGTTAAACATTTACTGCTGCGGCTTTGAAGAAGCTGAGGCAGAGATCCTCCAAAGCTGCAGGGATTTCTGTTCTGCCTGGGTTTTCACCTTGCTTATCGCCAAGGGCATCCATGTCGTTCACCCACGATTTCTGCCTTCCTGCCTCACAGGAGGATGGCTCTTTCAGAGCTTGAAGTCACTGGGTCACAGGACTAGTTCTGTTCAGTAAGTTGTGATCAGAACTGATCTGATCACCTTGGCTTGGGTCATGGGATTTCATGAGCAGGATCCCCCCAGACCCGTGGTTCTCAGCCTTCTAAATGAGTGACCCTTGAATACGGTTCCTCGTGTTGTGGTGAACCCCAACCATCTAACATTCTTCTTGTTGCTACTTCATAACTGTTATTTTTACCACTGTTGTGAATTATAATGTAAATATATGATATGCAGGATATCTGTCTTTTGACCCCCGTGAAACAGTTGTTCACACCCAAAGGGGTCTCAGCCCACAAACTGAGAATCACTGCCCTAGAACATTCTTTCCTCTCTCATGGAACCAGCAGAACTTGACCCAGTGTCAGCAGACATTCCACAAGCTGGAACTCTGAGTGACCACCCAGAGCAGTGGTTTGTGCCATAAATGAAAACAACATCTTTGCTATAATAACATGCTAAAATATTTGGAGTTTTTGCTTTTATTTTTTTTTAGCTTAGCAATATAACTGCTACATTCCTAGTTAAAGCAGTGTCTTTGCTAGTGTTTCTATTGCTGTGATGTAACACCATGACCAAAAAGCAACTTGTGGAGGAAATAGTTTATTTGGCTTATATTTCAATACCATTGTTCATCATCAAAAGAAGTCAGTCAGGAAAAGGGCTCACACAAGGTGGGAGCCTGGAGGCAGGAGCTGAGGCAGAGGCCATAGAAGAGTGCTTCTTATTGGCTTGTTTCTCACAACTTGCTTAGCCTGCTTTCTTATAGAACCCAGGACAACCAGCCCAGGGATGGCACCACCCACAATGGCCATGCCTCCCCCATCAATCACTAATTAAGAAAATGCCTTACAGGCTTCTGTGTTGCCAGATCTTACAGAGGCACTGTCTTAATGGAGACTCCCTCCTTTCAGATGACTTTAGAGTGCCTGGCTGACATAACCCCCCCCCCCCCCCCCCCCGCTCAGCACAGTCACGTGAGCAAACTCAAGGGCTGATGGAACATGAGAGGTGACTGGGTTGTCAGAGCATATGCTGTTCTTGCAGAGGACCTGGGTTTGGATCCCATCATCTACATGAATGCTTACAGCTGCCTCTAACTCCAGCTCTGGGGGACTAATTGTTCTCTTCCGTCCTCTGTGGGCATTGCACACATGTGGTGCACACACATTCATGTAGGCAAACACTCATGCACGTAAAATAAATATAAGTAAAACTTTAACAAAAAGACTTGGAAAAAATCTGAATTCAGTGACTTGAGGCTTTGTCCATATGCAGTATTGATTTTGGACCCTTTTCTCCAGCCTTCAATTTTTGCCTCTGAGTTTTTCCCGGTTTTTTTTTTTTTTTTTTTTTTTTTTTTTTTTTTTTTTAAACAGAAAGGTCCATGAAGCATCTCTAGAGACATAGATAGATGATGTACTGGGTCTTCTCAAAGCTGCATGTCACTGCAGCATCCTAGTTGTTTCCCAGCTATGCAATACACAACTCCTGCTAGAACGGTGTGTGTGTGTGTGTGTGTGTGTGTGTGTGTGTGTACACGTGCGCATGAGTGCATGTTTGTACGGAGATAGAAAAGCTCAAGCTCCCACTGATGTTTGAAAAGATGTGAACTTGATTTATCTCCCCCACAGGGTGATTTGTTTTCTATAAATTTCTTTCTGCATATGCATATGTCCATCATTAAAATTACCTTGCAAACTATGGAAGTGTTTTCTTGCTGCTGTTATCAATATGTAAGAAAATAAACCCTGGCTTAGGGTTTCATTGCTGTGAACAGACAGTGTGATTAAGGCAACTCTTATAAAAAGAACGACGTTTAATTCGGTCTGGCTTACAGTGTCAGAGGTTTAATCCATTATCATCATGGTGGCAAGCATGACGGTGTCCAGGCAGACATGGTGTTGAAGGGAGCTCAGAGTTTTACATATTGATCTGAAGGGAGCAAGGATACTGTTAACACTACATGCTATGCCGGGCACAGCTTGAACATCCTCAAAGCCTGCCTACACAGTGACACACTTCCTCCAACAAAGCCACGCCCACTCCAACAAAGCCATTCCTAATAGTGCCACTCCCTATGGGCCAAGCATTCAAACACAAGAACCTATGGGGACCAAACCTATCCAGACCACCACAAACTCACTTAAGTTCATGTTTCCACGAACTTGAAAACGCTTGATCTCAGTCATCAGTAGAAAATTGGCAGGGGCAGGGGTTTAAAGTTGTATTTAATGTGATTTCTGAATATTTGTTTTGAAAAAAAATGTACATTTGGCAGTGGTCATCAGTGATTTCTATATATAGCTGGAAATGTTGGTGTCTGACTAGCTTTCACTACAGGTCACAATTTTAAATATGACTTTTAAAGTATTTAAGTAAATCTTTGCAGTGCTGTTAACTAGACAGACTATCCTGGTTTCACAATCCATTTACTTAAGCATGAAGAATTTATTGAGCATCTATTAGACTGTGACTCGCCTCCTCAGTGGAAGAGAAAATGCCTTGTTCGTCATTTATCTCTACTGCCTGATGCCTTTAATGTAACGGATGCCTAATGTGTTTTCCTAATTAGTTATTCAAAGCACCACAGCAAAGCTTCCTGAGAACTAAGAGAAAGTCCTCACACTTTATGAGCTAACATTCTGGTGGATTTGATAAAATAAATTTGTGACTGTAGTTTGGAAGTAAAGAAACATTGTTTGCTGAGAAATGTGAGGGCTTTTATTTGTTTGTTGTTGTTTTAAGAAATATTTGATGGGTCTCACAATACAGGGATTTGGATGTGGGCTTTGTTGAGTCCCTACTGGTTACTTATATGACTGGGAAATTTTCTCAGCTTTTGAGGAATTCTGAGTTTCATGAGGGAATTAAGAATATTAGACAGGCTGGAGAAATGGCTCTGAGATTAAGAACACATATTGCTTAAGACCAGAGTTTGTTTCTGGCACCCATATAGGGCAGATAAGAACGCCATGTAACTCCCATTCCTGGAAATTTCATGCCCTCTACTGGCCAATACTGGAACCTGCACTCACATGCACATTTCCACATACTGGCATACAAATAATTTTTTTCTAATTTTTTTTTTTTTTGAGACAGGGTTTCTCTGTGTAGCCCTGGATGTCCTAGAACTCACTCTGTAGACCAGGCTGGCCTCAAACTCAGAGATCCACCTGCCTCTGCCTCCCAAGTGCTGGGATTAAAGGTGTGTGCTACCACTGCTGGGCTCTAATTTCAAAAGAAAAAAAATTTGGATCCCCCCCCCCAAATTATCTCTTGATGCATTCTTGAAGTTTCAAACAACTCAGGTAAAGAAAGATTTCCAAGCCCTTTGCTGCATCCCACAAATCTGGGTACGTTTTCTTTATTGCTAATCTCAAACTATTTTCTAATTTTTCCTTGTGTGTGTGTTTTTTTCTCTTTGATCTGTTCCTTTTGTAGAATATAATAATGATATTCATATATTTGTGAATTTTTCATATTTTCTCCAGTTTCTATGTTTGTTCCTACTTTCATTCCATGGCAACCAGGGAACATTCTCTGTAAAGTTCGCTGATGCTGGTTCTGTGGATGCCTATATGCTCTGTTATGGAGATTGTTCCATGAGCACTTGAGAACGACACTGCTTCTGTGTCAGTTGTGTTAGGAGGAGCTGTTATAAGTTTAGTCAAGTGTTCTATTTTCTTGTTATTTGTCAAGTTGCCCCATCCATTGTCAGAAGTGGTGTATTGAAATCTTCTGTTATCATTGCTGAATTGTGTATGTCTTCCCTTCAGTTCTGTAAGGCTTTTGTCTTATCTATTTTTGGCACACATTACATCTGTACAGTTTTAATTATTATATAATCTTCATTAAATGGTTCTTTTATAATTTTATCAGTGTAAACTATTTTCTTGTAATTTTGCTTATTTATTTACTTACTCCTTACTTCAAGTGTAGTCTGGTGGGACCACAACCATCCTAATGCTTTACACTAATGCTGTCTGGCATATTTTTCATTCATTTACATTTAACCTTTCCTATGTCATGATCTAAAGTCTATTTCTAATAGATAGCATATAGTTAAATCATGCTATTTTTAAAATACTTTCTATTGGTCATTGCTTTTTGATTGAAATGATTATGTGTTTACACACACTATTAATGGTAAGATAAGTCTTATACCACCATTTCCAACTGTTCTCCATGTACATCATGTCTTTTTGTTCCTCTGTTCCTCCACAGTTTTCTTCTGTGTTAAGTGGATATTATCTTTGCACTATTTAAATTTTGTCTTTTTTTTTTTTTTGCTATATATTTTTGGATTATTTTCTTAGTAGTTGCCTTTAGAGCTACAACTAGCATCTTTTAATCAATTAATTAATTAATTAATTTGCTTTACATCCCAACTGTAGTTTCCGCTCCCAGACCCCCCCCCCCCATCCACTTCTCCCTCTCTTTTCAGAGGTCTCCCACGGATATCAACCAGCCTTGGCATACCAAGTTGTAGTAAGACTAGGTACATCTTCTCTTGTTGAGGATAGGTGAGGCAGCCCAGTATGTGAAAAGGATCCCAAAGGCAGGCAACGTAGAGACAGCCTCTGTTTCTGCTTTTAAGAGTTTCACATGAAGGCTCAAAGAACCTAAGTAACCAAGAAGGGCTGTGGGGGGCAGGTTGGGGAGGGACATGTGAATGTCGCTGAGAAGGGAAAATAGAATAGATATCGTGGGTAGAGAGATGGAGACTGGGGGATGGGGGTGGGGGTTAGGGATGGGGGTGAGGATAGAGGTGGGGATGGGGAATAGGGACAGGGATGGGAACAGGAGGGATCAGGTGGCGTGAGGATGGAGGGAGAGACAACTGGAATGCTGGGATTGAGGGGCCATCTCTGGGATAAGCTAGAAACCTAGGGCAAATGGCAAGTTCTAAAAATCTAGGGTGACCCTAGCTAAGACTGTAAGCAATGGGGGACATGGAGTCAGAACCGCCCATCTCCCATAATCAGGCAAGACTTGCAGTGGAGAGATTGGGACATCAACCCATCACAAAACCTACAATTTGTCTTGCCTACAAGATCTGCAGAAGGGTAAAGATGGAGCAGAAATTGAGGGAATGGCCAACCAATTCCCATACCATGAGAGGGATCCCATCTCTGACAGTTAATGATATTCTGCTATACTTGCAGACAGGAGCCTGGCATAATCATCATCAGAGAGGCTTCACCCAGCAACTAATGGAAACAGATGCAGAGACCAACAATTAACACTTTAATTGTAAAATGTTTAGTTTGGATTAATAACAACTTAATTTTAATAGTACATATTGTATACTGTTATTATACACATGTATAAGTTTTGTGTCCATCTACACAAATTTATAATTATTGGTTTGTATAATTTTCTTTCACTGGTATATGAGTGAGTAGTCACAAAAATGAAGTAATTCTGTGTTCATTTTGTTGTTGTTGTTGTTGTTGTTTTTGTTTTGGTTTGGTTTGGTTTTTGGTTTTTTGGTTCTTGGAGACAGGGTTTCTCTGTGTAGCCCTGGATGTCCTAGAACTCACTCTGTAGACCAGGCTGGCCTCAAACTCAGAGATCCACCTGCCTCTGCCTCCCAAGTGCTGGGATTAAAGGTGTGTGCTACCACTGCTGGGCTCTAATTTCAAAAGAAAAAAAATTTGGATCCCCCCCCCCAAATTATCTCTTGATGCATTCTTGAAGTTTCAAACAACTCAGGTAAAGAAAGATTTCCAAGCCCTTTGCTGCATCCCACAAATCTGGGTACGTTTTCTTTATTGCTAATCTCAAACTATTTTCTAATTTTTCCTTGTGTGTGTGTTTTTTTCTCTTTGATCTGTTCCTTTTGTAGAATATAATAATGATATTCATATATTTGTGAATTTTTCATATTTTCTCCAGTTTCTATGTTTGTTCCTACTTTCATTCCATGGCAACCAGGGAACATTCTCTGTAAAGTTCGCTGATGCTGGTTCTGTGGATGCCTATATGCTCTGTTATGGAGATTGTTCCATGAGCACTTGAGAACGACACTGCTTCTGTGTCAGTTGTGTTAGGAGGAGCTGTTATAAGTTTAGTCAAGTGTTCTATTTTCTTGTTATTTGTCAAGTTGCCCCATCCATTGTCAGAAGTGGTGTATTGAAATCTTCTGTTATCATTGCTGAATTGTGTATGTCTTCCCTTCAGTTCTGTAAGGCTTTTGTCTTATCTATTTTTGGCACACATTACATCTGTACAGTTTTAATTATTATATAATCTTCATTAAATGGTTCTTTTATAATTTTATCAGTGTAAACTATTTTCTTGTAATTTTGCTTATTTATTTACTTACTCCTTACTTCAAGTGTAGTCTGGTGGGACCACAACCATCCTAATGCTTTACACTAATGCTGTCTGGCATATTTTTCATTCATTTACATTTAACCTTTCCTATGTCATGATCTAAAGTCTATTTCTAATAGATAGCATATAGTTAAATCATGCTATTTTTAAAATACTTTCTATTGGTCATTGCTTTTTGATTGAAATGATTATGTGTTTACACACACTATTAATGGTAAGATAAGTCTTATACCACCATTTCCAACTGTTCTCCATGTACATCATGTCTTTTTGTTCCTCTGTTCCTCCACAGTTTTCTTCTGTGTTAAGTGGATATTATCTTTGCACTATTTAAATTTTGTCTTTTTTTTTTTTTTTTTTTTTGCTATATATTTTTGGATTATTTTCTTTTTTTTTTTTTTCCATTTTTTATTAGGTATTTAGCTCATTTACATTTCCAATGCTATACCAAAAGTCCCCCTTACCCACCCACCCCCACTCCCCTACCCACCCACTCCCCCCCTTTGGCCCTGGCGTTCCCCTGTACCGGGGCACACAAAGTCTGCGTGTCCAATGGGCCTCTCTTTCCAGTGATGGCCGACTAGGCCATCTTTTGATACATATGCAGCTAGAGTCAAGAGCTCAGGGGTACTGGTTAGTTCATAATGTTGTTCCACCTATAGGGTTGAAGATCCCTTTAGCTCCTTGGATACTTTCTCTAGCTCCTCCATTGGGAGCCCTGTGATCCATCCATTAGCTGACTGTGAGCATCCACTTCTGTGTTTGCTAGGCCCCGGCATAGTCTCACAAGAGACAGCTACATCTGGGTCCTTTCGATAAAATCTTGCTAGTATATGCAATGGTGTCAGCGTTTGGATGCTGATTATGGGGTGGATCCCTGGATATGGCAGTCTCTACATGGTCCATCCTTTCATCTCAGCTCCAAACTTTGTTTCTGTAACTCCTTCCATGGGTGTTTTGTTCCCACTTCTAAGGAGGGGCATAGTGTCCACACTTCAGTCTTCATTTTTCTTGAGTTTCATGTGTTTAGGAAATTGTATCTTATATCGTGGGTATCCTAGGTTTTGGGCTAGTATCCACTTATCAGTGAGTACATATTGTGTGAGTTCCTTTGTGATTGTGTTACCTCACTCAGGATGATGCTCTCCAGGTCCATCCATTTGGCTAGGAATTTCATAAATTCATTCTTTTTAATAGCTGAGTAGTACTCCATTGTGTAGATGTACCACATTTTCTGTATCCATTCCTCTGTTGAGGGGCATCTGGGTTCTTTCCAGTTTCTGGCTATTATAAATAAGGCTGCTATGAACATAGTGGAGCATGTGTCCTTCTTACCAGTTGGGGCTTCTTCTGGATATATGCCCAGGAGAGGTATTGCTGGATCCTCCGGTAGTACTATGTCCAATTTTCTGAGGAACCGCCAGACTGATTTCCAGAGTGGTTGTACAAGCCTGCAATCCCACCAACAATGGAGGAGTGTTCCTCTTTCTCCACATCCTCGCCAGCATCTGCTGTCACCTGAATTTTTGATCTTAGCCATTCTCACTGGTGTGAGGTGGAATCTCAGGGTTGTTTTGATTTGCATTTCCCTGATGATTAAGGATGTTGAACATTTTTTCAGGTGCTTCTCTGCCATTCGGTATTCCTCAGGTGAGAATTCTTTGTTCAGTTCTGAGCCCCATTTTTTAAGGGGGTTATTTGATTTTCTGAGGTCCACCTTCTTGAGTTCTTTATATATGTTGGATATTAGTCCCCTATCTGATTTAGGATAGGTAAAGATCCTTTCCCAGTCTGTTGGTGGTCTTTTTGTCTTATAGACAGTGTCTTTTGCCTTGCAGAAACTTTGGAGTTTCATTAGGTCCCATTTGTCAATTCTCGATCTTACAGCACAAGCCATTGCTGTTCTGTTCAGGAATTTTTCCCCTGTGCCCAAATCTTCAAGGCTTTTCCCCACTTTCTCCTCTATAAGTTTCAGTGTCTCTGGTTTTATGTGAAGTTCCTTGATCCACTTAGATTTGACCTTAGTACAAGGAGATAAGTATGGATCGATTCGCATTCTTCTACATGATAACAACCAGTTGTGCCAGCACCAATTGTTGAAAATGCTGTCTTTCTTCCACTGGATGGTTTTGGCTCCCTTGTCGAAGATCAAGTGACCATAGGTGTGTGGGTTCATTTCTGGGTCTTCAATTCTATTCCATTGGTCCACTTGTCTGTCTCTATACCAGTACCATGCAGTTTTTATCACAATTGCTCTGTAGTAAAGCTTTAGGTCAGGCATGGTGATTCCACCAGAGGTTCTTTTATCCTTGAGAAGAGTTTTTGCTATCCTCGGTTTTTTGTTATTCCAGATGAATTTGCAAATTGCTCCTTCTAATTCGTTGAAGAATTGAGTTGGAATTTTAATGGGGATTGCATTGAATCTGTAGATTGCTTTTGGCAAGATAGCCATTTTTACAATGTTGGTCCTGCCAATCCATGAGCATGGGAGATCTTTCCATCTTCTGAGATCTTCTTTAATTTCTTTCTTCAGGGACTTGAAGTTTTTATCATACAGATCTTTCACTTCCTTCCTTAGAGTCACGCCGAGATATTTTATATTATTTGTGGCTATTGAGAAGGGTGTTGTTTCCCTAATTTCTTTCTCAGCCTGTTTATTCTTTGTGTAGAGAAAGGCCATTGACTTGTTTGAGTTAATTTTATATCCAGCTACTTCACCGAAGCTGTTTATCAGGTTTAGGAGTTCTCTGTTGGAATTTTTAGGGTCACTTATATATACTATCATATCATCTGCAAAAAGTGATATTTTGACTTCCTCTTTTCCAATTTGTATCCCCTTGATCTCCTTTTGTTGTCGAATTGCTCTGGCTAATACTTCAAGTACTATGTTGAAAAGGTAGGGAGAAAGTGGGCAGCCTTGTCTAGTCCCTGATTTTAGTGGGATTGCTTCCAGCTTCTCTCCATTTACTTTGATGTTGGCTACTGGTTTGCTGTAGATTGCTTTTATCATGTTTAGGTATTGGCCTTGAATTCCTGATCTTTCCAGAACTTTTATCATGAATGGGTGTTGGATCTTGTCAAATGCTTTTTCTGCATCTAACGAGATGATCATGTGGTTTTTGTCTTTGAGTTTGTTTATATAATGGATTACATTGATGGATTTTCGTATATTAAACCATCCCTGCATCCCTGGAATAAAACCTACTTGGTCAGGATGGATGATTGCTTTAATGTGTTCTTGGATTCGGTTAGCGAGAATTTTATTAAGGATTTTTGCATCGATGTTCATAAGAGAAATTGGTCTGAAGTTCTCTATCTTTGTTGGATCTTTCTGTGGTTTAGGTATCAGAGTAATAGTGGCTTCATAAAATGAGTTGGGTAGAATACCTTCTACTTCTATCTTGTGAAAAAGTTTGTGCAGAACTGGAGTTAGATCTTCTTTGAAGGTCTGATAGAACTCCGCACTAAACCCGTCTGGTCCTGGGCTTTTTTTGGCTGGGAGACTATTAATAACTGCTTCTATTTCTTTAGGGGATATGGGACTGTTTAGAAGGTCAACTTGATCCTGATTCAACTTTGGTACCTGGTATCTGTCCAGAAATTTGTCCATTTCGTCCAGGTTTTCCAGTTTTGTTGAGTATAGCCTTTTGTAGAAGGATCTGATGGTGTTTTGGATTTCTTCAGGATCTGTTGTTATGTCTCCCTTTTCATTTCTGATTTTGTTAATTAGGATTTTGTCCCTGTGCCCTTTAGTGAGTCTAGCTAAGGGTTTATCTATCTTGTTGATTTTCTCAAAGAACCAACTCCTCGTTTGGTTAATTCTTTGAATAGTTCTTCTTGTTTCCACTTGGTTGATTTCACCCCTGAGTTTGATTATTTCCTGCCGTCTACTCCTCTTGGGTGAATTTGCTTCCTTTTTTTCTAGAGCTTTTAGATGTGTTGTCAAGCTGCTAGTATGTGCTCTCTCCCGTTTTTTCTTGAAGGCACTCATAGCTATGAGTTTCCCTCTTAGAAATGCTTTCATTGTGTCCCAAAGGTTTGGGTACGTTGTGGCTTCATTTTCATTAAACTCTAAAAAGTCTTTCATTTCTTTCTTTATTCCTTCCTTGACCAAGGTATCATTGAGAAGAGTGTTGTTCAGTTTCCATGTGAATGTTGGCTTTCTGTTATTTATTTTGTTATTGAAGATCAGCCTTAGTGCATGGTGATCTGATAGGATACATGGGACAATTTCAATATTTTTGAATCTGTTGAGGCCTGATTTGTGACCTATTATGTGGTCAATTTTGGAGAAGGTACCATGAGGTGCTGAGAAGAAGGTATATCCTTTTGTTTTAGGATAAAATGTTCTGTAGATATCTGTTAGATCCATTTGTTTCATCACTTCTGTTAGTTTCAGTGTGTCCCTGTTTAGTTTCTGTTTCCATGATCTGTCCATTGGTGAAAGTGGTGTGTTGAAGTCTCCCACTATTATTGTGTGAGGCGCAATGTGTGCTTTGAGCTTTACTAAAGTTTCTTTAGTGAATGTGGCTGCTCTTGTATTTGGAGCATAGATATTCAGAATTGAGAGTTCCTCTTGGAGGATTTTACCTTTGATGAGAATGAAGTGTCCCTCCTTGTCTTTTTTGATGACTTTGGGTTGGAAGTCAATCTTATCAGATATTAGGATGGCTACTCCTGCTTGTTTCTTCATACCATTTGCTTGGAAAATTGTTTTCCAGCCTTTCATTCTGAGGTAGTGTCTATCTTTTTCTCTGAGATGAGTTTCCTGTAAGCAGCAAAATGTTGGGTCTTGTTTGTGTAGCCAGTTTGTTAGTCTATGTCTTTTTATTGGCGAGTTGAGACCATTGATGTTAAGAGATATTAAGGAAAAGTAATTGTTGCTTCCTGTTATTTTAGTTGTTAAAGGTGGCATTCTGTTCTTGTGGCTGTCTTCTTTTAGGTTTGTTGAGGGATTACCTTCTTGTTTTTTCTAGGGCGATGTTCCCGTTCTTGTATTGGTTTTTTTCTCTTATTATCCTTTGAAGGGCTGGATTCGTGGAGAGATAATGCGTGAATTTGGTTTTGTCGTGGAATACTTTGGTTTCTCCCTCTATGATAATTGAGAGTTTGGCTGGGTATAGTAGCCTGGGCTGCAGTTTGTGTTCTCTTAGTGTCTGTATAACATCTGTCCAGGCTCTTCTGGCTTTCATAGTCTCTGGTGAAAAATCTGGTGTAATTCTGATAGGCTTGCCTTTATATGTTACTTGACCTTTTTCCCTTACTGCTTTTAGTATTCTATCTTTATTTAGCCCATTTGATGTTCTGATTATTATGTGTCGGGAGGAATTTCTTTTCTGGTCCAGTCTATTTGGAGTTCTGTAGGCCTCTTGTATGTTCATATGCATCTCATTCTTTAGATTTGGGAAGTTTTCTTCAATAATTTTGTTGAAGATGTTTGCTGGACCTTTGAGTTGAAAATCTTCATTCTCATCCACTCCTATTATCCGTACGTTTGGTCTTCTTATTGTGTCCTGGATTTCCTGGATATTTTGAGTTAGGATCTTTTTGCATTTTCCATTTTCTTTGATTGTTGTGCCGATGTTCTCTATGGAATCTTCTGCACCTGAGATTCTCTCTTCCATCTCTTGTATTCTGTTGCTGATGCTCAAATCTATGGTTCCAGATTTCTTTCCTAGGGTTTCTATCTCTAGTGTTGCCTCGCTTTGAGTTTTCTTTATTGTGTCTACTTCCCTTTTTAGGTCTAGTATGGTTTTGTTCATTTCCATCACCTGTTTGTATGTTTTTTCCTCTTTTTCTGTAAGGACTTCTACCTGTTTGATTGTGTTTTCCTGTTTTTCTTTAAGGACTTGTAACTCTTTAGCAGTGTTCTCCTGTATTTCTTTAAGTGATTTATTAAAGTCCTTCTTGATGTCCTCTACCATCATCATGAGATATGCTTTTAAATCTAGGTCTAGGTTCTCAGGTGTGTTGGGGTTCCCTGGACTGGGCGAAGTGGGTGTGCTGGGTTCTGGTGATGGTGAGTGGTCTTGGTTCCTGTTAGTAAGATTCCTCCGTTTACCTTTCGCCATCTGGTAATCTCTGGAGTTAGTAGTTATAGTTGACTCTGTTTAGAGATTGTTCTTCTGGTGATTCTGTTACCTTCTATCAGCAGACCTGGGAGACAGATTCTCTCCTCTGAGTTTCAGTGCTCAGAGCACTCTCTGCTGGCAAGCTCTCTTACAGGGAAGGTGCGCAGATATCTTGTATTTGGACCTCCTCCTGGCCGAAGAAGAAGGCCCAAAACAGGACCTTTCTCAGACACTGTGTTGCTTTGGCAGTTCCCAGGTGGTACAGACTCTCACCTAAGCAGACTAAATTCCTAAGTTCCTTGGAGTCCCGGGACCAAGATGCTGCTGTGGCTTAGGCCGCCTCCCCAGCTGGGCGGGCACCTGTCCTCTGGTCCGGAAGGTGGCCGGCTGTCCCCGGCCCACACAGGGTGCTGCCTCAGCGCCTCTGTGCTTCCGCCTGTTCCAGAAGCTGTCAGGTTCTCTGGCGCACCCTCTCACCTGTTCAGACTAATTTCCTAAGTTCGGCGGGTCCCGGACCAAGATGGCGACCGCTGCTGCTGTGGCTTAGGTCGCCTCCCCAGCCGGGCGGGCACCTGTCCTCCGGTCCGGAAGGTGGCCGGCTGTCCCCGGCCCACACAGGGTGCTGCCTCAGCGCCTCTGTGCTTCCGCCTGTTCCAGAAGCTGTCAGATTCTCTGGCGCACCCTCTCACCTGTTCAGACTAATTTCCTAAGTTCGGCGGGTCTCGGACCAAGATGGCGACCGCTGCTGCTGTGGCTTAGGCCGCCTCCCCAGCCGGGCGGGCACCCGTCCTCCGGTCCGGACGGTGGCCGGCCGTCCCCGGCCCACAAAGGGTGCTGCCTCAGCGCCTCTGTGCTTCCGCCTGTTCCAGAAGCTGTCAGGTTCTCTGGCGCACCCTCTCACCTGTTCAGACTAATTTCCTAAGTTCGGCGGGTCCCGGACCAAGATGGCGACCGCTGCTGCTGTGGCTTAGGTCGCCTCCCCAGCCGGGCGGGCACCTGTCCTCCGGTCCGGAAGGTGGCCGGCTGTCCCCGGCCCACACAGGGTGCTGCCTCAGCGCCTCTGTGCTTCCGCCTGTTCCAGAAGCTGTCAGATTCTCTGGCGCACCCTCTCACCTGTTCAGACTAATTTCCTAAGTTCGGCGGGTCTCGGACCAAGATGGCGACCGCTGCTGCTGTGGCTTAGGCCGCCTCCCCAGCCGGGCGGGCACCCGTCCTCCGGTCCGGAATGTGGCCGGCCGTCCCCGGCCCACAAAGGGTGCTGCCTCAGCGCCTCTGTGCTTCCGCCTGTTCCAGAAGCTGTCAGGTTCTCTGGCGCACCCTCTCACCTGTTCAGACTAATTTCCTAAGTTCGGCGGGTCCCGGACCAAGATGGCGACCGCTGCTGCTGTGGCTTAGGTCGCCTCCCCAGCCGGGCGGGCACCTGTCCTCCCGCACACCTTCTTTTATTATTATTTTTATTTATCATTTTACTTGTTTACATTTCAAATGCCATCCTCCTTCCTGGTCTCCTTCCCCTCAAGCCCCCTACCTCATCCTCTTCCCCTTTGCCTATAAGATGGTACTCCCCCACCCACCCACTTCTGCCTTACCTCTCTAGTAACCCCCTTTGCTGGGGCATCAAGCCTCCACAGGACCAAGCACCTCCTCTCCCACTGATGCCAGATGAGGCAGTCTTCTGCTATAAATATAGTGGGAGCCATGGACCAGCCTGTGTATATACTTTGAGTGATGGTTTAGTCCCTGGGCCCTCTGAAGGTCTGATTAGTTGATACTATTCTTCTTATGGGGTTGTAATCCCCTTCTGCTTGTTTAGCTTTTCCCCTAACTCTTCCACTGGGGTCCCCAGGCACAGTCCAATGGGTGGCTGTATCTGCATCTTTCTTAGTCAGGTGCTGGAAGAGGTTCTCAGAGAACAGCTATACCAGGCTCCTGTCTGCAAGCTCATTTTGGCATCAGCAATAGTGTCTGAGTTTGGTGTTTGTGGATGGAAGGCATCACATAGTGGGGCAGTCTCTGGATGGCCTTTCCTTCAACCTCTGCTGAATTTCTGTCCCTGAATTTCCTTTAGACATGGACTATTCTGGCTTAAAATATTTTAGATGAGTGGGTGGCCCTATCCTTCCACATGTCTATCTATTGGAGGTGGTCTCTTCAAGTTCTATCTCCCTGATGTTGGGTATTTCAGTTAATGTCATCCCCATTAGATCCTGAAAGCCTCTCACATTCCTGGCATCTGGGTCTTTCTAGTGGTTCCTCAAGTTCCCCGCTGCTACTTATTTCTATTCGTTCTCCTGGCCCTCTGGACTTCTTTCCTTTATCTTCCTATACCTGGCCCTGCCTCTCTTCTTTCCTTCCTTTCCCCTCTCCCTCCATGGTTCCTCCCTCTCTCTGTCTCCTATGATTATTTTGATATCCATTCTAAGTGGATTTGAAGCATCCACTCATTGGCCTTCCTTCTTGTTAGGCTTCATATGATCTGTGAGTTATATCATGGGTATTGTGAGCTCTTGAGCTAATATCCACTTATCAGTGAGTGCATACCATGTATGTCCTTTTAGATCTGGGTTACCTCACTTGGGATAATATTTTCTGGTTTCATCCATTTGCCTACAAAATTTGTGAAGTTGTCATTTTTAATAGCTGAGAAGTATTCCATTGTGCAAATGTACCATATTTTCTGTATCCATCCTCCCATTGAGGGATATCTGGGTTGTTTCCACCTTCTGGATATTATAAATAAGGCTGCTATGAACATAGTAGAGCATGTGTCCTTGTTAGTTGTTGGAGCATCTCTAGGGTATATGCCCAGTAGTGGTATAGCTGGGTTTTCAGGTAGAACTATTTCCAATTTTCTGAGGAACTGACAGATTGTTTTCCGAAATGGTTGTATCAGTTTACAATCCCACCAGCAATGGAGGAGTGTTCCTCTTTCTCCACATCTTCTCCAGCACCTGCTGTCACCTGAGATCTTAGCCATTCTGGTTGCTATAAGGTGGAATCTCAGAGTTTTTTGATTTGCATTTCCCTGATTACTAAGGGTGTTGAATTTTTTTTTAGGTGCTCTTGGCCATTCAAGATTCCTCAGTTGAGAATTCTTTGTTTAGCTCTGTACCCCATTTTTTAAATTGGGTTATTTGGTTTTCTCAAGTCTAACTTCCTGGGTTCTTTATACATTTTGGATATTAGCCCTCTATCGGATGTAGGGTTGGTAAAGATCGTTTCCCAATGTGTAGGTTGCCTTTGCCCTACAGAAGCTTTTCAGTTTCATGAGGTCTCATTTGTCAATTGTTGATCTTAGAGCCTGAGCCATTGGAGTTCTGTTCAGGAAAGTTTCTCCTGTGCTAATGTGTTTAAAGCTCTTTCCCACTTTTTCTTCTATTAGATTCAGCATATCTGGTTTTATGTGGAGGTCCTTGATCCACTTGGACTTGAGCTTTGCACAAGGAAATAAGAATGGATCAATTTGGATTTTTCTACATGCAGACCACCAACTATACCAGCACGATTTGTTGAAAATGCTGTCTTTTTTCCCACTGGATGGTTTTGACTTCTTTGCCAAAGATTAAGTGACTATAGTTGTGTAGGTTTATTTATGGGTCTTCATTTCTATTCTACTGATCAATCTACCCATTTCTGTATTAATATCATGCAGTTTTTATCACCATTGCTCTGTAGTACAGCTAGAGGTCAGGAATGGTGATTCCCCCAGAAGTTCTTTTATTGTTGAGAATAGTTTTCACTATTCTGGGTTTTTTGTTATTCCATGGGAAGTTGAAAATTGCTCTTTCTATCTCTGAAAAATTGAGTTGGAATTTTGATGGAGATTGCATTGAATCCATAGATTACTATTGGTAAGATAGACATTTTTACTATGCTAATTTTACCAATCCATGAGCATGGGAGATCTTTCCACCTTCTGAGGTCTTCAATTTCTTCCCTCAGAGACTTGAAATTCTTATCATACTTATCATTCACTTGCTTGGTTAGAGTTATGCCATGATATTTTATATTATTTGTGACTACTGAGAAGAGTGTTGTTTCCCTAATTTCCTTCAGTCCTTTAATCCTTTATGTAGAGAATGGCTCAGATTTGTTTGTGTTATTTTTATATCCAGCCACTTTGCTGAAATTGCTTATCAGGTGTGGGAGATCTCTAGTTGAATTTTTGGAGTTGCTTATATATACTATTATATCGTCTGAAATAGTGATACTTTGTCTTCTTCCTTTCTGATTTGTATCCCTTTGACCTCCTTTTGTTGTCTAATTGCTCTAGCTAGAACTTCAAGTATTATATTGAATAAATAGGGAGAGAGTGGGCAGCATTGTCATGTCCCTGGTTTTAGTGAGATTGCTTCAAGTTTCTCTCCATTTAATTTGATGTTGGCTGTTGATTTGCTGTATATTGCTTTTTATTTCATTTAGGTACGTGCCTTGAACTCCCTATCTTTCCAATACTTTTAACATGAAGAGGTGTAGTATTTTGTCAAAGTTTTTTTTTTTCAGTGTCTAATGAGATTATCACGTGATTTTTTTCCTTGAGTTTGTTTATATGGTGGATTATGTTGATGAATTTACTTATACTGAAACATCCCTGCATCCCTGGAATAAAGCCTGCTTGATTGTGGTGAATGATGGTTTTGATGTGTTCTTGGATTTGATTTGCTTTTATTGAGTATTTTTGCATCAATATTCATAAGGGAAATTGGTCTGAAGTACTCTTCCTTTGTTGGGTCTTTGTGTGGCTTAGGTATCAATGTAACTGTGGCTTCATAGAATCACTTATGTAGTATTCCTTATGTTTCTCTTTTGTGGAATAGTTCCACAGTGTTGGTATTAGGTCTTTTTGAAGGTCTGATAGAATTCTGCACTAAAACCATCTGGCCCTATGCTTTTATTGGTTGAGATACTTAATAACTGCTTCTATTTCTTTAGGAGTTATGGGACTGTTCGGATGGTTTATTTGATCCTGATTTAACTTTGGTATTTGGTGTCTGTCTAGGAAATCATCGATTTAATCTAGATTTTCCAGTTTTGTTGAGTATAGCCTTTTGTAGTAGGATCTGATGAGTTTTTTAATTTCCTCAGTTTCTGTTGTTATGTTTCTTTTCCCATTTCTGATTTTGTTAGTTTGTGCACTGTCTCTGTGCCCTTTAGTTAATTTGGCTAAGGGTTTATCTGTTTTGTTGGTTTTCTCAAAGAACCAGTTTTTTGGTTTGTTGATTCCTTGTATAGTTATCTTTGTTTCTAATTGGATGATTCCAGCTCTGAGTTTGATTATTTCATCTTGGGTGTGTTTACTTATTTTTGTTCTAGAGCTTTCAGATATAGTTAGGTTACTAGTATAGAATCTCTCCAATTTCTTTCTTTTTTTTTTGAAGATATTTTTTATTATGTATTTTCCTCAATTACATTTCCAATGCTATCCCAAAAGTCCCCCCTCCCCCCCCACTCCCCTACCCACCCATTCCCATTTTTTTTGGCCCTGGCCTTCCCCTGTACTGGGGCATATAAAGTTTGTCTGTCCAATGGGCCTCTCTTTCCAGTGATGGCCGACTAGGCCATCTTTTGATACATATGCAGCTAGAGACAAGAAGGTACTCACTGGTAAGAATCTCTTTCCTCTTAGCCCTTCTTTCATTGTGTCCCATAAGTTTAGGTATGCTATGCCTTTATTTTCTTTAAAATCTAGAAAGTCTTTAAATTCTTTATTCCTTCCTTGACCAATATATCACTGAGTAAAGAGTTATTCAGTTTCCATGGATATGTGGGATTCTGTTGTTATTGTTGTTATTGAAGACCAGCTTTGGTTTATGGTAATCTGATAAAATGCATGGGATTATTTCAATATTATTGCTTCTTTTGAGGCTTATTTTGTTTCAGATTATTTGCTCAGTTTTGGAGAAGATATCATAAGGTGCTGAAAAGAAGGTATATTCTTTCTTTTTAGGGTGAAATGTTCTATAGGTATGTGTTAAATCCATTTGGTTCATAACTTCTGTTAGTTTTACTGAGTCTCTGTTTAGTTTCTGTTTCCAGGATCTGTCCATTAATGAGAATGGGCTGTTGGAGTCTCCCACTATTATTGTGTGAGGGTCAATGTGTGTTTTCAGTTTTAGTATCATTTCTTTTACAAATATGGGTGCCCTGACATTTGGGGAGTAGATGTTCAGAATTGAGAGTTCATCTTGGTGGATTTTTCCCTTGATGAGTATGAAGTGTCCTTCCCCATCTCTTTTGGTAACTTTTGTTGAAAGTCTATTTTATTGAATATTAGAATGGCTGCTTCAGCTTGCTTCTTGGGATCATTTGCCTGGAAAAAAAAATTTTCCAGCCTTTTAGTCTCAGGTAGTGTTTGTCTTTGTCACTGATGTGTTTACTATATGCAGCAAAATGCTGAGTCCTGTTTATGTATCCATTCTGTTAGCCTGTGTCTTTTTATTGGGGAATTGAGTCCATTGATGTTGAGAGATATTACAGACCAATGATTGTTGGTTCCTGTTATTTTTGTTGTTAAAAGTGGAATTATGTTTGTGTGGTTCTTTTCATGTTGAAAGATGATTAATTTCTTGGTTTTTCTTGGGTGTAGTTTCCTTCCTTGTGTTGGAGTTTTCCTTCTCTTACCCTCTGTAGGGCTGGATTAGTGGAAAGATATCGTTTAAATTTGTTTTTTCTTGTAAAATATCTTGGTTTCTCCATCTATGATACTTGAGAGTTTTGCTGGGTATAGTAGCCTGAGCTGGCATTTATGTTCCCTTGGTGTCTGTATAACATCTGTCCAGGATCTTCTAGCTTTCATAGTCTCTGGTGAGAAGTCTGGTGTAATTCTGATAGGTCTTCATATGCTACTTGGCCTTTCTCCCTTATCACTTTTAATATTCTCTCTTTGTTCAGTGTATTTAGTGTTTTGATTATTATCTGATGGGAGGAATTTATTTTCTGGTTTGATCTATTTGTAGTTCTGTAGCCTTCTTGTATGTTTGTGACCATCTCTTTCTTTAGGTTAGGGAAGATTTCTACTATGATTTTGTTGAAGATATTTCCTGGCCCTTTGCATTGTGAATCTTCTTTCTTTTCTATTCCTATTATTATTCTTAGGTTTGGTCTTTTCATTGTGTCCTGAAGTTCCTGGGTGTTTTGGGTTAGGAGCTTTTCAATTTTTGTATTTTCTTTGACTGTCGTGTCAATGTTTTCTATATTTTCTGCACCTGAGATTCTCTCTTCTATCTCCTTTATTGTGTTGGTGATGCTTGTATCTGTAACTCCTGATCTCTTTCCTAGGTTTTCCATCTCCAGGGTTGTCTTCCTTTGTGATTTCTTTATTGTTTCTATTCCCATTTTTAGATCCCAAATGGTTTTGTTCAATTCCTTCACCTGTTTGATTGTGTTTTCCTGTATTTCTTTAAGAGATTTATGTGTTTCCTCTTTAAGGGCTTCTACCTTTTTTTCCTGTGTTCTCCTGCATTTCTCTAAGGAAGTTATTTATGTCCTCCTTAAAGTCCTCTATCATCTTCATATGATGGGATTTTAGGTCAAAATCTTGGAGGTCAGAGCCTGGAGTAACAGAAATAAAGGAGTTATGACCTGAGGTATGCAGAAAGTCTTTACAACACAAAAAACCAATACCAGATTCACTCCCAGAGTCCCTAGAAGAAACACACTCCTCTGGACCTATTTTGAACCTGATCTCCAGAGTTGTAAAATGGGAAACCTGTGTTGTTTTTGCCCAGTGACTTTTTGCTAAGTTGTGATTGAAACAGCAGAAACTAATGTTGGCTTCTACTGCTGCTGATAATCTTAAAGCCAGAAATCCTCATGTGTCATTGAGAAACCCTGCTCTCAGCCCTAGGATGCTGTATCAGGGTGTGGTTTTGATGACAATGAGGTGGCTCTGAGTGACAGCTTCAATTCTGACACTATGGTTCTTTTTCTTTAGGTTTCTAAGCTATACCTTCAGACATCAAAACAATGCTACCTACTTTGCATTTATATTTTACAACTTGTTTTTGAACATTTTCATCAATAATTTATCATGAAGTTATGAGTTTTACTTTAATTATATATTTTGTAAGGCTCTCAGCATACTTGAATAAGTCTTTCTCATATGTTGGAGTATTTTTGTTTTTGTTCTGAGACAGAGTTTCTGTGTATATCAACCCTGTCTGTCCTGGAATTCTCTTCATACACCATGCTGACATTAAACCCACAGAGATCCACCTACCTCTGCTGGAGTTGAAGGCTTGTGCTATCATGCCCAGTTTTGTGTTTTGAAACTATACTCTCCCACTTTCTCAAAGTTGTAGCAGGTAAAGAGGAGAAGTGCACAGCATTCCTGAACTGTGACAGCTCATGGATGAAACATGCTTTGCAGTTTGGATAGTATTTTGTTGGTCTCATCCTACTTTGTTCTAGCAACATCTCTGTGAGCAAAATAGTAGACTTGGGTTCAGATGATTTAGGGAATGACATAGAAAGTATGTGACAGAGCCTTAATCACACAGGCCTCTGGATTATAGAGTGCAAATCCATCAGAGATACTGTTCCAGGTTTTGTTTGTTTGCTTGCTTGCTATCTTTCACACACACACACACACACACACACACACACACACACACACACCCACACCCCACTGCTGTAATAAAATGCCCTCAGAAAAAGCAAATTTCAGCCGGGTGTGGTGGTGCACACCTTTAATCCCAGCACTTGGGAGGCAGAGGCAGGTGGATTTCTGAGTTCGAGGCCAGCCTGGTCTACAAAGTAAGTTCCAGGACAGCCAGGGCTATACAGAGAAACCCTGTCTCGAAAAACCAAAAACGAAAGAAAATGCAAAATTCTACTTCTGGTACCAATTTCTATTGTGCTTTCATTTCTGATTAAAATACTCTGACACCCTTCCCCCAAAAAAACAATAACAAAAGGAAATGAGCAAACAAAACAATCAGGAGATAAAAAGCTTACTCAGTTTGTAATTTCGGGTTATAGTCCATCTTTGCAGGGAAGTCAAGGCAGAAACCCAAGGTAGCTAGTCATGTCACAGCCACAGTCAAGAGTGGAAAGACATAAACACACATGTACGTAGCATCTAGCTAGTTTTCTCTACTCCAGTACAGTACAGGGCTCAAAATCATAGGGTCCTAGCTCTCTCTTTCAGGCTGGTTCTTCCCATTTCAATGAAGTCAACCAAGATCCTCCCAACTAGTAAGCCCACAGGCCAAGCTGATTGACATAACACTTCATGGAAACAGTCTTCACAGGTTATGCTAAAATAAACACACGTACACACACCAAAAACAAACAAACAAACAAACAAACAAACAAACACAAATCAAATGGAAGACCAACTGTTTGGGTAACAACAACAACAACAAAAAAATCTCTTTTCTCTTTATTTTGTTTCTTCACTTTCTGCCCATCTGGGACATAAAGATCTAATGTTCTAAGTACAAAAATGCATACAGCACATGTTTCAGTTCATCAGTGAAAGTTCACCTTTGAGTCTTTCCTGCTCCATTAAACTATGCCTATTCTCACAATAAAAAACAAGTCATTGGTGGTAAATGCGAAGTTAAAACAAGTTGTCATATGTATCAAAAGATGGCCTAGTCGGCCATCACTGGAAAGAGAGGCCCATTGGACTTGCAAACTTTATATGCCCCAGTACAGGGGAACGCCAGGGCCAAAAAGGGGGAGTGGGTGGGTAGGGGAGTGGGGGGAGGGTATGGGGGACTTTTGGGATAGCATTGGAAATGTAAACGAGGAAAATACCTAATTTAAAAAAACAAAAAACAAAAAACAAGTTGTCAGCAGGAGCTACATATCTTAAATTCTCTAGGATGTGAATGAGGACTATGAAGTGAGGGGATATGTCTTCACAACCATATAAGGGTCACTTTTCATTTAGTTAGTCCAAACTGTACATTGCTTAATATAAACAGTGACCATGGCCTCTCAGCACATTCCTTTAGGAGGAAATCTGTTCTAGTTTGATCTTTTGATCCATGATCAAAAGTAGGTTGAGGATGGGAGGGTTTATTTTAGTTTACTCTTCTGGGTCATAGTCCATCTGATGAGAAGTCAGGGCAGGAACTCAAGCAAAAACTGAAACAGAAACCCCAGAGGAGATTCTTATTGACTCCTGTTCTGCTCATTTAGCCCAGACCTACCTGTCTAGACATGGTTCTGCCCGCAGGGAGATAGACCCTACTCCATCAATTAGCAATAAGAAATGCCCCCCACAGATATATGCCCAGACCAATCAGATCTAGACAATTCAACTGAAGTATCATCTTCCCAGGTGACTTAAGGTTGTATCAAGTTACAATAAAAACTAATTGAGGGAGAATCTGAATTAAAAGTGTTTTGTTTGTTTGCTTGCTTGCTTTGGGGATGAAAGAAAATTAATGCTGGTGATATTTGGAAATGTTGATAGCAACATCTGCTATGTCATATCACCTTTGGGAACAATCATGGAAAATTAATTAATAAATGCCTGAAATGAAAAGACAAAGAGTTCAAAGAATTCTAAGTAGCCTATCACTAAAAATTAAGAGACTTGAAGATATTGTCACCAAAAGAACTAGGTAGCATTGAATAACAGGGCCAATGGCAACTCACTCATTCCATGATGTTTGCCCCTTGACCCAATGGAACTTCAACTTCAGGGTCCTATGACATCAAATTCTAGCATTCTCAGAGCTAAAATGAGATGCTGAAGAGCATCTGAAAGAAGTCAGATATCTATCCAGATAGCTGAATTAGGAAAAAAAATCAAAATCAATTCTAAACCTGGCTTTCCATAAGTTAGTAAAAATGAATTTGATATACAATACAGAAAATTTGCACTCCTAACAGTAAATGAAGATAGGTCACCTACCGGTAAATCTGACAATAATGTGCAGGACCTAAGTCAATAAAATTAAAATCTACTGAAGGGCAACCTGAATAAATGGAGGGTTATGCACTGTTCCTGGATGGAAGTCATTAAACTGTTAAATTTTGATTCTTCCCAAATGAATCCATAAATTCAACATGATCCTAATCAAAATTCTACTCATTTTCATGGAATCTAACAAGCATGCTCTAAAATTTACATGGAAGTGAGTAGGGACAAAAATAACTAAGACTTAAGCAAAAAAGAACAAAGAGGTATTGCTTGAACAGATTGAGAGCCATACTATTAATCTATAACAATCAAATGGTGTGATTTTAGCACATAAAATTTTGTAAAATTTGTGAGACAGCAGGACTACAGAAGTAAAATCATGTATCGATTGAGATTTAGTACATGACAAAGGAGGCATTAAGCCCAGTAAGTTGTGACTTGTTTCTGTAGTAAGTCGCAGTCATCTGAATCAATTAGCAAGTATTTTCCTTATATAACAAGAAGTAGAAAAAAAAAAAAGAAGTAGAGGGTTCAAGTCCTGGGTTGAGCAAAGTCTTGGCTGATTCATTCTTCCTTTGGCTTTTCCATCTCGTTCTCATGGACAGAACTCATGTGCACCAGGTTTTTGCCTCTAGTCTACTTTCTGTGGAAGAACAAGGAGGAGGCAAGCAGGACCTCTCAAGAAATCAAAACAGGACTAAGATTTCCACTACCAGCTCAGTGGTCAGAACTGTCATTCCACCCTTCAAGCCTCATGAAAGGATGGGGTTGGGAAAAGTTGTTGCTAATCCAAGCATCAGAAAGCATGGCTCTATGGAGGAATAGGCTCAAGAAACCTGACACAACATGGTGACCATCGAATTCTGAAACGTTAATGAGTATAGGTTTTTAAGGGTTGTTAGCTCAAAAATCACAAGTATGTAAAGTATTGTATGTCTTAATTTGTTCAATGTAGTCATTCTTCAGTATATACATATTCTAACAACATTCTATATATAATAAATATATTTAATTTTATTTAAGTAAAAACAAAATACTAAAAGAAAATGCAAGTTTGTGTAGATTTTTGTCCAAAACATTGACACAACAAATAAAGTAGCCAGTTTGTCTTCTCCATCAAAAAGGAAGGGAACTAAGCAGGGTGAGCACTAGCTACATTCACTCCACAGAACCAGCATGATGTCATAGGTGTGACGTCAATATAGTCATAAGGAACTTTACGGTTGGTGGAATGCGGTCCTAGGGATTTCCTAAAAATCTTAGTCCTTCATCATTGAAAGTTTTATAATTAGAGGTACTGAAGCCATGGAACAAGTACTTGATCAGAGGAGAGATGTACAATGTACTGTTCCATTTTAATGCATTATTCATAACGCTCGGTTAGCAAACAGTGCAGGGAAGTCAGTGAGATTTAAAGCTAGTTGCATCTAGATCTGAAAGGAAGTATAACGATAAAAGACCCCCAATTCAGTTTGTCTTATCAGCAATCTATAAGTAAAGAGAAATGGCAAAATGTTCATATATCAGAGTGTGAAATAAAAGGGCAGATGAGATTTGTGATAGAACTTAGTAATGTGAGGTCCCATGTTCAACACCCAATGCCCAAGTGAACCCAAACAAAATTAAACAACTGAGTTAATTTTACATAGGGCTTCTACTCCTTTGGTAAGAATGAAATATATCTGAATATAGATGCTATGGCATATAAATTGTGTACTCACAATGATTCTATATGTAACATAGGGCTGAAGTATGTCTAGGACCGTGCATATGATCAAAAAAGAATTGAGAGGACCCTCAGCTCCCCCCTTTGGCTAAAGGAATCTCTAATCACTAGCTAACCATAATCTATCCCCAAGGAATATAAAAATGTACAAAGTCCCAGAGGTCTATGCTAAAGTATCTAACATAACAGAGATCATCAAAGAGAGGGAGAAATGTTCAGAAATAATGCCTGAAAACTATCCAAGTTTGACGAAAATAGTAATGTATGTGTCTAATATGTTCAATAAATCCCATGGAAGGAAAACTCGGATTCTAAAGTAGACACAGTGCAATCAACCTATCTAAATTCAAAAGAAAAGGAGATCAAAATGAAGGTAGTCACTCTTCACATGCAAGGATCCTTTAATAAAACTGAGTTTTAAAAATTCTGAAACAATGGAAAAACATTAATTCAACAAAAAGTTTTGTATCAGGCAAAACATTTTTTAAATTATTTCTTTTATTTTAAAGATTATACCATAATTACACATTTTTCCCTTCCCTTCCCTTCCCTTCCCTTCCCTCCCCTCCCCTCCCCTCCCCTCCCCTCCCCTCCCCTCCCCTCCCCTCCCCTTCACATCCTACATAATCTACCATGTATCCCTCCTTGCTCATTCTCAAATTCATGGCCTCTTCTTTCATTAATTGTTGCACAATCATATATGTATATGTAGATACACACATTCCCAAATGCGTAAGTACAATCTTCTCAGTCTGTATGTTACTTGTACGTATGTTTTCAGGGCTGACTATTTGGTTATCAGATGACCAATTGGTGTGCTCTCCCCTGGAGAAGACTGTTTCTCCCACTCTCCGCTTTCCTTAGTTGCCTGCAGTTCTTTATGTAGGGTTGAGATCTCATGGTCTTTACCCTGTCCGTGTCAGCATGTCTATTGTTGTCCTTGTTCAGCTCACGTTTATGCAGTCATGCTGGGGAGAATTTTTGACAATCATAGAAGACATGATCTCGATCTCACAGCAAACTCCCTAGTCCTCAGGGTCTTACAATCTTTCTGCCCTCTCTTCTGCAGTGATCCCTGAGCCTTAGTTGCAAGAGTTGTTTTGTATATGAATCCATCGGGACTGGACCCCACAAGGCTGCATTTTAATTAGTCCGTGGGCTTGGGTAACGATCTCTGTCTGTTGCAAAGAAGAGTTTCCTTGATGAGGAATGAGGACTACACTTAACTGTGGGTATAAAGACAACTAGTTAGAATGTAGTTAGGGAACGTGCTGACTTAGTAAAGTGATGGATTGTAGATTCTCCTCCGAGATCCATGACTTCACCAGCCCTGGGTATTTGGCTAGGTTTCTGTCACCAGGCATGATTTACCTCTTGTTGAGTGGATCTTAAATCCAATTAGAGAGCTGTTGGTTACCACCAAGGTCTGTGGATTACCACTGTACCCTTGGGAATATTGTGCCATGCTGGTTATTACTGTAGTTCATAGGTATTATAGCTGGGCAAGACTGTCACTTCCCTCATTTGGAAGCTCATGTGGTACCTTCTGGTTCCATATAGGCTAGTCCTCAGGGAGCAGGCATTCAGGTCACGTCCAGCTCAGGGGCCTCTGTTTCCTGTGTCTGAAGAGCATGGTGACGTCATCTATGGGGATTTACCTGCGACCTCTAGGAGGAACTAAGGGAAATAGTAAAAACCTATAATACCTTGGGAATATCATGGACAACTCCGATCAGCAACTCATACAAGGGTTCTCATGCCTAGTATTGGGGTTTTGTTAGACAGTCTTTAACTCTTGGAGGGAGCATTGTCTGCCCAGAAGGGAGGTTTTCATAAAAAGCCATAAGGAAGCACACTGTTAAATATCTACCTAAAAATATCTACAAAAATATTTAAGAACAGTTTTGTTCATTTGGTGTGTATGGATGTTTTGTCTGCATGTATGTTTGTGTACTGCGTGAATTCAGTGCCCATGTAAGAGAAGATGTCAGAGGTTCTGAAATTGCAGATACACATGGTTGTTAGCTACCATGTGGGTGGTCAAAATTGAACTTGGGTCCTCTGTGAGAACAATAATGTAATATAATTCCCAGATTAAAAAACAGCAACAAGCCGGGCGTGGTGGTGCATGCTTTAATCCCAGCACTCCGGAGGCAGAGGCAGGCAGATTTCTGAGTTTGAGGCCAGCCTGGTCTACAAAGTGAGTTCCAGGACATCCAGGGCTACACAGAGAAACCCTGTCTCCAAGAACCAAAAAACCAAAAACCAAACCAAACCAAAACAAAAACAACAACAACAACAACAACAAAATGAACACAGAATTACTTCATTTTTGTGACTACTCACTCATATACCAGTGAAAGAAAATTATACAAACCAATAATTATAAATTTGTGTAGATGGACACAAAACTTATACATGTGTATAATAACAGTATACAATATGTACTATTAAAATTAAGTTGTTATTAATCCAAACTAAACATTTTACAATTAAAGTGTTAATTGTTGGTCTCTGCATCTGTTTCCATTAGTTGCTGGGTGAAGCCTCTCTGATGATGATTATGCCAGGCTCCTGTCTGCAAGTATAGCAGAATATCATTAACTGTCAGAGATGGGATCCCTCTCATGGTATGGGAATTGGTTGGCCATTCCCTCAATTTCTGCTCCATCTTTACCCTTCTGCAGATCTTGTAGGCAAGACAAATTGTAGGTTTTGTGATGGGTTGATGTCCCAATCTCTCCACTGCAAGTCTTGCCTGATTATGGGAGATGGGCGGTTCTGACTCCATGTCCCCCATTGCTTACAGTCTTAGCTAGGGTCACCCTAGATTTTTAGAACTTGCCATTTGCCCTAGGTTTCTAGCTTATCCCAGAGATGGCCCCTCAATCCCAGCATTCCAGTTGTCTCTCCCTCCATCCTCACGCCACCTGATCCCTCCTGTTCCCATCCCTGTCCCTATTCCCCATCCCCACCTCTATCCTCACCCCCATCCCTAACCCCCACCCCCATCCCCCAGTCTCCATCTCTCTACCCACGATATCTATTCTATTTTCCCTTCTCAGCGACATTCACATGTCCCTCCCCAACCTGCCCCCCACAGCCCTTCTTGGTTACTTAGGTTCTTTGAGCCTTCATGTGAAACTCTTAAAAGCAGAAACAGAGGCTGTCTCTACGTTGCCTGCCTTTGGGATCCTTTTCACATACTGGGCTGCCTCACCTATCCTCAACAAGAGAAGATGTACCTAGTCTTACTACAACTTGGTATGCCAAGGCTGGTTGATATCCGTGGGAGACCTCTGAAAAGAGAGGGAGAAGTGGATGGGGGGGGGGTCTGGGAGCGGAAACTACAGTTGGGATGTAAAGCAAATTAATTAATTAATTAATTAATTGATTAAAAGATGCTAGTTGTAGCTCTAAAGGCAACTACTAAGAAAATAATCCAAGAGAACCTGACAGCTTCTGGAACAGGCAGAAGCACAGAGGCGCTGAGGCAGCACCCTGTGTGGGCCGGGGACAGCCGGCCACCTTCCGGACCGGAGGACAGGTGCCCACCCGGCGGGGGAGGCGGCCTAAGCCACAGCAGCAGCGGTCGCCATCTTGGTCCGGGACCCGCCGAACTTAGGAAATTAGTCTGAACAGGTGAGAGGGTGCGCCAGAGAACCTGACAGCTTCTGGAGCAGGTGGAGGCACAGAGGCGCTGGGGCAGCACCCTTTGTGGGCCGGGGACAACCAGCCACCGTCCGGACCGGAGGACAGGTGCCCGCCCGGCTGGGGAGGCGGACTAAGCCACAGCAGCAGCGGTCGCCATCTTGGTCCGAGACCCGCCAAACTTAGGAAATTAGTCTGAACAGGTGAGAGGGTGCGCCAGAGAACCTGACAGCTTCTGGAACAGGCGGAAGCACAGAGGCACTGAGGCAGCGCCCTTTGTGGGCCGGGGACAGCCAGCCACCGTCTGGACCGGAGGACAGGTGCCCGCCCGGCTGGGGAGGCGGCCTAAGCCACAGCAGCAGCGGTCGCCATCTTGGTCCCGGACCCGCCGAACTTAGGAAATTAGTCTGAACAGGTGAGAGGGTGCGCCAGAGAACCTGACAGCTTCTGGAACAGGCGGAAGCACAGAGGCACTGAGGCAGCGCCCTTTGTGGGCCGGGGACAGCCAGCCACCGTCTGGACCGGAGGACAGGTGCCCGCCCGGCTGGGGAGGCGGCCTAAGCCACAGCAGCAGCGGTCGCCATCTTGGTCCCGGACCCGCCGAACTTAGGAAATTAGTCTGAGCAGGTGGGGGGGTGCGCCAGAGAACCTGACAGCCTCTGGAACAGGCAGAAGCACAGAGGGGCTGAGGCAGCACCCTGTGTGGGCCGGGGACAGCCGGCCACCTTCCGGACCGGAGGACAGGTGCCCGCCCGGCTGGGGAGGCGACCTGAGCCACAGCAGCAGCGGTCGCCGTCTTGGTCCGGGACCCGCCGAACTTAGGGAATTAGTCTGAACAGGTGAGAGGGTGCACCAGAGAACCTGACAGCTTCTGGAACAGGCGGAAGCACAGAGGCGCTGAGGCAGCACCCTGTGTGGGCCGGGGACAGCCGGCCACCTTCCGGACCGGAGGACGGGTGCCCGCCCGGCTGGGGAGGCGGCCTAAGCCACAGCAGCAGCGGTCGCCATCTTGGTCCGGGACCCGCCGAACTTGGGAAATTAGTCTGAACAGGTGAGAGGGTGCGCCAGAGAACCTGACAGCTTCTGGAACAGGCAGAAGCACAGAGGCGCTGAGGCAGCACCCTGTGTGGGCCGGGGACAGCCGGCCACCTTCCGGACCAGAGGACAGGTGCCCGCCCGGCTGGGGAGGCGACCTAAGCCACAGCAGCAGCGGTCGCCATCTTGGTCCGGGACCCGCCGAACTTAGGGAATTAGTCTGAACAGGTGAGAGGGTGCGCCAGAGAACCTGACAGCTTCTGGAACAGGCGGAAGCATAGAGGCGCTGAGGCAGCACCCTTTGTGGGCCGGGGACAGCCAGCCACCGTCCGGACCGGAGGACAGGTGCCCGTCCGGCTGGGGAGGCGGCCTAAGCCACAGCAGCAGCGGTCGCCATCTTGGTCCGAGACCCGCCGAACTTAGGAAATTAGTCTGAACAGGTGAGAGGGTGCGCCAGAGAACCTGACAGCTTCTGGAACAGGCGGAAGCACAGAGGCGCTGAGGCAGCACCCTTTGTGGGCCGGGGACAGCCGGCCACCTTCCGGACCAGAGGACAGGTGCCCGCCCAGCTGGGGAGGCGGCCTAAGCCACAGCAGCATCTTGGTCCCGGGACTCCAAGGAACTTAGGAATTTAGTCTGCTTAGGTGAGAGTCTGTACCACCTGGGAACTGCCAAAGCAACACAGTGTCTGAGAAAGGTCCTGTTTTGGGCCTTCTTCTTCGGCCAGGAGGAGGTCCAAATACAAGATATCTGCGCACCTTCCCTGTAAGAGAGCTTGCCAGCAGAGAGTGCTCTGAGCACTGAAACTCAGAGGAGAGAATCTGTCTCCCAGGTCTGCTGATAGACGGTAACAGAATCACCAGAAGAACAATCTCTAAACAGAGTCAACTATAACTACTAACTCCAGAGATTACCAGATGGCGAAAGGTAAACGGAGGAATCTTACTAACAGGAACCAAGACCACTCACCATCACCAGAACCCAGCACACCCACTTCGCCCAGTCCAGGGAACCCCAACACACCTGAGAACCTAGACCTAGATTTAAAAGCATATCTCATGATGATGGTAGAGGACATCAAGAAGGACTTTAATAAATCACTTAAAGAAATACAGGAGAACACTGCTAAAGAGTTACAAGTCCTTAAAGAAAAACAGGAAAACACAATCAAACAGGTAGAAGTCCTTACAGAAAAAGAGGAAAAAACATACAAACAGGTGATGGAAATGAACAAAACCATACTAGACCTAAAAAGGGAAGTAGACACAATAAAGAAAACTCAAAGCGAGGCAACACTAGAGATAGAAACCCTAGGAAAGAAATCTGGAACCATAGATTTGAGCATCAGCAACAGAATACAAGAGATGGAAGAGAGAATCTCAGGTGCAGAAGATTCCATAGAGAACATCGGCACAACAATCAAAGAAAATGGAAAATGCAAAAAGATCCTAACTCAAAATATCCAGGAAATCCAGGACACAATAAGAAGACCAAACGTACGGATAATAGGAGTGGATGAGAATGAAGATTTTCAACTCAAAGGTCCAGCAAACATCTTCAACAAAATTATTGAAGAAAACTTCCCAAATCTAAAGAATGAGATGCATATGAACATACAAGAAGCCTACAGAACTCCAAATAGACTGGACCAGAAAAGAAATTCCTCCCGACACATAATAATCAGAACATCAAATGCACTTAATAAAGATAGAATACTAAAAGCAGTAAGGGAAAAAGGTCAAGTAACATATAAAGGCAAGCCTATCAGAATTACACCAGATTTTTCACCAGAGACTATGAAAGCCAGAAGAGCCTGGACAGATGTTATACAGACACTAAGAGAACACAAACTGCAGCCCAGGCTACTATACCCAGCCAAACTCTCAATTATCATAGAGGGAGAAACCAAAGTATTCCACGACAAAACCAAATTCACGCATTATCTCTCCACGAATCCAGCCCTTCAAAGGATAATAACAGAAAAAAACCAATACAAGAACGGGAACAACGCCCTAGAAAAAACAAGAAGGTAATCCCTCAACAAACCTAAAAGAAGACAGCCACAAGAACAGAATGCCACCTTTAACAACTAAAATAACAGGAAGCAACAATTACTTTTCCTTAATATCTCTTAACATCAATGGTCTCAACTCGCCAATAAAAAGACATAGACTAACAAACTGGCTACACAAACAAGACCCAACATTTTGCTGCTTACAGGAAACTCATCTCAGAGAAAAAGATAGACACTACCTCAGAATGAAAGGCTGGAAAACAATTTTCCAAGCAAATGGTATGAAGAAACAAGCAGGAGTAGCCATCCTAATATCTGATAAGATTGACTTCCAACCCAAAGTCATCAAAAAAGACAAGGAGGGACACTTCATTCTCATCAAAGGTAAAATCCTCCAAGAGGAACTCTCAATTCTGAATATCTATGCTCCAAATACAAGAGCAGCCACATTCACTAAAGAAACTTTAGTAAAGCTCAAAGCACACATTGCGCCTCACACAATAATAGTGGGAGACTTCAACACACCACTTTCACCAATGGACAGATCATGGAAACAGAAACTAAACAGGGACACACTGAAACTAACAGAAGTGATGAAACATATGGATCTGACAGATATCTACAGAACATTTTACCCTAAAACAAAAGGATATACCTTCTTCTCAGCACCTCATGGTACCTTCTCCAAAATTGACCACATAATAGGTCACAAATCAGGCCTCAACAGATTCAAAAATATTGAAATTGTCCCATGTATCCTATCAGATCACCATGCACTAAGGCTGATCTTCAATAACAAAATAAATAACAGAAAGCCAACATTCACATGGAAACTGAACAACACTCTTCTCAATGATACCTTGGTCAAGGAAGGAATAAAGAAAGAAATGAAAGACTTTTTAGAGTTTAATGAAAATGAAGCCACAACGTACCCAAACCTTTGGGACACAATGAAAGCATTTCTAAGAGGGAAACTCATAGCTATGAGTGCCTTCAAGAAAAAACGGGAGAGAGCACATACTAGCAGCTTGACAACACATCTAAAAGCTCTAGAAAAAAAGGAAGCAAATTCACCCAAGAGGAGTAGACGGCAGGAAATAATCAAACTCAGGGGTGAAATCAACCAAGTGGAAACAAGAAGAACTATTCAAAGAATTAACCAAACGAGGAGTTGGTTCTTTGAGAAAATCAACAAGATAGATAAACCCTTAGCTAGACTCACTAAAGGGCACAGGGACAAAATCCTAATTAACAAAATCAGAAATGAAAAGGGAGACATAACAACAGATCCTGAAGAAATCCAAAACACCATCAGATCCTTCTACAAAAGGCTATACTCAACAAAACTGGAAAACCTGGACGAAATGGACAAATTTCTGGACAGATACCAGGTACCAAAGTTGAATCAGGATCAAGTTGACCTTCTAAACAGTCCCATATCCCCTAAAGAAATAGAAGCAGTTATTAATAGTCTCCCAGCCAAAAAAAGCCCAGGACCAGACGGGTTTAGTGCGGAGTTCTATCAGACCTTCAAAGAAGATCTAACTCCAGTTCTGCACAAACTTTTTCACAAGATAGAAGTAGAAGGTATTCTACCCAACTCATTTTATGAAGCCACTATTACTCTGATACCTAAACCACAGAAAGATCCAACAAAGATAGAGAACTTCAGACCAATTTCTCTTATGAACATCGATGCAAAAATCCTTAATAAAATTCTCGCTAACCGAATCCAAGAACACATTAAAGCAATCATCCATCCTGACCAAGTAGGTTTTATTCCAGGGATGCAGGGATGGTTTAATATACGAAAATCCATCAATGTAATCCATTATATAAACAAACTCAAAGACAAAAACCACATGATCATCTCGTTAGATGCAGAAAAAGCATTTGACAAGATCCAACACCCATTCATGATAAAAGTTCTGGAAAGATCAGGAATTCAAGGCCAATACCTAAACATGATAAAAGCAATCTACAGCAAACCAGTAGCCAACATCAAAGTAAATGGAGAGAAGCTGGAAGCAATCCCACTAAAATCAGGGACTAGACAAGGCTGCCCACTTTCTCCCTACCTTTTCAACATAGTACTTGAAGTATTAGCCAGAGCAATTCGACAACAAAAGGAGATCAAGGGGATACAAATTGGAAAAGAGGAAGTCAAAATATCACTTTTTGCAGATGATATGATAGTATATATAAGTGACCCTAAAAATTCCAACAGAGAACTCCTAAACCTGATAAACAGCTTCGGTGAAGTAGCTGGATATAAAATAAACTCAAACAAGTCAATGGACTTTCTCTACACAAAGAATAAACAGGCTGAGAAAGAAATTAGAGAAACAACACCCTTCTCAATAGCCACAAATAATATAAAATATCTCGGCGTGACTCTAACGAAGGAAGTGAAAGATCTGTATGATAAAAACTTCAAGTCACTGAAGAAAGAAATTAAAGAAGATCTCAGAAGATGGAAAGATCTCCCATGCTCATGGATTGGCAGGACCAACATTGTAAAAATGGCTATCTTGCCAAAAGCAATCTACAGATTCAATGCAATCCCCATTAAAATTCCAACTCAATTCTTCAATGAATTAGAAGGAGCAATTTGCAAATTCATCTGGAATAACAAAAAACCGAGGATAGCAAAAACTCTTCTCAAGGATAAAAGAACCTCTGGTGGAATCACCATGCCTGACCTAAAGCTTTACTACAGAGCAATTGTGATAAAAACTGCATGGTACTGGTATAGAGACAGACAAGTAGACCAATGGAATAGAATTGAAGACCCAGAAATGAACCCACACACATATGGTCACTTGATCTTCGACAAGGGAGCTAAAACCATCCAGTGGAAGAAAGACAGCATTTTCAACAATTGGTGCTGGCACAACTGGTTGTTATCGTGTAGAAGAATGCGAATCGATCCATACTTATCTCCTTGTACTAAGGTCAAATCTAAGTGGATCAAGGATCTTCACATAAAACCAGAGACACTGAAACTTATAGAGGAGAAAGTGGGGAAAAGCCTTGAAGATATGGGCACAGGGGAAAAATTCCTGAACAGAACAGCAATGGCTTGTGCTGTAAGATCGAGAATTGACAAATGGGACCTAATGAAACTCCAAAGTTTCTGCAAGGCAAAAGACACTGTCTATAAGACAAAAAGACCACCAACAGACTGGGAAAGGATCTTTACCTATCCTAAATCAGATAGGGGACTAATATCCAACATATATAAAGAACTCAAGAAGGTGGACCTCAGAAAATCAAATAACCCCCTTAAAAAATGGGGCTCAGAACTGAACAAAGAATTCTCACCTGAGGAATACCGAATGGCAGAGAAGCACCTGAAAAAATGTTCAACATCCTTAATCATCAGGGAAATGCAAATCAAAACAACCCTGAGATTCCACCTCACACCAGTGAGAATGGCTAAGATCAAAAATTCAGGTGACAGCAGATGCTGGCGAGGATGTGGAGAAAGAGGAACACTCCTCCATTGTTGGTGGGATTGCAGGCTTGTACAACCACTCTGGAAATCAGTCTGGCGGTTCCTCAGAAAATTGGACATAGTACTACCGGAGGATCCAGCAATACCTCTCCTGGGCATATATCCAGAAGAAGCCCCAACTGGTAAGAAGGACACATGCTCCACTATGTTCATAGCAGCCTTATTTATAATAGCCAGAAACTGGAAAGAACCCAGATGCCCCTCAACAGAGGAATGGATACAGAAAATGTGGTACATCTACACAATGGAGTACTACTCAGCTATTAAAAAGAATGAATTTATGAAATTCCTAGCCAAATGGATGGACCTGGAGAGCATCATCCTGAGTGAGGTAACACAATCACAAAGGAACTCACACAATATGTACTCACTGATAAGTGGATACTAGCCCAAAACCTAGGATACCCACGATATAAGATACAATTTCCTAAACACATGAAACTCAAGAAAAATGAAGACTGAAGTGTGGACACTATGCCCCTCCTTAGAAGTGGGAACAAAACACCCATGGAAGGAGTTACAGAAACAAAGTATGGAGCTGAGATGAAAGGATGGACCATGTAGAGACTGCCATATCCAGGGATCCACTCCATAATCAGCTTCCAAATGCTGACACCATTGCATACACTAGCAAGATTTTACTGAAAGGACCCAGATGTAGCTGTCTCTTGTGAGACTATGCCGGGGCCTGGCAAACACAGAGGTGGATGCTCACAGTCAGCTAATGGATGGATCACAGGGCTCCCAATGGAGGAGCTAGAGAAAGTACCCAAGGAGCTAAAGGGATCTTCAACCCTATAGGTGGAACAACATTATGAACTAACCAGTACCCCTGAGCTCTTGACTCTAGCTGCATATGTATCAAAAGATGGCCTAGTCGGCCATCACTGGAAAGAGAGGCCCATTGGACACGCAGACTTTGTGTGCCCCGGTACAGGGGAACGCCAGGGCCAAAGGGGGGGAGTGGGTGGGTAGGGGAGTGGGGGTGGGTGGGTAAGGGGGACTTTTGGTATAGCATTGGAAATGTAAATGAGCTAAATACCTAATAAAAAATGGAAAAAAAAATAAGTTTAAAGGAGAGACATGAAAGAGAAAAAATAATGAGAGTGTCAGATATTTTGTGGGTTACATAAATAGGAGGTAATAAATAAATGGTTTGAAGGTCAAAAAAAAAAAAAAAAAAAAAAAAAAAGAAGGTGTGCTTTTTCTTACAAGGTTCCAAGTTCAGTTCCAAGTATTACATCTGAAGTAGGAATTTCTGGTATGGTTGGAGACTCAGTTGTGTCATTTGATGTTTTCCTGGAAGTTGTTTTATGAGAGTATGTTTTGCAGGAGCAAACGTGATTTTTTTTTTTTTTGGAAGTTGCCTGGTGAAAGGGCATGCCCCGTCCAGCAGGTCCAGTTATTTGAGGGTCTCAAGGGGACCTTCTCCTAAGAACCAAATGGTGGGTAGAGAGAGACGAGAACCTTGTGCAATGAACGACACATGGAAGCAGTCTGAGTAGCATCAAGGTCTCACTGTATTAGCAAGGCTCAAGGTTTAAATGCACAAGCAAAAGGGGAAGTACTTCTCAACAAGAGGAATGGGGCAGCAGAAATGCACCTCAGCAGGAGGGATGGGGCAGCAGAAATTTTTCTTTTGGTGACTATATGGGGAAGCAGGAACTTGGCGGTGTCAGGGTACATCTTGAGGTCAGGACATCCAGCTCTGATTTAGGGCTGGAACAATCTGTGGTTGTTCTCGGAGCGGTGCATTGGTGGCCCGCTTTTGACCCCCTTTTCTTTTCGGGGGGAGAGGCCCAATTCAGAGATCAGGACAATAGTGTTGTCTTAATAGCTCCCAACAAAGGCATAAGATATTTTGCTGGAGTAGATGCTTGGGATACCTGTGATGTCTGGAAAGAGTGTTAGTATAACTCAATATACAGTGGACAAATCTCTTGCATTGGTTCACCTTGCAACTCCTTGTTGGTTTCCATTGGACTTTGCTGAAACTGGTTTTTGCTGAGGATGCTCTTGCATTGGTTCTCCTTGCTTTCTTCAATGATCTTTGCTTGTTGTGACTTCATAGAGAGAGACACACCATACTTCTGGTGGTATTCTGGCTGCATTTTGCTGATTCCTTGGACTTGTGCTAATTGGCAGAGCCCTGAGGTTTCTTCTGGAATGAGTTGCTCTGCTGATTCATGTTTGGTGTTCTGCTTGTGTACCAGACTGCTGACAGTGAACATTGGAATTGCCCCCAAAGAACTGTTTCTTAACAAGTCCACAAGACCTGTTTCCTATTAACCTTTTTCCCCCCTACCTTGGGTGAGTGGTGAGCTAGAAGGGAGGTTGAAGCATTAAGGAACTGTAAATAAAGTAGGGTTTGAAAAATCTAAGTCTACACATATCACTTAGTTCACAATCACCTGTGACTGCAGCTTCAGGTGATCTGATAGTGTCTTCAGTCTGTGGGCACCTACACTACACTTGTAAATGCCTCCTCCCAAAAATCACACACACACACACACACACACACACACACATACAGAGAGAGACAGAGACAGAGAGACAGACAGAGACAGAGACAGAGATTTTAAAATAAAAGAAATCGTGGGCTGGGACAATGTTATTGATTTCCAAGAAAGCACCAATGAGCACTATTGTTTATTTTCAAAGTGGTTTATAATGTGTAAAGTACATTCCTAGAAATTTTTCATGACCCTTCCCTGCAACTCTGTAGCTTAAAACAATTTTGCCCTGTATTCAGTCTTTTTCTTCCAATTAAATTGCAAGTATTTATGTAATGCTTTTCACTAGAAGTTACATATCTGTTCTGTTTGTTCAACTGTGAGCTTAAGTACAAGTAGAGACAAGCCTCCTACACACACACACAGAGAGAGAGAGAGAGAGAGAGAGAGAGAGAGAGAGAGGGAGAGAGGGAGAGAGGGAGAGAGGGAGAGAGAGAGAGTCCACATAGTGCATTGAATATTAAAAAGTATTCAATAAATTCATATTTAATTTAAAAGGATTCCTAAGACAGAGAATTGCTTTAAGATCATTACAAAGACTCCAATAATATTTAAAAGAATGCTTTTTGGTGTTGGTGTGTGTGTGTGTACTACAACACGAGTTGTGTAGAACACTTGGACATAGGACAATCTGTGTTGTTTTTCTCCTTCTACCACATGGGCTTAAGGGATGGCATTCAGGTCTCCAGTCTTTTGGTGTCAAGTATATCTCACTGGCCCTCATCTACACTCTAATGGTTCCTAATGAACTGCAGGCATTGGGGCAGTTGTGTAAGCCCTCTCCTGTTGGCTCTGAGCTGGCTCTCTATTGTAACCAATTGGATAAAGTTGATGTAATGGTTCTAGGTCAGTCTTTGTTAGGACTAAATGTTTCTAGTCCCACACCTTGGAACTCTTACTAAGGGAATATGACTTTTGGAACTCTACCACCTGAGGAGGTATCCAGGAACTATATACAGAGATTCAAATAGAGGACTGAGCCCCCCAAACAGCTCAGTATTTTAGTAAAACCTGCAGATGTGTGCATATCTGATACCACCTACAAAGAAACAGTTATTTTTTTTCTGAGTTCCTAAGTTTGGGGGTGTTTGTTATGCAGCAGTTGATAACTGGAAGATAGTTATAGAATATATCTACAGCTCAGGGAGACTGTGCTCTCATTTCTTCTTTATGAAGTACTGTCAGTGACACTATGGGTTCTGGGTCAGGTAGTAGATACTTTGCCACCTACTAGAGTATTGAATTGCTCTTGCCGCTTAGATCAGCTTCTTAAAAGGTTTGTCATGTCTTGAATCAAAATTTTATTTAGTGTTCATATTTTAATGCTTGGTTCAATACTACTGATGCTGGGTTTTGAGGTTGTAAACCTGTTAGGAGTTCCACAACCTGGCTTGTAGAAGCAGTTACTAGGGATGATTATTTGAGGTTAAACTCATTTTTGGTTCCATTTTCTGTTTTCTGGTCCACTACCATATGAGCAGTCACCACTGTCCCTCTCTCTGCCACAGACAGATCCACTCCACCATACTTTCCCACTACAATGAACTGAGACCCTCTGAAACTGTGAGTCAAAAATCAATCTGTCTTCACTTAAGTTGCTTTTGCCAGATACTTTGTCAGAGTAGTGAGATAAAATATCTACTTCTCCAACTGAGTAGTGATGCTGAATCTTTCAGAGTTGAGAGACATGGCTAAGCAGAGGAGAATCTGTAAAACCACTGCTTATTTGAGGTCTCTAGAATGGGACTCTGGGTATCTTCTCTTGTCTTTTGAGGACTTGGTAGCTGCCCATCTCTGTTCTCCTTTACTGTGCACTGAACTACCCCTTTAGTCTTGGTGGTGCCCTATTGTGGTGTGCCCTATGGCACAGCTTGGTTACACAGTAAGGGTGCAGTACCTGCTTTACAGTCTATCAGCTCTCTTGGCTTCTGTTTCTGATTCAGTGTGATGTTTTCTTGGCTTCAGATTTCCACACTTAGGAAAGACTGAAAGAGTCCATTCCTGTAGTCCAATGACTCCCATACCTAAAACATGGTCCAGACCCATGGAACTTTGGGGCTTCTTCAGAAGATCCTGTAGTATAACACATGCTAATGAAATCAGAGAGAATCTGAGTGTCCATCTTGCTTGAAGAGATTTGGGTGGGGATAGTGTCCTGAGAGGAGATAGAAGGCACCTATCTTTGTGCATGTACTTCCCTGCTCACTACAACACACCACCTCCTTGTAAAAACATGTAGAGGAGAGAAAGGAATTGGCCTATGGACATTGGGTCCAATATCAGCTTCTTATGCATGTATATTTGTTTTTGGAAGGAGACTGGTGGGTTGGGACCTGAGTTTTATCCAAAAGACAAGGGTGGGACATCAGTGTTGGTCAGGTGAAGGAAGAATGCAGCTGAGGTCCTACCCTCCCATTTCTTTTATCTAGACTTTACTAAAGTAAACTCTATTCTGCAAGAGCATTGAGTTAATGGAAGGGTTGGGATTGGGGCACACATAGGTAATTATCTAAAGTAACAGCAGAAGTGACTGTGGGAATAGTAGAGGGTAATTTGGAGGCTGCCTGGGGAAAGGGGAGTCAGGAGGTAGCCGAAATCACTGTATCAGAGAGAGAAGTCAACCTCTTACTCTGGACACTTGCACTTTTGTAAGACAGCACCTGCAACTGTCAATGTACTTCATGTATGGGCAGCTTGAAAATATGACCAGGTGGTTTGTTTTTTTATTTAACAATTATCTATTCACATTTGTTATCTGCCAAGTTCTGTTTTAAGCACTTTATAAACTCTTGGATCTGTGTAACAATTTTGTGAGATAGATTCAGAATGTGTGTGTGTGTGTGTTTCCATTTTCCAAATAAAGAAACTGAGGTCCAGAAAGTTTAAAAGTACAAAATAGAGTCACCAGTATGGCAAATAAAAATAAAGAATTCCTATTGAGGTTGAATTTCTTTTTTTTTTTATTATGTTTTTTTTTCATTTTTTATTAGGTATTTAGCTCATTTACATTTCCAATGCTATACCAAAAGTCCCCCATATCCACCCACCCCCACTCCCCTGCCCACCCACTCCCCCTTTTTGGCCCTGGTGTTCCCCTGTACTGGGGCATATAAAGTTTGCAAGTCCAATGGGCCTCTCTTTCCAGTGATGGCCGACTAGGCCATCTTTTGATATATGTGCAGCTAGAGTCAAGAGCTCCGGGGTACTGGTTAGTTCATAATGTTGTTCCACCTATAGGGTTGCAGATCCCTTTAGCTCCTTGGGTACTTTCTCTAGCTCCTCCATTGGGAGCCCTATGATCCATCCATTAGCTGACTGTGAGCATCCACTTCTGTGTTTGCTAGGCCCCGGCATAGTCTCACAAGAGACAGCTACATCTGGGTCCTTTCAATAAAATCTTGCTAGTGTATGCAATGGTGTCAGCGTTTGGATGCTGATTATGGGGTGGATCCCTGGATATGGCAGTCTCTACATGGTCCATCCTTTCATCTCAGAGGTTGAATTTCTGAACCATCTAGCAATAGATGGTTCTCTAGTGAATGTGTTTCACATATCACTTGTTTATATATTTTTTAAAAACAAACCAGGTATTGTTATTTCATATCTGTATTATACTTGAATTAAAATTATTTGTTTACCTGAAATTCAAATGCAACCAGATATCCAATATTTTATCTGGGCCTCTCAGCTCCAGGTGCATACTTCTAGCAAGTGATGGCTAGAAATTTGAACCCAGAAGTATAACATTTGATCCACTGGACCCTGGAAGCCACAGGACTGGATTGCTAAAGGTTTCCCTCAGGACTGGAACATCTGCAAGGTTAGACTATTCCAGGCCCTAGGAGGGTCTAGGATGAGTGAGGGAACACTTTCAGAAGCCAGCTACACACAAATCAGGAAAGTCTAGGCACTACTTGCCATACTTCAAATCCTAGGCTGATAACATGGTCATAGTCATGTGTCTCCCATGGACCAAGAAGGTTTCAAGTGAAGAACTTAGGTCTGCCATGACTTCATCTTAGTTTTGCTTAAACCGTACAATTCACAAGTAACTTAAAAGGGAGAAAGAAGAGTGGATTTTATCCTCAGTATATAAAATCCCACCCCAATTGTGTTGACAATAATCTATTTTGTAAGCAGTTACTATATGCCTGCTACTTACACGTCATGCTTTCTCAGAAGAGCCTTCTAACATCCTTACTCCCATCTAGATGAAGAGATAAAGCCAGAAATCATTTGTACATATAAACACAGAATATCTCCATGTAAAGTTCAATGTCTCACTATTCCCTTTGTACCATTTTTTCCAATTCAATCCCCACATTAAAACTTGAGCTTAATCTATCAGATTCATCCTCTAAAGCCTGGTATGCAAGTCAAAAACCAAGCACAGGAGACATTTTTATCCTTGGACTCTACAGAAGAAAATCTCCCTGAAACATGGCATGCTATTGATGAAGAGATTCTCTATTATATTATTGAGTTACGGTCTCTTAGAAGTAAATAGTTCCCCCTTTAAAATGCTGGCACAGACCCCCGTAGGCGTGTTCTAGAGAAGAAACTGAGTTGGCTTCTCAACAACACACATTAGGTGTTTCTCTATAGAGCTCTGGCCTACTGTGGCCATGGCTTTAGACACACCCCACAGCTAGATTTCTGTGGCACAGTCATGCCTGAGTCACCATGTTCTGACAACAGAGCTTCACTGGACCTCATGAAGGGCCCCCAAGGCAAGCAGAAATGCAGTATGCTCAAATGATTCTAAGAGACTTACAAGTGAGTCAGCAATTAATAGCAACTTTCCCTCCCTAAGTCACATCCTTCATATAAGCAATGCTAATTATGCTGTTTAGTTCTGTTTTTCTAAGGCAAGTGACAAGAAAAATGTATAACCAAGGAGCTATTTGACAGAAGTGAAGAAATATGGGACAACTAAAACAGAGAATGAAAAATAATGAGAAAAATGATTAAAAAGAACTAAATTCTGTGCCTTCTCCTACTGGTAATGAGCCTGAACTAAAGGGAGAAGACACATGTTCTTACGGGACCTAAAAAAGACAGAGGGAAGTGTAGTTGCCTCCCCATCCCTGGCTGGCTCTTGTTTCAAACTGGGGTAGGTGTGTGATGTGAAGCACTGTGCAGATGCCATCTTGGGGCCACCACAGGAGCAGTTCCATGCCCCATAGACAATTTGGCCTTTTTGTTTTCTGCCCTTGTATTGTACTCTATGGGATTTGCTTGGAACTTCATCCATTCATGCTCAGTTCATCTTTCTAAATCCATATATTCATCCACTGTCCTGGCCCCACCTCCAGGCCCATTGAACAAGAATGATATTTATCTGCCATATTTATTAATGTGTTCTCATCTATATTGGTTTTCTGGGCTGTGTAATAAATACCACTATGTGGAGCATCTTCAAGGCTGCACAGATAAGTGTCACTCTTCTGAATTCAGAAATCCAAAGTGAAGGTCAACTGAACCTTTTTTTTCTCCCCAAACTAAGAACCTTTTTTTAAAAATAGCTCCAGCTTCTGGTAGCCCTGGCTTCTTCGACTTCTGCCTACAGAACTCCGGTTTCTGCCCCCATCTTTTGTGGCTTCCTGCTCCTTTCCTGGCTTTTACAATGATACTTGTCACTGGCTTTAAGACTCCCCTACATAATGAAGAACAATCTCATCCTAAGACCTTTAGCTTAATTATAGCCAAAGAGACTTCTTTTTAAAACAAAATCACTCTCAAGTTCCGGTGGACATGTGTTTGGAAGGGTCCACCCTTAAACCCATGCCCCCCTTTTCTTAAACATGGAAAGTTCTCACTCCCCCAAAGCAAGAATTCTCAAGGGAGGAGTGATTTTTAACCCACCAAGGCATTGAGAACACCTCCTGTTTCCATCTCCCAGTGTTTTTCAAAGATAAAGTCACAAAGCTGCTCGGGACCATGGTCTCTTGTAAACATCTCCCTCCTATGTCCGCTGGCCTTGGAGCTTTCCGTGCATTGCTCTGGCTTACTGTTCTGGTCCTTCCTTGCTTGCTTTGCTAGGTAGGGTAGCCAGTGCTGTACATCCTGGATTGACAAAGTCCTGGATGAAGCCTGTTGGTTCTGGGGGTCTTTTCTGGCTGGCATGTTTCCAGCTTTCCAAAGTCCCACTTCATATTTTCTCCTTTACAAGGACACTTTCTCTCTTAGAGAGATGATCTGAGGGATAACAGGGAGGACTCTCTCTAGTGGTGAGAAGGGGAAAGGTTGCCTGAACTTGCACTCTGGAGGCTAAGGCATGGGTGGGACAGACCTGAAAGGGGGAGTATTTAGAATTATGGTACCATGTGGTTTCAGATGAAATGTCTGGGAAGGCTTGGAAAAGAATGATCATCTGTTAAACTTAAGGCCACATCATCCTTATCTCAGACAGTCTAAGAGAAGGGCCTGGGGCCGTGGCTTGGAGTTACTAGCCAAGAGGACTGGGGTTCAATTCCCAGAACCTACATGCTAGCTTACAACCAACTGCAGCTCCCTTTATGATGCCCTCTTCTCTCCTAGGTGGACACCAGGCATGCATGTGACACACATACATACAGGCAGGCAAAAACACTCATAAATACATAAATAAATCTAAAAACAACTTTAAAATTGTCTGAGAATAAATATCACCTGAGGTATGAATGTTTGCTTTTATCTTAGGAGTTGATTTGGCAAATACCATCTATATAAGCAAGTAAGGAAAAGATACCCTAGAGTTAGTGACAATTAGGGGAATGTTTGAGTCCCCCAAAGTCTCTAAGTCCCAGAGAATCTTTTCAGTGGGCAGTAACCTGCTTTCCCCTGTTTTCTATCCTCGCACACTAAATATAGAGCGGGATAAGAAAGTGGGCATGTTGTTCCTTGGTTTAAGGGAAAAGGAATATACTGACTGTCTTGCCACCTGTATTGTCTAGGCCATCACCAAGGAGAGTCTAAATCACACCATTACTTTGTGAAGCAGCATGGAAGTTTCCTAAGTTAAATATAGCTTCCTTCCACTGGGATCCAGCAATTTCATTCAGAGGTATTTATCCAAGAGAAATAAAATTATATGTTCATAATAACAGTGCTATAGGAATACTCATAGCAAGACTCTTCATGCTAGCCCCAAACTAGATATACCCCGGAGCTGGTATACATTATGATACAATCCTGTAATAGACACCAAGAAGCATTTATTTCATCAAGGGTTGTACCCCATACTTTCTAGACAAATGGTCTACCACTGAGCAGTGCCTTCCCATCATTAATTAAAAGCAATCATGCCTTCAGTCATGCAACCAATGATTGGGTTCTGTGAATGCTACCTTGAGACCTGTACCTGTTTCTCACTGTCTGGACATTCTTGTGTGCATCTGCACAATTATCACTTGCTAATCAGATTCTTCTAGCATCTTCTCCTTCTCCTTCTCCTTCTCCTTCTCCTTCTCCTTCTCCTTCTCCTTCTCCTTCTCCTTCTCCTTTTCCTTCTCCTTCTCCTTCTCCTCCTCCTTCTTCTTCTTCTTCCTCAAACTCATTCTTCACAAAACAACCATTTGTACAATCCTTCCAGGACTGCCTTTTCCTAAGTCTAAAAATCTGGGTGTGTACAGAGCCACCTGGAATCTGTTCTTTTTTTGACTCTTTTGTTGCAGTAGTGGCCTGGTTCGGATCTCTGCTCTGTCTGTGGGTTCCAGAGGGTGATCTATTTTCTTACCTTTCCCCCTGTAGAAGGTCACTTCCTTCCACAGACTCCAGACCCTTTTCACTGTCTTCAAAGCCAACCACAGAGCAGTTCTCTCCTCCAATGTCAGCTTCATTGTCACTTCATCTCTGATTCCAAGCCTCTTGTCTCCCTCATATAAAAGGGGACTTGTGATTATATGGGGCCCTGGGATACCCCAAGATATCTTAGTCTCAAGCTTTTTAATTACATCTTCAAAGTCAGGTCACAAATTCACATGCTATGAGACCAGAATGTTGCACGTTACCACGCCACCCTAACGCATCTTTCTTCGGCCAATTTTTCAACTCTGTGAAGGTTATGGTGTGTCTGTTCTGACCACTGGTAGCTCAATACCTCACAGACACTTTGTACATATGTAATAACTAGTTTGCTAGATACAGTACTGGAATTGAGGTATGTATGCACAGATGGCTTTGATTTTATAACATTTATTTGTGTGTTTATTTTTTATTCATTCATTTATTCCCAAGTTGTAGGCTGGATCTTGTTTTGTTGAATGAACTACACTTAAGACCTAGATTTTCCATTCACAAGTCAGAATTACTCTAAGAAACAACCTGACAAATGATGGAGTTATTCACCAATTCTGTCTGCTGGGTTTTCCTGAGTTGAACTCTCTTTGCCTAATCCCCACACACCCAGCAGGAAACTCTCAGGAATGCAGCTCCCCTTCAAAGCGCTCTCACCTGGTTGACAGTTTGCAGCCTCCAGGGAGGGAGGTTTTCCCTAGTGCTTCTGCAAGCCTGATTTTTCAAACTCTTTCACCAGCCTCACCACCACTATTTCATTGGTAGCTCTATAATGCAGAACCTGATACTTGCTTTGTGATAGGTAAATGATAGCATGGCAAACAAACAAACAAACAAACAAACTAAAACCAATGCCACTCTGCTATACCAGTAACATTTATTTTGTTATTTTGGTTATTTTGAGAATCTTCCAAATTAGGATATGGGAAGAAGTCATGAAAGGGTCATGTGCACACACATGTGTTTTTGAGAAACAAAAAACCTTCATACTTAACATATGTCCAAGTGAAAACTTTCTTAGATATATGAATGAATTCTTATAATTAACTGAAGCAAAAATATAGAAAAAGAAGCTCTATTCTTTCCTGTCATTTGTTCATAAAGAAAAAAATGAATATCTGATTTTTAGAAAAAAAATGGATTTGTATACAGACACAATTTCGGTGAGTATGTTTTCTCCATCTTATAAATAAGATAAAACTGAGCAAACTAACTTAGGACACCTTAAACCTAATTCTACTGCTCAACATCTTGCCTCATCTTTGTCTGAATATCTCGTCTTAGCTCGTTTAATAAGAGCTTTATGAAGACAAAGAAGAAAAGGAGGTAAAAGATGAGAAAATGAAAAGAAAAATAAAATAGAAATAAAAAAAAATGAAGCCTGCTGTCTCTACTTTGCCTATCCTGAACTTACAGCTCAAAGCTGAGAGAGGGAAGGCTGTGGAGTATTACTTATTTCTCATGGAGAGGCCAAGTGAGTTGTAATCACCCCAACAATATGCCCTTCTGTTTAGCTAGGAGCAAAGCTCTCCTCTACCATAATGCATGTGCAAATCAGCTCCTTGCTGGTCTGTGCTCAAAGAGACAACCATCCCCCCACAGGTCTTCTCCCACCCAGCCCAGCCGGAGGATGGAGGATGTTCAGTTCTTCATGATGCTGATCCCCTACAGAGGACCTGGGTGTACTTGAGCGTTTTCTACAAACAGCTTGTCTGTGTTATTAAGAAACTTTCACCAATGAAGAGTGGTTATGACTTAACTTCAATATTATGATTTGGATCATTGACGCCCATAAGAGGCTCAAGTACTGAAAGCTTGCTCCCTAGGTGGTGGTGCTACTGAGACTTGACTGCATAATGACTCACGATTTGTGGATTAGCCCATGGATGAGGTCATAGCCAAATGGGCTCTTGGGAAGGAATCTCCTCAGAGGAAACAGGTCAACAGGGACACACAGTTGAAAGAGAGATCTGGTCTAAAAGTCCTCCAATCTCCTCACTGCTGTCTTTTCCTTTCCTTATCTCTTAACCCTGCCAAGTTAATTGTGATTAGTGAAGAAAGATGGCAACAGCCAATAGCGGGGCAGAAGAGAAATAGGTGGGGTTGAGTTTTCGAGAGCCTAGAAGGGGAGACCATGAGGAGGGAAGGAAAGAAGAAGTCATCATGGAAGAAGAAGAAGAATGTGCAGGAGGAAGAGAGAGAGCTGCCTTGGGGTAGGAGTAAAGAAAATGTGACCCTATAGGCTGGCCAATTGGAGCTAAGAGCAGCCCAGATGAAACATAGTAAATTGTAAGTAAGAATTTGGTGTAAAATTGATAGGGAAATGGATTCTAACAGCATGGGGGGTAGCTAGCTGCCCAGCTATTGTGCTGCCTAAAGTATATTTAAAAATATAAAGGCTTTGTGTGTGTGTGTGTGTGTGTGTGTGTTGTATCCAGGACTCAAAGGTAGGTAAGAAGCTCCAGGCTCAGAACTTTTTAGTATTTTCTGCTATAGCCTTACCTCAAACCCAAAGCAAAAAGACCAAAGAACCACAAATTGAAACCTTTGGATATATGAGCAAAGAGAAATCTGTCTTGCTTTATGTTCCTGTCCTCAGGTGTTTTGTTGCAGTAATGAAAAGTTAACTTTTCTAACTCATAGATAGAAACAAAGGAATTGAGGAATCATGATAAAGTCAATAATTGAATCATAAACAATTGAATAAATACTATTCAGTTGTTTTAAATGATGCAAAGCAACTAGAAATAAACTAAGGCCAAGAATGTGAAATATAAGAAATCCCTTATTTTGAATATTAACGCCTTTTGTGGTAGTTAAAATGAGAGCTGTCTGCCCCTCAACAGGTTCAGGAATCAGAACACTTAGTCCCTGTTTGTTGCTTTTGTCTGTGGAAATTATGGAACTTTCATGGCTGGTGTGAAGCCTACCTGGAAGTACATCACTTTGGGGAGGGCTTTGAAAGCTTATAGCCTCACTCTGTTTCAGTTCACACTCTGCTTCCTATGTATGGTTCAGATGTGGCCTCTCAACTTCCTGCTCCAGCTGCTTGCTGCCTATTCTCCCCCATCATTAGTGAGTCCCTCTGGAACTGGAGGCCCAAATAAACTTTTCTGTAAGTCACCTCGGGTTCTGATGTTTTAACATAGCAACAAAAAGTAACCAACGTACCCATGTTTCTAAATGCAAATGTTTGAAGAAGAGACAAATTTTCTTAAGGAAGGTTTTAATGCTGAACATAGTGATAGCTAACCTTAGGTCTGTAGATCAATTCTTTATTTTATCCCTAGTGTAATCTGCATCTCTCTGGAGGCAGACGAGGGCTGAAGACATCACAGGTACCAGTGTTGCTATAAGCATCTGACTAAGAGCTGCCCTTCATTGCAGTCATTTTAGTACATCAAGAGAGGCTAACAGTGGAACACATTTGGAGTTTAGTCCTTCATACAGTAAGTGACATCCAATAGTGTACAAGGAAGCCTGCAGATGAAAACTTTACTACCTGGCCATCTTCTTGCTGACACAGGAGCTAAAGAAAGCCCTTCTAACCACTAGCTGTGCTAGCATCTAATCACTTCTATAACCGTGTCACTAAGGAATCTCAAAAACATAACCTTAATCGTAATGATATTCTGCTGTACTTGTAGACAGGAGCCTAGCATTATCATCTGTAGAGAGGTGTCATCTAGTATCTGATGGGAGCAGATGCAGAGACCTACAGCCAAACATTAGCAGAGCTCAGAAGATCCTCCAGAAGATGGGGAGGAAGGATTATAGGAGCCAGAGGGGTCAAGGGCACCACAAGAAAACCCACAGTATCAGCTAATCAGGGCTCACAGAGGCTCACAGAGGCTGAATCAATAATCAGGATACCTGTGTTGTGTCTGACCTAGGTCCTCGGCATAAATGTTATGGTTGTGTAGTTTGATGGTTTTGTGAGACTCCTCACAGTGGGAGCAGGGCTGCCTCTGACTCTTTGGGTTGCTTTGGGGACTGTTTTCCTTCTACAAGGTTGCCTCATCCAGCCTTGTTTGTACATAGTCTTATTGCAACTTGATATGCCATAATTGGTTGATATCCCTGTTGAGGCCTGCCATTTTCTGAAAAGAAACAGAGGAGGAGTAGATCTGGGGAAGAGGGGTGGTGGGAGGTAAAGACTGGGAGGAGAGGAGGGAGGGGAAATTGCTGTCAGGATGCAATACACGAGAGAATAATAATTGAAAAACCTTTATCTTCTCACATATTTCTGAAGCTCTAATGTCTAAATTAAGTCTTGGTTGGGCTTACTTTAAGATTTTAACAGAGATATTTTCCTTCTGGAAGCCTTAAGGGAACATATTTTTGGTTTGCATTTTCCAGTCTCTTGGTGTTGCCTTCAGTTCCTGGTTTCTGGGTCCACACCAGCCTATGAGTCCACCATCATTCTCATATGCTTTCCAAGAACTCTTAGTCTTGTAACAAAATGGCAATTTACATGATCAGTCATCTGTATTCTATGTCCATGTCTCTGACATTCCCCACCTCTACCTTTCTCTTATAAGGAGCATAGTGATTCTGCTGGATCCACCCACTAGCCTACAATGATTCAATATTTGGGTCAATCTGCAAAGTAGCTTTTGCCCGAGAAGCTAACACATTCCCAGTTTCGGTGATCAGGATTCAGCATCATTCAAGGGCACAGTCTTTTGTCTAAAATAATAACATTTTCTGTTTTCAAATAGAAAGCTTTTGGCTGGTCCTATACTTATCCTCTTTCTCTTTTCTATCAACCTGATACCCGAATCTTCTTTTACCAAAAATAATTTGCAAACTTCCCATTTCTTTTTAAATTAATAGCACCTTAGAAAAACAAATACTGTGTTATTTCTGAAGTATGGAAAATTTGACACAAGATCTGATGCAACTGTTGTGAGTATTTTGAGCATCATGCAGCTCAAAACAGTGAGCTTGGATGTACAAGAGACATGGGTAATGGGTCCTGTAATATGTCCATTGTCTAGACAGTCTCTGGCTATGATGCAGGAGGGAATGATTGTAACCAGAGTGCAGTGGCCTCTGAGAGTGGGAAAGAGAAAAGTGTTTGTGGAGTTAGAGGATATAGAAGAGAGAACAGAGATGAACTGAGGGTCTCAACTCCAGTCCTTCATGGCTTACTCTTCACTGCAGATGACCTTGATATATGTTTGAATATACACTATACAAGCCTAGAGGGAAAAACTCTGAAAAGATTAGAAACGCATATCACGCATTCCCAGAGAGCCAGGAATTCCCTGTTCCCACCAGCCTGTGGAAAAGGAACCTCACCATTCATTGGACACTACGTAGAACTTGTAGAGGGATTTGGCTGCAGGGTTGAAAGTAAGTATTCTTTAGAAGAAAGGCTTCTCTGGTTCCATGCAACAGCGATCAGAAGCAAGTTCAGACTGTAGCTCAAATGCGTTCTATAGTCATGCTCAAGAGTATTTACAAGAACTCAACATTTACTCTCATATAAAATTCATGGTGTCAAACATTTATTCTGAACTTAACATAATTAGCATTTGAAGCAAGAAAGTGTGACTTATAATGAGGGGAAAAATCAATCAATTGAAACAGTATACAGACAATAAAGTTCATAAACAAAGCTTTCAAAACATATTATCACGGCATCCAAATGTTCAGAAACAAGAAGAAAGATGATGGTTCATGATGTTTAGAGGCATGGACAACATTAATAAACCCCATGGCCCTTCTAGCAGTGTAAACTACTCTCTTAGAGGGAGAAAGTATATTCCATAATGGAAAACAAAGATCTGTAATCTTGACTATATAGTAATAGAAGCTGCATAAAACGAAACCCAGAGAGAACTGCTTTTCAAAACCTGACCGATCAAATGAGCAAAGCATCAGAGCTGAGGGACAACTTCATCCTCAGACACACAAGTAATGCAAATAAGGGGCTTCCCAAAGGAGGAGAGAGAGTTTCCAGTCGTGGGCAATCTTGAATAAAACTACAAAGGAATATGCATATATTTGTGTTGGCCTGTGCTTTCAATTCACTTGAGTATGCACTCAGAAGAGAAATTGTTGGATCCTCGGGATCATACATGCTTAACTCTTCTCTTCTCTTCTCTTCTCTTCTCTTCTCTTCTCTTCTCTTCTCTTCTCTTCTCTTCTCTTCTTTCCTTTTCTCTTTTTGAGACAGGCTTTCTCTGGGTAGCTCTGGTTATTCTGGAACTTGCTCCTTAGACCATACTTAACTCAAACTCAGAGGTTTGCCTGCCTCTACCTCCTAATTGCTAGGACTGAGGGCATTTATCACCACTGCACAGCTGTATGCTTACCTCTTAAAAGAAATTCCTTAAACAACTTTTGAAAGTGATATTAGCATTTTAAAAATTCCCCCAACAATGTATTAAAATTATAAATACCAACACTCTCACCAAGATTTTGTGTTATTATTATTTTTAGTTTTAGCAACGCTCTGGGGGGTATTATCTCAGTATATAGTGTGGTTTTTTTAGTTTATTTTTTTCCTCTGATGGTAAGTATGTTTGAATGGGCTTATTATGTACTCATATAGGTATATGAATGGATATATATAAAGATACATACATACATACATACATACATACTTACATACATATACCATATGAATATCTAATTGTTTTGGGGGTATTTCTCGCCTTACTAATAAGTTCCAAATAATCTTTGTATAATCTAGAGATGAGTCAACTATATGTGTTGCAAATATTTTCTGTTCTTCTGTCATTTTGTAATGGCAGTGCTGATGAGCTAAGCACCAGGTGGGTCTTTCTTCTCTTCCTAAACTTTAACTCTGACAACGTTACCACTTCTTCTTTTGAACTTAGTGTCTGAAGTTGTACATTCATTCCATCCTTCTTGGCAAACAAGCTATGCACTATATTAAAGTGAGAGGGTAGAGTGAGGAACTGTGTCTTAGAAACTGAATAGGACAGTTGCTGGGGAAGTCTGTCTTATACAAAGCTTTCTTGTTCTATATGATTACTCAGTCATGGGGAACTCTGGACACAGCAGTCAAGGACTCTGAACATGACAGGGGGAAGACTTTAATAGCTTTTTTGAGATATAATCAACTTAAAATGAACTGTATACATTAATCTTCAAAATATGATCAATCTTAAGATGTGTGCACATTCATGAAACACTCAGTCTAAGCAAGTGAGTTGGCATCTCAATCACCACCCACAGTTTGTTGGTGCCCTCTGAATTCCTCTTCTTCTCCCTCCCACCTCATCCCCAAACTCTGCTAAGCTGCATTGTATCACTGTAGAATTACCTTGCATTTCCTGCCCTGTCAAAGGAATGACATCATACAGTGCGTCCTCTTTCTGCTGGGCTTCTTCCCCCCAGTGGAATGACTTCAGATGCATACATATCACCCATCTAACATGTCGCCCGTTCCTAAGACTGAGCAGTTGGTTGCACATACAGTACAATGTATTTACTCACCTGCGGATGAGCATTTGGGTGGGTTCCAGGTCTGGCCATGTCTAGACAGTATCCATGAGCATGTCTGTATATAAAGTCTTTGTATACACAGATGATTTCATTTCTGCCCAGGATCTCAGCCTCCACAGGAGGAAGGAGAAAATGAGGATCAAAGTCAATGTAGGATAAAGGAAAATCTGGCAGATGGGCTGAACAATGAAGGAATGAATACAGCAGAAAACACACAGTAGGCAATCTGAGCCTATGAGTACCACATCCTCAGAGTTAACCAACCTGAAATCAGAAATATAAAAATAAAAAAATTGAGCCAGACATGGTTGTGTCTACCTAGCTCACACAAAACAGCCAACCAACAAGAATTATACTTAGATTGTATTAGGTGTTGTAAGTAACTTAGAGCTGAGGTATTGAATGAAAGAGGATAAGCCCAGAGTATATACAAATGCTATGCCATTTTATAATAGGAATTTGAGAACCTTTGGATTTTATTATTTATAGGAGTCCTGGAAATTTGCAGATACCACCTATAAGGATATAAGTGTAGATAAATAGGTAAACATAATATAAAATTAAGACTTTCTTTCTTTCAAAAAATAATACTAGCCTGGCATGGTGGTACACAACTTTAACCCCAACATTCAGGAGGCCGAGGCAGGCAGATTTCCATGAGTTCGAGGTCACCTTCTTCTTAGAGAGTGAGATCTAGGACAGCCAGGACTACATAGTGAGGCCCTGTCTCTAAAACGATGGTAAGTCAATGTAATTAAAGACTCAGATCTGGAGAAGCTATTTGCAAAACATATATCTGATAACATTTCCTTAATATATTAATAACTCAGAAATCAATAACAAGAAAGAACAACAAATCAAAATGAGCAACAGCTTTGAACACAAAGAGCAGGTAGCATGATATGAAAACACTGAATTAATAATAATGATAAATAATATATATAAATATAAAGATAATGATAAAGAATATATAGTTATATATAAAGTGATAAGTAATAACTAGTTATAAACCTCAGCAGGCAAGACAACGAATGCATTATTAATGAACATCTAAAGTAAAAGGATGGGACACATCAGGTGTAGGTGAGGATGTGGGGGAAGCAAGCTGCCCATGAGCTGCTGTGTGATAAGTTTCTCCATAATCTAAGCTGACCAAATAAGCAAGCATCCCACTCCTAAATGTTTACCAAGACACACATTTTAATCTCCAACTTTGATTAACCCAACCATTGCATAGAGCTTCAAATTTGTGACTTGAGTTCCCTCACAAGAAAACATGGTTCAGGTACTCATCAGAATCCCAGCAATTGAGAGGTAGAGGCTGGAAAGTCAGAAGTTTAGAGCTAACCTCAGCTACAGAGAAACAGGGCAATCCTGGGCTACATCAGACTTTGTTTTTTGAAAAAAATTAGAGCAAAAACCAAATATAAACTAGAAAATGTTATCAATACGTAGACTATACATTTTCTGGTTGGACAGCCATGTACAGACTGTAGGTTGGAATATCATTTTATGTCTTGAAAAGGCAAATCATTTAAAGAACACCTTACATTCATTAAGGTTTTTTTTTTAAACACCAATAACGATTAATAGTTCTTCCTCCATGCTTGTTTACAGACCTTAAATAAACATTGTAACTAAATTCTTACTGATTAAAGCACTTCCAGACTCCTTTCAATCTTATCACTGTTCTCTCTGCTTATAAAATGACGACTGGCGATATCAAAAAATCTTTCAACAACTCGACCCAACCCCGCACCCCCGGCTTGGCTCAGTTTTTCTCGGATGATCTCTCATCTATATTTTTCCATACAAAAATCTTCAGCACAAGAATTTCAGCCATCAGAACCTGTCTGACTTTTCCCTAAGCTGTTAGCAAATTTGATGCCTGTTCTTTGTGTGGTCCTCTCTCTGCACATGCGCAGCAGCTGGAGTTTCCAGATGAGCAGGTGTGATATAAAGACCACATCAGATCAAGCCCGTATCACGGCATCACGGAAAATCAGTTTGCTTCCCAATATAAACGGCAGCATGCTTTCAAATCTAGCAAGCACTGGTGTTCCCCCACGGTCTGTGAAACAGCTCAGACTCCTGACACTGTGACAGCCTTTGTCTCTGTTTTGAGAACAGACAAGAGGACTGATGACTGACTCCCTTGAAATAGGGACATCTACATGCTCGTACAGTAAGAAGAGAGCTGATCTTTGTGATCCGCTCTGTTTTCCCTCTCTGAGTATTACAGCCATTTTTATCTGTAAATGATATTTTTAAAAGTTGTGATGAATTCTCAAAAATGTGCTGCATAATACAACTCCATACATTTCAGAAGCTGACAGCTGCCCTCTGAGGTATAGCCTGACAGGCTAAAATCCAGAAATCAATCATCTAGATTTAGTGACGCTATGCCGTGGCTCCCGGGATGTATTGCGGCACCCAGGAACCACTTATTTGAGATATGCCATCGTAACTCTGATAGATTAAAGCTCCATATCCAGAAAACAATTGGGGGGGGGGGGAAGGGTGGCAGGGAGGGATGCTATCATAGATCTGCCAGGTTACAGCCCAGGACCCAGAAGCCAACCCCGGCAAGTCTGTGCTGCATGGAAGCTCCCAGAAACCTGTGAAACAGCGGGATGACAATTCTGTTCTTCAACAGCCCATTATGAACTAATTAGCATACATGAATTGCAGATTTGAAGCATTAAAGTGATGTACAAATCATTAATTTTTTGTCAAATCTATGTCATCCTTGTGTATGCTCCTATTTTAATGTTGCATGACAGAGAAAGAGGTACAATCCTCTGTATATAAAGAGAAGAGATTTGGTGTAGCTGATATAATGAGATCTATTTAAGCTCTATGCATTTGCAGCTTTGAATCTAGAGGCTGGTGGGGAAGCTGCACCGGTCCCATTAGGGTTAATTGTGATAGGATGTTAATATATTCAAAACCCCAGGGGTAGCTTCTACATGTTGTCTGAATGAAACCTGGGATGTTAGGGCAACTTCACATTTGAGCTTTCTCTTTTAAAAGTCCTCCTTTTGATTAATATAAAGCGTCATGAAATCCTTCTCTATGACTGCGGGAGGTAGAACTACTTACAATGAGAGCAGAGACCATAGGTGTGCAAGGCTCCAGTGCAGCAGATATAGGCTTCTCAACCCAGTGCCAAACTTAATTTATAAAGATGTAGATTGTTGATGCCATGGAAAAAGGAAAACAACATCAAAGCCGATTTTCATACTGGAAAAGGCTCCTAAATATTAATTTGTGGTTTTCTGTATTGTCTTGGTGTATTTAATTACTACAGCTTTTGGTGCTTAAACAACTGCTTGGTGTTTCATTTGAATTTCTTGTTTCTTACTACAGTGAAGTCACAATGCTTAATTTGTTAGTACTGTAATCGTTTCTATAGCAACAAGACTAATGTTATATATAAATATGTATGCAGTATGTATATAAGTGTGTATATACATAATAAATGTATAGTAGAGATGATTATGACTTTATTCTATGAGCATGCCATGAAAAGACTTAGCTTTCAATGAAAATCCTAATTAAAAATGCAGATGTACTTTGTGAGGCAGAAGAGATAGCCACGGACTGAGTGGGAGCTGTGTGAACAGGAGATGGTATTGGTAGTTCTTTCTTCTTGGGAGCAGAGTTACTCCTCCCAGGAAGCTTTTTCAACCACATAAATTTTGAGTAAAACAAAATTTAGACCAAATTCAGAGAAAGAAGTGTTGTTCAAAAGACCGTATACAAGGAGCCTGGGGTTACACCCAAAATGAAGTTGGAAAGCCTGAGATTATTTGCTCTGTTTTCCTAAAAGAAATGTTTATACACAAATCATTTGCATCAGGCATTTCTATTTAAAGTCTACATTATAACTCCATTAAAGCTAAGCTTCAGAGTAGGGGAGCAAACACCCAGCCTGGAAGGTAAGATTTGCTATGTCACCTAACAATGTAGAAGCCCTTAGGGTGAGATACTGGAGCCATAAATCCATTATCTCCAACATCAGCTTGGTCCTCTGTACTGTGGACGCTGGGGCATGACAATGATGTGCCCTGTGCTGAACAAGACTCCTCTAAAATTAACCTAATTGTAGGGGGCACGGTCATCTATCACTGGAAATTTCCAGCTCCATGCGACAGAAATATGGTAACCATAGCGACTTACCTCTAAATAGGGTTTATTTTTCATGACTCATTGTAAGTGCAAAGATAAACCAGCTGAGGCCAGTGTGGAGGCTGCACAATTCTAACAGTGACTCACTTTGATTGCCTTTCTACTGTTTCATGCTAAACGTGATACCATAACCTTCATTCTCATACAGCACTTGCTACCCACCTGCATATGACATTCCATTCCAGGCTGAGCTGAGAGAATGAAGGAGGCTCTCTGACATCCTCCCACCCCTGTCTTCCATAGTGAAAATATCATTTCAATCTTGGCTGCCACACACTGCATTTGGATATAGCGTTTTGTATTGGGGATCAATCAGCAAAGTGTTGGACAACCTCCAGGAAATGCACAAAATATGGAACACTTCATAAATTTACATTCTTCCATGGGGGCCATACCAACTCTTTTCTGTATCATTCAAATTTTAGTCCTCATGCTGCCAAAGAGAGCACAAGCTTGCTTCTTTTGAGGAACTAATCATTGCTTTGCAGGTAGCTCCAACCGAACTCTGTGTTTGGCTACAAGCCCTTGATCAGCTCTTTGGTTCATGGTCATGATGTATATCCAAAAAGGTTTGTAAAGGTGAGCTGTTAACTGAGCCTGATGTGGTCATTAGCAAAATGAGAGTACCTTTAGTAAAGACAATGGAAGCATGGTCAGTCGACGATATGCCTATCTCTTCTCCAATAGGTACTTCCTTGTGATTTAAGCAGGACTATGAAGTAATCAAAGGAAAGAGGCCTTGGTGTCATGGAGAAAGGTCAAGTCCTTATTTCACACAAGGTAGACATCAGCTGGACACTATTCATGTTCTTATTTCATAAATCTTTCATTTCTATTCACAGCCCCATGTCTCACTAATTTTTTCCTTTTAATTTGTAGTATTGGTCAGATGTTTTTCTGGTTTGAGGCTGTATCTTGCACTCACCCAAAATAAAAAATTATACACCAGAACTTAACTCTTAAGGGAATGGTGTTTGGCACTGGGGACCTGGGAGGTCATTAGACTATGAGGAGTCTACTCTCATGGGAGAGAACATTACTATTTTAAGAAAGTTCAAATGAACTAGCTCTTTTCTTCCATCACTTTTTCCAGGTGAGACTGCAAGCAGAGGCACCATCCTGAAGGAAGAAAATGCATCTTCTTCAGACACAGAACCTGTGGGAACCTTGAACCTGAAATTCTCAGGGCCTCCAAAATGGCGAGAAGCCCCCAAGGTCCCCAGAGCACTCTCCACGTTATCTTAGGACCTCTGGTGAGTGGAACACAACTTCTATTATTTACAAATTACTCAGTCTGATACTTTTGTTATAATGGTCCAAGACGGCTGCCATGTGGGTATTTGGCCATTGGCTACCTCATTGCTGATAAGAATACGCACAGCTTGAGCAGGTGATTTTTACAAAAGCTGTAGAGTAGAATAGTCAGGAGCTATGGAGTCCCATAGAATTAGGCTCAGGCTTGAAGTTCACTTCTATAACTCCTGTGACTTTAATGAGTTTCTTTGTTTATCAAATTTTGGTCTTCTTGCCTGATAAATGAAGAATATAAAAACACCTTCCTTAGAAAGTTTCTGAACAGAAATGAATCAATAAACATAAAGCACCAAGAGAAATATCTAACTCAAGGTAAGCATTTGATCACTGTTGATTATATGTTTTTTATTATTAGTTATTACGTTATTATTTTATTTATTTGTTTGTTTATTTATTTACTTATTTATTTATTTATTTATTTTCAAGACAGGGTTTCTCTTTGTAGCCCTGGCTATCCTGGAACTCACTCTGTAGACCAGGCTGGTCTCGAACTCAGAAGTCCTCCTGTATCATTATTATTTTTATTATTATTATTAATGCTGTTACTCAAACTTACTTGAGTTTAAATCATGAATGTCATTTCCTCTTTCCTTTCTTTCTCTCCCTCTTTCTCTTTCCCTTCCTCTCTCCACTTCCTCTTTCTTCCCTGTTCCTCCCTCTCTCTTACAGAATTTCAGTATGTATAATAGAATGACCTAAATATATAATCTTCTTGCTTCAATCATTGAAATTGCATTAATTCAAGTATTAGAATTACAGGCATGCACTATGCACCACAATGTCTGACGGATTTTTCTTAAACAAGCTATCAAAAGTCTTTAGTATTCAGTTTTATTATGTATATAGTTGTTATTGTACAAAGTCAGAGATCTTAGGCATAAAGTTATTTGGTAAAGAGATTAGCATATACAGAAATGACAAACAGTAATAGCTGTGTGACAATATTCATTTCCTTTTTGCTTAATGTCAGGATTCCATTTTGCTTGAGATGGTAAACTATCTGTCTAAAACTACTCCTTCCTAATTTCCATGAAAGTAGGAGATGCTAACGTTCTGTCCAAAATCATTTATTTTTTAAAATAGTGTTCTTTCTTGAGTAAAAGAGCAAAACCTTACTTTGCAAAAGCTATTTTCTCACTCTACTTCCTCACCAAACACCTGGAGCTACTGTAGCCATCTTGAAAGAATGAGGACCAGACCCACTGAGAGATGGCAAAGTACAATTCAATAGATCTTGGCTGTCTGATGGAACCACTGAGCTTTGGAATGCCCAACTCTAGTCTATTCGATGAGGAAAATGCCCTTATTGGCTCATGCCCATGTTCCTTTACTGTTATTGACTATGATGTTCTGTACAACCAAAGAGAACCCAAGGTTTTCCATGTGGAAGTTTTATTCATCATTATCATCATTATCATAATCTTATCGATGACATACCCCAGCTGTCTATATCTGTGTTTTATTCTTATGGGTCATTACAAAGGGGTCGATTCTGGCTCATGGGAAAAAAAAATTAGCAGCATGTACTCAAAATTGTATAGGATCTTCAGTTCCCTGTGGGGAATGAAAAAAATCCTAACAGCCTCTGAACCCAGGAGAGAAAAATCAAGCAATAGTCAGATGAAGCTATAAGGTCCTAATTTGACTCCTAATGTTGGTAAGACATGTGAATGTGTTGAATCACATAGATTCACTCAGAACTTGTTATCTAGAGATCTATGTCTAGCATCATCTAACAATAACAGGATCAATTAACAATATCTGGAATGGAGTGGGAATGAAAGATAGCTCATCCATTAAGAGTAGTGTCTGCTCTTCCAGGAGACCTGAGTTCAATTCTTGGCACTCATACAGAGTCTTACAATCATCGATCATTTCAGTTCTAGAAGATCTGTTGCCTTCTTTTGGCTTTTGTGGGTACCAGGTATACATGCACACAGTGCACAGACATATATATCCAGGCAAACACACCCATATACCGAAGAAGAAGAAGAAGAAGAAGAAGAAGAAGAAGAAGAAGAAGAAGAAGAAGAAGAAGAAGAAGAAGAAGAAGAAGAAGAAGAAGAAGAAAGAAGAAGAAAGAAGAAGAAGAAGAAGAAGAAGAAGAAGAAGAAGAAGAAGAAGAAGAAGAAAGAAGAAGAAGAAAGAAGAAGAAGAAGAAGAAGAAGAAGAAGAAGAAGAAGAAGAAGAAGAAGAAGAAGAAGAAGAAGAAGAAGAAGAAGAAGAAGAAGAAGATTGGGCTAGAGAGAACCCATGACACTAGACTTCTTCCCAATCAATCAGATGTTTAAGGATCAGTTAAGAACAGTCCCAGTTCAGCTGTGAAGCAGTTCTGAATGTTGAACCTTCTCCCTCCAGTAAGGAGAAAGAGATCCTCAAGAGGGAAGTAAGATAATAACCAGGATAATCATGGGACCAAGCAACATGGCTCTCCTGTCCTTAAGAGAGGATATTACTTACCCTGTTTCTTTCCTTCCCTCAATCATGTCTGGATTGTGCCTATCTCTTATCATTACAAGGAAAAACTCAACAGGTACAAGATAATGTCAGAATATTCCCAAAGACAAACTGGCCACTTATCTGTATTTTATATGAGAAAGTCACCTTAAACCTAGAGGAAGAGATTTTTCTATATCCCTCCAAGAACTCAGGAAAATGCCTGCTCTCTTCCCTGTCATTGGGCAGCCTGAGTTTTCCAAGACAAGTTCTGTTCCTTTTTCCTAAGCCTTTTCTTTTCCAATTAAAAATTTCCTGTGAGAGTTTATAATATATATCTACAAATATATTTATTTATATGGGATAAGGCTAAATAGAGATTAAATACTGAATGAAGAGTAGTAATGAACTATTTTCAAATAACAGTAATCACCAATAATTAGAGATGGGCAATGAGTGTCAACTCTCCCTATAACCTCTTTTGTTAGTTTATATTAAAATTAAATCCCCAAGCAAATCTGGCTTCAGATAGAGGCAAATATTGAAAATTTAATAGGAACTAAGAACAATCCAGTGCATACAATCTATTCTACAAGTTTGATGAAAGTCTAGCTCTAGGTCTTTAGATATTCTAACAACTGATACCTGCAGTGATTTTTAGGTTCATATGACCAAATTCTAGAGGCTGTGTTCAACTAACCTTAGAGGAGCCATCATGTCCCCCAGCCCCATCCCCCAAGGGGACTGATGACTTAATCAATGACCAAACACAGCACAGCCTGGAAAGCAGCTTCCAGACAATTTGCTAAAAGATGCAAGGTACAGGATGTGCTTCTATATGACTGTTTGTGAGAGCAGAAGGGAGTCTAGACTGTTCAGCCAACACATTTTCACCTGGTACGTTCCACATTGGCAAGCCATTAATTTTACCATTGAAAATCTATTTTAACAGAATTATGCTAATTAGGAACCCTCTGTTGTTCTTGGGAGATTGAGCTAGTCTAAGCACCTCTGGGGGGAGAAGTGGGGGAGAAGTTTATAATTGAAAAGCTGACTGACGACACCTAGAGTATGAATTTTTGGCCAGGACAAATGACCAGCCTTACGGTGTATCTTAAGCAAACGAACATTTATGCAATTTTATACTCCCTATAAACCGTAGGGGAGTTTTAAATGGCAGACATCCTATTAAGTAGCCTACGCATTAATAAAATGCAAAATGAGAAGTAAGCCTTTTATCTTATGACTTGCAAATTTGAAATTCTTACTATTATAGCATCCAAACTTGGCGTTAATCCCCAAAACTGTCCAAGTCATTGCTTTAAGAGGTAGGCACTTCTCAGCTTACTATTATCATCCAGTGTTCTCACTTGAGTAAAAACAGCAAATTTAGTTACTGATGTCTGTCTTGAACAGTATGTTAATTGAAAAACACAGGATTAAAGACAACATCAAATGGTGAAAGTTGGGATCCGTAGGAAGTAGTCAAGAGCAAAATAACAATGTTATTAGAATACTAAGAAGGGAGGGAACCTCAGCTCAGTGCCAAGTGGCTCAGACAGGACATGGCACTCCTGAGATGACCCCAGAAACCCATAGGCTTCTGGCACCACTAAGATGAGCACGTAAGTGTTAGAGAGATGGAAGAGAAAGAGAGGCAGAATGGTGTGTGGACACTGAAGAAAGATAGAACTGGAGAGTTGAAGGTAGTGAGGAACAGCCTGATGTGAGTAGCTTGTGACACCATCTGAGGCCATGATGAGGCCCTGGCCCATGCTGCGCCTGAGTGCCATATCTGGGTCAGTGACCCTACGGTAGTGAGGGAGTAAGATATCTTTTACTGCCAAAGGGTATGTAGATATCCCCAGTCTGGGCTTCTGCTTGGGGCCATGTTAATATCTGAGGGCTATGAAGAGCTGGCCCCACCCTCATCTGATATAGCACTCTGGAGAGCAGCCTCCACCTTGCCCTAGTAGCATACTAGATCTAGGGAGAGCTGTCTCTGCCTGCTCACCTGGGCAGAGTTGAAAAGCTAGCCCTGAGGGCATAAGAATGAGTGAGTTGGTTCCATCCCTTGCCTAGGCAGTGCTGGATAGCTGGCCCAGGTGATGTGGGTGCTGGAGAGCTGGCTCCAATGGCATGAACCTAAGTGTTGGGCACACCAGTTCACCTACCACTCAGGCCTAGATCCAGGGCTTTGAGTTGGCCCATCCCGACATCCACCCTATCTATGAACTGCTGGAGCATGTAAAGGACCTGGTCCTCCAGAACCAAAGCTGCAGGATCTCCATCATGACACAGGGCAACAACGGAATACCTGAGAAGGGTCCCAGTGAGGATCCAGTACTGATAGTGTAGCAGAAGCCTGAGTCCAGACCAGTGATCATTTGCAGGAAAAGCTATTTGGACAAAGGGGTATATTGTGTGTCACACCTTGACACACCATGGTGTGTATGTCAATGAGATGACCCTAGACACCCATAGAATGTCTTACTGACATTCCATGGTGAAATCCATTTGTTTGTTTTCCTTTGGGGGGGGGGTTGCAAGGATGGAGGACGTATATGGAGGGACAAGGAGACTAGTGTGAATCAAGTGCATGATGTGAAATTCACAAAATCAATAAAATGTTAAAAAAGAAGAAGAAAAAAGAAAACTAAGGGGGAACCATAATAAATGTGGGTTAAGATCTAGAGACTGCCATATCCAGGGATCCATCCCATAATCAGCCTCCAAATGCTGACACCATTGCATACACTAGCAAGATTTTACTGAAAGGACCCTGATATAGCTGTCTTTTGTGAGACTATGCCGGGGCCTAGCAAACACAGAAGTGGATGCTCACAGTCAGCTAGTGGATTGATCACGGGGCCCCCAATGGAGGAGCTAGAGAAAGTACCCAAGGAGCTAAAGGGATCTGCAACCCTATAGGTGGACAACATTATGAACTAACCAGTACCCTGGAGCTCTTGACTCTAGCTGCATATGTATCAAAAGATGGCCTAGTCGTCCATCACTGGAAAGAGAGGCCCATTCGACATGCAAACTTTATATGCCCCAGTACAGGGGAACGCCAGGGCCAAAAAGTGGGAGTGGATGGGTAGGAGAGTGGGGGGGGGAGGGTATGGGGGACTTTTGGGATAGCATTGGAAATGTAAATGAGGAAAATACCTAATTAAAATATATATATAAAATAAATGTGGGTTAAGAAATTCACAGCAAGCCATATCTTATCATCCCTCCTCCATTGTGGCCCCACAATGAATGTATTTTGCAGGCTTGCTGTGGTTTCATTATGCTTATCTCTTATAATTTCTTTCTTTCTTTTTTTTTTTTTTATTAATGAGCATTTACTCTATGGTTTCCAATTTCCAAAGGAAGCAATGAGAAGGCAAAGACTTATCAAAAGTGGTAACTGGATGGTAGTGGCACTATTTACATTTTCAGAGAAACTAAGATCCTGACTGGCAGATTCAGTAGAGAGTCAAGCAACTGAAGAATACTTTATATCCGTAGTCCCCACACCTCTGTTTTAGCACACTCTGAATTGGTTATTTTTCCATATATCTTTGAGAACTTGATGAAAGTCAGTTTTGTTTTTGTTGTTGTTGTTGTTTTTGGTTTTAGTTCACAATTTCATCAGGACTTATCCACAGCTGCTTGTCCCCATACACTTGGGGCAAGAAGGTCATGGAGACTGAAATATATAGTAGAAAAGAGATCTTCATGTCATGGCCAAGCAGAAATGAGAGAGCCTGACAGGAAGAGGAAATGGATTGTGTCCCCAGTATCCGAGATCTGTGGCCTACTTCCTCTAGCCCAATATAACTTCATAAAGTTTCCACAGACTTTCAAAGTAATATGCCCTGTTTGGAAACAACGTTCAAAATGAGCTTATAGGAGAAGTTTTAGCTACAAAGCAGGACACACACCATACTTCACAGAGGTCAAGGCTGAACACCTGCACACCCATACACTGAAAGAGACTGGCTCATTCCTACTTTTTCTCTAGGGCTCTTTGCAAATATGGTTGGTGCATCTTGGCTGGACTTCTGATGGAAACTCATTCCTAACTGTTCTCTTGTGTTTGTTCAGTCACTGTAGAGGCGGAGCCCGAGTACTGCCAGCCCAGCATACATCACTCCATTTTCTGCCATTAATAACTCAATACCATGGAATAGGTCACATACAAATAAAAGTGTTTTACTTTGAATTTTGAGCCTGGTCTAAGGCTGAAGGCTTACATCCAGTGACAGTCTCTGCCTGGCAGAGTCCTGAGGCAATGGAGGACATCATATGGCACAAATGGGGAGCTCACTGGAGACCTAGTCAAACTGACTTCTATAGCAGATTCTCTCAAGATAATCCATTAGCACATCAATCCATTAGCTGTACAAATGGATTGATCCATTCATGAGAGTATCCCCCTAATCACCTATTAAAGGTCATACCTGGCACTGCATCTTAGTATCTCACATGGGAATTAAATTTCAATGTGAGTTTTATAGGAAACAAACTATTCAAACTATAGCAGAGACTATCAAGATTTCTTTAATGCAGAGTTTAATTCACTAAAAATGCACACACTGAAGTCAAAGCTATACAAAAGTTCTTTAATATTCTTGAAGGAGTGGTGAGAGGTAGGTAGAATTAATTTCTACCTAAGAAACCACCACTTCACTGTATTCATCCCTTAAATAAAAAAGATGGCTACTTCATATTTGATTTTTTTCCCCATCTGTTAAACAAAGATAATTTTCATTTTCCTTCCTTTTTAAAAATAACAAATCTCTTGTACTCCTATAAAAGGCTTATTTAGATACTCAATATTAAGCCAGTTCTTAACGATAATCTACTGACGTCTTCAGGGTTTGATCTTCTGAGAATTAAAACCCACTATACCCTCCTTGAAGCTCTCTGCTGGGAATAGCACATGGCTCCCAGAGTGGTAATTAAACTTCCTGGAAAGGCTGGGTATGGGTGTGGGGGAGGACTGGGAGACTACAGACCTTGGGATGAATAGATTAAAAAAACAACAGCAGAAGCAATAATTAGCAGGTAGAGAGGTTAAATGGTTAAGTGATGATCCATCTATACAGTGGCCCTTTCTCTATTAAACCTACCAAAGGATGAATGCAGTGATAAGGCACTCCAAAGTACCCTAAGCTTGCAACAGCTTTGGAAACCCCGAGCTGGTTTAACTGATATAATTATTGTGGATTCATTGAAGTCTGCACAGGCAAGTATTTAAAGCACTGTCAGGAAGTATTAAATCTCCCTTCTGAGACCAAGAACGAAAGAGGTAGGACAGCTCATTTTTTACATTAAAGCCGGATTGAGCCTGATTAGTATTTGAAATATTTCTTTCCCAATTTTGGGCAGCATTAGATTTTGGCTAGTGAAATATAAATGAACATCAATTGTACATGACAACCGCTGATCCAAAGCACTTAAAATTCCCAGAATGTTCTTTTCTCTCTTAGACTGGCTGCCAGGGTCTCCTCATCAAAGCCAGCTACCAGAGGCAGCTCAGTGGAGGAGGTCCCATGTAATCCATGAGGGGTTAGAGAGATAGCTGTTTGTTTTGTGAAGACATGAATCACTATCAGGGCCATTACAACCCTTCAAGCTAGGTCAGCGTACTCCAAATCACTTTGCATTTTGCTCAGAAAAAGGAGCCAGAGACTTGTTCCTGTTTCTTTGTTTCAGTGCAAATGATACCCCATGTGCCACTCATTCCTCTGTTCCAGGCTGAGACCAGAGAGCTTAAGAGGAAACACTAGCATCATATGTTCGAGTCACAATGGGAAACAGAACCTATTTTTACCTAGTAAAATGTTTTTCCTCATGACTTGGAAATTGGGTGAAGACTGCAAAATGTTAATGGCCCTTCAGTCTGTCCTCAGAGAGAAATAAAATCATAGTCAGTCTTTGACATTCTAATGGGTCCCTTGCAGCAATCTCTTGGCCAAAATAAACATTTCATTAAATACAAACCAATTCCACAGATAACAGTGATTCCACTCTTCAGAATCAAAGCTGCTATCTTTCCATTAGTCTAGGGTGGAAATATGGAAACCAGATTCATCTAAGACACCAACATCACTCCAGCACCCTCCTCCCCAAGTCTTGATTTCAAGGTTGAAGCCTTAAGATCTCTTAGAACAAAGAACCCAGTAATTAACCAGCACTGTTGGGCTGGGCTGAGGGGGACATTAGGGGCACTTGCCTTCTTCTATTCCTTAAATAGCTGCTGCTTTACATCCAGTCATTATCAGTATGAGTCTCTATCTACCTACTTAGAAGAGAGGAGACACCATAATTCACCTTCATGTGAACTCAACAGTTTAGACCAGCTAGCCTGACGTGTTTCTTTGTTAGCGAACTCGAGGAAGTGCCTTTTGGATGTTTCAGAAGAACCTTTCTTTTTAATCTATCACCCATGCAAATGTTTTGTGTTTAGCTAAGGCTGCAGCTGATAGAACCAAATGCGTAGCAGGTTTGGGATTGATTCTTCATAGCCCAGTCTGCTCTTTGCTATACGACTTGAGCACAGAGGTCACAGTGAATCAATTCTAGCCTGGCTTGGAAAAAAAAATGTGAATAGAAGGTAGTCAGTCATGGTAGCTCCCTTTTGTGAGGAGGTTATTAAAGTTCACTGGAAAACAATTTCCCCAATCTCACATTTATAATTGAATACTGCTGTCGTGAAGTTTCAATGAGATGAAGTATGTGGAAAGGCCCCGTAAACGCTGCAAAATCAAAGTTGGAACGAAGACCTGCATAGCTATTAACTGTGCTGCATACTGAAGACCAGGGAAGTGAGAGAATCCTCTGTCTATTTTCTTCTCTTGCATTCATACATGAGTACTGTATCCACATAATTTCCACCCTTCTCTCTACCACTCTAAATCCTTCATTCTGGTGATTCCCTCTCAAATTTTTGACCTCTTCTTAATTATTATTGTTACCTAGTGTATATATATGCCCCGGGGTGTGTGTGTGTGTTAATGCTGATGGGTGAGGTTCTGGGGATATTACCAGGCAAAGGCGGTTCATGTCAGAAGCAAGCATACCTTTTCTTGAAGTTGGAAATATTAAAAACACAATGATGTTTTACTTACAAAATAAGAAAGTATATAAACACTTCTCCTTTTCCAATGAGTGTTTCATACCCAAAAGAATGTAATGATAATCTACTGTTTATTATTACAGCACCCTGATTCTAACTTCTGGAACAGTGTAGTTATCAATAGTTTTTCAAAGAAAAACTCTAATATCCTATAAGTAGTAGAAGAAAATGATACTGGACTTTTCTTGGAACTTCAGAAATTCCTCACTGAGTAAAGCATTTGCCCTGTAACTTTAAAGGCCCGAGTTCAAATTCCAAGAATACATGCAAAACCAGATGTGACAGCCTTGGTCTGTAATCCCAGTATTCTTGTGGTAAGATAGGTGGCAGAGATTCTACTGGCCACCTGGTCTGGAGCACGCAGCATACACAAAGACACTCTATCCCAAAGCAAGGCACAAAGCAAGCACAACTGAAGTTGTCCTCTAACTTCTACCATGGCACTAATATCATAACATGTGTGTTCCCAAACATATGTACATGAATACACACATACAATACACAAATAAATAAGCAAATATTAAACACACTTAATCTTTGCTATTCTATTAGTCCCAAAGCGAGAATTATTTGGGAAATGAATATTGAGCCATTCTAAGCCCTAAAAGGCTTGCCCTTGCTTCAAAGTAAATATGCTGTGGACAAATACAGACACCCTAAGATATACCAAAGGCCTACGTATGAAGGAGAAAAGCATCTACTCCCAGCCATTTAGGAAGTCCTTACTCTGCTGCTCTCTTGTTCTCTGGTGCCAATCAATATCCAGGCAGCCAAGCCTCATTTGTGCTGTGGAGACTTCATAGATTGGAGTCCAGTTCTGGCTTTGCCATTTTTGAGTTGCTTGAGGTGGGACCCATATTTGGAGCTTATTGATCCTCTTCTGTTAAAGGTCTGTGAGAAGGAAATGAGATTGGCCACAGAAGGCATCCAGCAAGGTTCATTCATAGTCACAAATATATGTAACATGGAATATCATTTCATTTCTATACTATCTCATCAGGCAATATTTAGGCACCTGGTGCCCCCTTCTCCCAGGACCTTATATCCCTTTGTCCACTTGCTAAGCTACCTACCTGCTTATGTGCTGAGTTAAATTAGTGCTAACTAAGTCATATTCTTTATTTACACTACATGACAATGGAAAGGATCATTTCTTGATTAGGTTTAGAAAGGGGAGAAGAACATGGCAGCAGATCACAGATGTTGCCCTTCTAGAAAGAATTAGCCCCACCCCCTTTGCAACTTCTTCCCCTTCTCAGCCTAAGGCAACCCAAGTTATGGCTTTTATTCTGCCTACTACCTTCACTAAGTTGTTAGACTCAGAGACCCCTCCCCTCTAAAGTTATAAAGGGAAGGAATCCTCTTTGTCCTGTAAGTGGCCTTGGGTCTCCTATTTCAGCTCCTCTGCCTATGTTTTTTCTTTCCCCCAATAAAAACTCATGTTAGCACATCTCTATATGTATCAAATCTAAAAGAATTAGTTTTTAATCTAAAACCTTGACTTCACTTGGTGCTTTTCCTGTGTGCTGCAGGAAACAGGTATGCTTTGTTTTTAAAATCCCCACAAAAGTCCTGAGTGGTATGTACAGGCATACAATTTCAAAAGAAATTCTGGTGAGTATATTCATGCATCAATTCATTAGGGAAATAAGAGGGAGATAATAAGACCCAATCAGAAACTGAAACTATGATTGGGAAGTTCCAACCTAGGAGAAACTGCTGTCACTTGCAATTTAATTGTATCATTTAATGTTTTGTTTATCTTAATAATAGATAATCAGAATTATAAGAATGTTCATACAACCCAAGGCTAATAATGGCACTAAAGAGGGGTTGAAAACAAAAAGGGCTCCCTAAAAATTTCAAAAATAAAACCAAGATAGAAAACTATGGTGAAATTCATACAGCAGCCCATTCAGATCCAACACCGAGATTTCCTCTCTGCTTATTTCGTTTTTCATTCTGAAATCTACTCAAGTAAATCAGAGACTTCATGTTATTTCAGCCTTAAAAAATGATGGTGGAAAATGATCATTTTTCTTTAAGGAAGACCTTTCTTTCACTAACTTGAATTAATCACTTACCCTATAGTAAGTACATCATTATAGAAAAGTTAAGTTAAATATTTCCTCCAGAATTGTCAACTGTCAGAGTGAGGTATTACAAGCAAGTGACTTCCCGTGGTGACCAAAAGGGAGGATATGTGTGTGTGTCTGTGTCTGTGTGTGATTGTGTGTGTGTGATTGTGTGTGTGGAGAGAGAGAGAGAGACAGAGAGAGAGAGAGACAGAGAGAGAGAGAGAGAGAGTGTGTTTGTGTGTGTGTGTGTGTGTGTGAGAGAGAGAGAGAGAGAGAGAGAGAGAGAGAGAGAGAGAGAGAGAGAAAGAAAGAGCATTGTGTGAGCATGTGTGTGTGGCATATGTGTGTGCAAATGAATATGAACCCATTATGGTATTCTATTAAAGGAGGACAGACCAATGTTTGTGTATCTCTGTGTGTGTTTGTCTGTATCTGTCTCTGTGTATGTGAGAGTGTGTGTGTGTGTGTGTATGTGAGACCATGTGTGTGTGAGAGTGTGTGTTTATGTGTGTGTGTATGTGTGTTATTTTGACCTTACTTTTATTGGTCTGTCCTCCTTTAATAGAATACCATAATGGGTTCATATTCATTTGGTTTTATGTTCTTAATGTTATAGTAGGAATTGTCTATGTTTTGCCAATATCATCTCAACACTCATTATCATTCCTGAATATGAAAATATAAGTACTGGTCACCCTCCACCATTTTAATCTACCTTATTCACAGCACCAGTACACTGACACACTGGACCTATAGCAAGACCAGTCTGAGTTGTACCCCACATATTCCCAGGATACTCTGTAGACCTGAGCACCAATTTCCTCTATGGCAATGAGTTTGTTTATACACTTCTAAAGCAATTATTATTATTATCATCTTCCCACGTTTCCCTGTCTTCCTTTGCTACCCCCTCAACTATCTACTCCCCTGGAATCATCCCTCAATATATATCACATGCAGTCAAATCTTTGTGTCAGGATCTGCTTCTGAGAGAATTTAAGAACGTTGATCCAACAGTGGCAGCAGGAAGCACACATTCAGAACTGGATGACAACTGGAGAGATGGGACAGCTCCAGTACTCGTGAATATGGCAATGTTTACCTCTGGTAGAGCCGACATTACTTGACCTGTGGTTGACGGAGATGGAGAACATTGGGAAGTGATGTACTGGATTAGACAGTAGACCTGATGTTTGAAAGATATGGAACAGGGGTAATTAAAGGCTTTAAGATTAATTGGCAATTGTTAATGTTCACAAGAAGGAGGAACATGAAAGTTAAATCAGTGACCTATCACTACAGGGTGTTGTGCAGTGATGACTCCTCAGTGGTGGTATTCAAAGAAAACTTCATCTGCATTTAGAGAGATATGATAAACATCAGTCCCAAGATTCAATCTGAGCCTAATGGGAGGCTGAATTCTCAGTTCCATTGGCTCCTATACTGAAGTTAGGACCCAGAGAGCTAGGTTGTGATCCTCTGGATGGACATCCATGAACACTATCATGACCAAAGACATTCCTGAGCATTGTGGAACACAAAGGCTCGTCTTTCCCCACTGACTACTGAAACATAAGCTTCCATTTCTTGGAGACCACAAAAAATGAAGACAACGAATGCTCTCCCTAAGATCTCTGTTCTTCAGTGTGCCTTTTCATTGCTTCTGGGCTACTAGCTATGTGCAACTATAAATCAAAAACAATGAAATAGAATAAAAAAAGGCACTTTTCTCTGGTTTCAGTAGCTGAATTTAAAGTCGTTAGGAAGTGCATGTGGCCAGTGGCTCCTATGTTAGATGATGCAAATTGTGGAATGTCTCTATCACTTCAAGAGTTTTGAAGTGTCCCCACAAGTTTTATGGGACAGCACTGAGTTAGAGTAGATATTAACAAACTTCTTTTGAAGAAATCAGTATGGCGAATATTTTATAGTGTTTGCAGTAAATGTTACCTGTGGCTACAACTTGACTCTGCTGTTATAAACTATACAAAAACAAATGGATGTGGCTTAATTTTATAACAGTTTTCAGTGGCCATCACATAGAATTTTATTTGCCAGGCTTTGGTCTATACTGTTCTTTACTGAAAATTAATGCCAATCCCTAGCATAGTGTGGAATGTTAAGCATTCTCCATGCTATGGAAATAAAGACTATTTCCCAAGAGTCTTGTTTTTAAGTATATCCCAATATGTTTAAGGCCAAAATTTGAGACTGCTGTGAAAGTTGATTATAAGGTTAGATACTGAAGATTAATGATATGAGTGCAGGCAAGATACAAACCTGGCAAGGACTTCTGGAGCCAAGCCTAATGTGCTGTAGAGGTAGCTCCTTAACTCTCAAGCCTACCATTTTCTGGAGGCCTACAGGAAATGAAGTGGAGAAGCCAGAACTCTCTTAGCAGAGAATTAAGAAAAGGGCCAAAAGGATCAGAGATGTTTAAATGGATTTATAATATTGCATTTAAAAGCTCGGCTCTGTTCCCTATAAGAACCCAAAGGGCTTCCCTTCACTAGCATGGTAAGAATGATGGAAACTAATGGTTGTTGTCATTTGTGGGCCAGGAGGTGTAATGGGAGGTTGTTATAGGCCTTGGCTCCTTAGTATCAATGGCATGAAAAGCTTCTGGCATGCAAGAGGCCAGTGGGTGGCACTTAACCATCAGAAACAAGGTGAATATAATTTTCATAATGGGTAGCATAGCTGAGATGACAATAAGAAACTCTTGACCTGCAGAAGTCTGTTAAGGCATCTAATAGTTCACAGCATTTCTATGGCATTCTTGTAGTACGAATTTGGGGCACCTGATTATGGTAATGTTTTACTTACACAACTAAAGAGGACCAATTAGAGAGCAAAATATTGGGGTGTAATGTTATACTAGAAAACCATGATCTCTCACATTGCTTTTGGATTCAGAGCACATCAACTGAAGAGAAGGCTGTTTGCCTTTGAAGAACTCTACTATGATACTACAGGAGTGAATGGACAGCAAATCCTCTAGTTCACTCCCAAAGGATGAAGGTCACTTGCTAGATAGCTGTACTATAGTGGAGGAAGTGAATCTTTGAAGGGCTACTGAGTACTGGATGACAGATGATACTGGTAAGTAAAGAGAGCCAAAACGCCCGTGCACATGTGAAAGCCAGGTGAGACAAAGCATTGCATCTTAGGCCATCTCACTGAATATAATGGATCTCCAGCCCTACCCACTTAGTGATTTTTTTCTCCAAAACATAAATGTATTAGCGGAATAGCTTTACTTAAAGTTGGCAGAACACTTACACAAAACTTAACTTTGCAGATTTGTAACTGTTGCAGTAAGTTAACAGAAGTGTGCTGGGCTGAGTAAGAGTACCTTAAAATGCTCCTGACCTATTTCCAAGAATGTGAGGTTACTTTACAACAGGAAATTAAAATCACAGATAGAACTAATCAGTGGCCCTGAAGATGGAGATAATTTTACATTATTTACTTGGCTCAATCCAGACACAAAGGTCCTTACAAAAGCAAGAGGAATGCAGAAATGGGAGTCCACAAGAAAGATTTGAGGATATGATGTTGCTGTATTTGAAGGGGAGTGGAAGGGTCATGAGCTACGATAAACTTTAGGTTCTCCTCCTATACCAGATGTATAAGGTGTCTTTGCCAAAACAGGTGAAAACAATCTTTGGTACTTGGAGCACAGGTGATCTGCCAGATACATTCTTTTCTGTCCTTATCATGAGGGAGAATAAAAGGAGATCTAGTTCACCAGGGCATTACAACAGTCCTCATTCACTCTCAGTGTGTCACCGAGCTGTGCTACTACATTCTAAAGAACAGCACATCGACCAAACATGTTAGCATTGTCATGGTAAGAAGACATAAGGAAGAAGAAATAACTAGTGCTTCAAATGTCCTGAAAAACACAAGCAAAGAGAGAGAAAGGAATCTTAAAGGAACTCCAAGATCTTCCCTCATGGGTAGTGTTTACATGGATGCTGTTGTTTGGAGCATGCCAGGACATTCCCCACCACAGAAAATACAGTTATTTCACCTTAAGCATTCTATCACCAAGAAATAGACAGGTGTCTTAGAATTCTTTAGTTGTTCAAATTTGCATACGTTAAAAAGTATAAATCTTTTTTAACAATTTTTAATTAGGTATTTTCTCATTTACATTTCCAATGCTATGCCAAAAGTCCCCCATACAGCCCCCCCCCACTCACCCACCCACCCACTCCCAACTCTTGGCCCTGGCATTCCCCTGTACTGAGGCATATAAAGTTTGCAAGACCAATGGGCCTCTCTTTCCAATGATGGCCAACTAGGCCATCATCTGATACATATGCAGCTAGAGACAGAAGCTTCTGGGGTACTGGTTAGTTCATATTGTTGTTCCACCTATAGGGTTGCAGATCCCTTTAGCTCCTTGGGTATTTTCTCTAGCTCCTCCATTGGGGGCCCTGTGATCCATCCAATAGCTGACTGTGAGTATCCACTTCTGTGTTTGCTATGCCCCTGGCATAGTCTCACAGGAGACAGCTATATCAGGGTCCTTTCAGCAAAATCTTGCTAGTGTATGCAATGGTGTCAGCGTTTGGAGGCTGATTATGGGATGGATCCCTGGATATGGCAGGCTCTAGATGGTCCATCCTTTCATCTCAGTTCCAAACTTTGTCTCTGTAACTCCTTCTATGGGTGTTTTGTTCCCAATTCTAAGAAGGGACAAAGTGATCACACTTGGGTCTTCATTCTTCTTGGGTTTCATGTGTTTTGCAAATTGTACCTTATATCTTGGGTATTCTAAGTTTCTGGACTAATATCCACTTATCAGTGAGTACATATCATGTGAGTTCTTCTGTGATTGGGTTACCTCACTCAGGATGATGGCCTCCAGGTCCAACCATTTGCCTAGGAATTTCATAAATTCATTCTTTTTAATAGCTGAGTATAGTCCATTGTGTAAATGTAGCACATTTTCTGTATTCATTCCTCTGTTGAGGGACATCTGTGTTCTTTCCAGCTTCTGGCTATTATAAATAAGGCTGCTATGAACATAGTGGAGCATGTGTCCTTATTACAAGTTGGAGCATCTTCTGGATATATGCCTAGGAGAGGTATTGCGGGATCCTACAGTAGTACTATGTACACTTTTCTGAGGAACCGCCAGACTGATTTCCAGAGTGGTTGTACAAGTTTGCAATCCCACCAACAAAGGAGGAGTGTTCCTCTTTCTCCACATCCTCGCCAGCATCTGCTGTCTCCTGAATTTTTGATCTTAGCCATCCTGACTGGTGTGAGGTGGAATGTCAGGGTTGTTTTGATTTGCATTTCCCTGATGATTAAGGATGCTGAACATTTTCTCAGGAGCTTCTCAGCCATTCAGTGAGCCTCAGGTGAGAATTTTTTGTTTAGCTCTGAGCCCCATTTTTTAATGGGGTTATTTGATTTTCTGGAGTCCACCTTCTTGATTTCTTTATATATATTGGATATTAGTGCTCTATCTGATTTAGGATAGGTTAAGATCCTTTCCCAATCTGTTGGTGGTCTTTTTGTCTTATTGACAGTGTCTTTTGCCTTACAGAAGCTTTGCAATTTTATGAGGTTCCATTTGTTGATTCTCAATCTTACAGCACAAGCCATTGCTGTTCTATTCAGGAATTTTACCCCTGTGCCCATATCTTCGAGGCTTTCCCCCACTTTGTCCTCTATAAGTGTCACTGTCTCTGGTTTTATGTGGAGTTCCTTGATCCACTTAGATTTGACCTTAGTACAAGGAGATAAGAATGGATCAATTCGCATTCTTCTACATAATAACCACCAGTTGTGCCAGCACCATTTGTTGAAAATGCTGTCTTTTTGTGGGATTGCAAGCTTGTACAACCACTCTGGAAATCAGTCTGGCGGTTCCTCAGAAAATTGGACATGGTACTACCGGAGGATCCCACAATACCTCTCCTGGGCATATATCCAGAAGATGTTCCAACTAGTAAGAAAGAAACATGCTCCACTATGTTCATAGCAGCCTTATTTATAATAGCCAGAAGCTGTAAAGAATCCAGATGTCCCTCAACAGAGGAATGGATACAAAAAATGTGGTACATTTACACAATGGAGTACTACTCAGCTATTAAAAAGAATGCATTTATGAAATTCCTAGGCAAATGGTTGGACCTGGAGGGCATTATTCTGAGTGAGGTAACCCAATCACAAAAGAACTCAAATGATATGTACTCACTGATAAGTGGATATTAGTCCAGAAACTTAGAATACCCAAGATATAAGGTACAATTTGCAAAACACATGAAACCCAAGAAGAATGAAGACCCAAGTATGATCACTTTGCCCTTTCTTAGAATTGGGAACAAAACACCCATGGAAGGAGTTACAGAGACAAAGTTTGGAGCTGAGATGAAATAATGGACCATCTAGAGCCTGCCATATCCAGGGATCCATCCCATAATCAGCCTCCAAATGCTGACACCATTGCATACACTAGCAAGATTTTGCTGAAAGGACCCTGATATAGCTGTCTCTTGTGAGACTATGCCGGGGCATAGCAAACACAGAAGTAGATGCTCACAGTCAGCTATTGGATGGATCACAGGGCCCCCAATGGAGGAGCTAGAGAAAATACCCAAGGAGCTAAAGGGATCTGCAACCCTATAGGTAGAACAACAATATGAACTAACCAGTACCCCAGAAGCTTCTGTCTCTAGCTGCATATGTATCAGATGATGGCCTAGTTGGCCATCATTGGAAAGAGAGGCCCATTGGTCTTGCAAACTTTATATGCCTCAGTACAGGGGAATGCCAGGGCCAAGAGTTGGGAGTGGGTGGGTGGGTGAGTGTGTGTGGGGGAATGGTATGGGGGGCTTTTGGCATAGCATTGGAAATGTAAATGAGAAAATACCTAATTAAAATAATAATAATAATAATAATAATAATAATAATAATAATAATAATAATGAAACAACAACAACAAAAAAAGAAAATGCTCTCTTTTTTCCACTGGATGGTTTTAGCTCCCTTGTCAAAGATCAAGTGACCATAGGTGTGTGGGTTCATTTCTGGGTCTTCAGTTCTATTCCATTGGTCTACTTGTCCGTCACTATACCAGTACCATGCAGTTTTTATCACAATTGCTCTGTAGTACAGCTTTAGGTCAGGCATGGTGATTCAACCGGAAGTTCTTTTATCCTTGAGAAGAATTTTTGCTATCCTATGTTTTTTGTTATTCCAGGTGAATTTGCAGATTGCCCTTTCTAAATCATTGAAGAATTGAGTTGGAATTTTAATGGGGATTGCATTGAATCTGTAGATTGCTTTTGGCAAGATAGCCATTTTTACTATATTGATCCTGCCAATCCATGAGCATGGGAGGTCTTTCCATCTTCTGAGATTTCTTTAATTTCTTTCTTCAGAGACTTGAAGTTCTTATCATACAGATCTTTCACTTCCTTAGTTAGAGTCACGCCAAGGTATTTTATATTATTTGTGACTATTGTGAAGGGTGTTGTTTCCCTAGTTTCTTTCTCAGCCTGTTTATCCTTTGTGTAGCAAAAGGCCTTTGACTTGTTTGAGTTAATTTTATATCCAGCTACTTCACCGAAGCTGTTTATCAGGTTTAGGAGTTCTCTGGTGGAATTTTTAGGGTCACTTATATATACTATCATATCATCTGCAAAAAGTGATATGTTGACTTCTTCCTTTACAATTTGTATCCCCTTGACCTCTGTTTGTTGTCGAATTGCTCTGGCTAGGACTTCAAGTACAATGTTGAATAGGTAGGGAGAAAGTGGGCAGCCTTCTCTAGTCCCTGATTTTAGTGGGAATGCTTCCAGCTTCTCACCATTTACTTTGATGTCGGCTACTGGTTTGCTGTAGATTGCTTTTATCATGTTTAGGTATGGGCCTTGAATTCCTGATCTTTCCAAGACTTTATTATGAATGAGTGTTGGATTTTGTCAAATGCTTTCTCCACATCCAACAAGATGATCAGATGGTTTTTGTCTTTGAGTTTGTTTATATAGTGGATTATTTTGATGGATTTCTGTATATTAAACTATCCCTGCATCCCTAGAATGAAACCTACTTGGTCAGGATGGATGATTGTTTTGATGTGTTCTTGGATTCATTTAGCGAGAATTTCATTGAGGATTTTTCATGGATATTCATAAGGGAAATTGGTCTGAAGTTCTCTATCTTTGTTGGGTCTTTCTGTGGTTTAGGTATCAGAGTAATTGTGGCTTCATAGAATGAATTGGGTAGAGTACCTTCTACTTCTATTTTGTGGAATAGATTGTGCAGAACTGGAATTAGATCTTCTTTGAAGGAAGAAGATAGAACTCTGCACTAAACCCATCTGGTCCTGAGGTTTTTTTTGGTTGGGAGACTATTAATGACTGCTTCTATTTCTTTAGGGGATATAGGACTGTTTAGATCATTAACCTGATCCTGATTTAACTTTGGTACCTGGTATCTGTCTAGATATTTGTCCATTTCATCCAGGTTTTCCAGTTTTGTTGAGTATAGCATTATGTAGAAGGATCTGACGGTGTTTTGGATTTCTTCAGGATCTGTTGTTAGGTCTCCCTTTTCATTTCTGATTTTGTTAAATAGGATGCTGTCCCTGTCCCTCTAGTGAGTCTAGCTAAGGGTTCATCTATCTTGTTGATTTTCTCAAAGAACCAGCTCCTCGTTTGGTTGATTCTTTGAATAGTTCTCCTTGTTTCCACTTGATTGATTTCACCCCTGAGTTTGATTATTTCCTGCCATCTACTCCTCTTGGGTGAATTTGCTTTCTTTTGTTCTAGAGCTTTTAGGTCTGTTGTCAAGCTGCTAACATGTGCTCTCTCTAGTTTCCTTTTGGAGGCACTGAGAGCTATGAGTTTTCCTCATAGAAACGTTTTCATTGTGTCCATAAGTTTGGGAATGTTGTGGCTTCATTTTCATTAAACTCTAAAAAGTCTTTAATCACTCTCTTTATTCTTTCCTTGTCAAAGTTATCATTGAGAAGAGTGTTGTTCACTTTCCATGTGAATGTTGGCTTTGTATTTTTTATGTTGTTATTGAAGATTAGCCTTAGTCCATAGTTATCTGATAGGATGCATGGGACTATTTCAATATTTTTGTATCTGTTGAGGTCTGTTTTGTGACCAATTATATGGTCAATTTTGGAGGAGGTACCATGAGGTGCTGAGAAGAAGGTATATCCTTTTGTTTTAGGATAAAATGTTTTGTAGATATCTGTTAAATCCATTTGTTTCATAACGTCTGTTAGTTTCAATGTGTCCCTGTTTAGTTTCTGTTTCCACGATTTGTCCATTGGTGAAAGTAGTTGAAGTCTCTCACTATTATTGTGTGAGGGGCAATGTGCGCTTTGAGCTTTACTAAAGTTTCTTTAATGAATATGGCTGCCCTTTCATTTGGAGCATAGATATTCAGAATTGAGAGTTCCTCTTGGAAGATTTTACCTTTGATGAGTATGAACTGCCCCTCCTTGTCTTTTTTGATGACTTTGGGTTGGAAGTCAATTTTATGAGATATTAGAATGGCCACTCCAGCGTATTTCTTCAGACCATTTACTTGGAAAATTGTTTTCCAGCCTTTCATTCTGAGGTAGTGTCTCTCTTTTTCCCTGAGATGGGTTTACTTTAATGTTGGGTCCTGTTTGTGTAGCCAGTCTGCTAGTCTATGTCTTTTTATTGGGGAATTGAGTCCACTGATATTAAGACATATAAAGGAAAAGGAATTGTTGCTTCCAATTATTTTTGTTGTTAGAGCTGGCATTCTGTTCTTGTGGCTGTCTTCTTTCAGGATTGTTGAAGGATTACTTTCTTGCTTTTTCTAGGGCGTGGTTTTTGTCCTTGTAATTTTTCTGTTATTATCCTTTGAAGGGCTGGATTCATGGAAAGATAATGTGTGAATTTGGTTTTGTAGTGGAATACTTTAGTTTCTCCATCTGTGGTAATTGAAAGTTTGGCTGGGTATAGTAGCCTGAGCTGGCATTTGTGTTCTCTTAGTGTCTGTATAACATCTGTCCAGGATCTTCTGGCTTTCATCGTCTCTGGTGAAAAGTCTGGTGTAATTCTAATAGGCCTGCCTTTTATATGGTACTTGACCTTTTTCCCTTACTGCTTTTAATATTCTATCTTTATTTGGTGTATTTGTTGTTCTGATCATTATGTGTCGGGAGGAATTCCTTTTCTGGTCCAGTCTATTTGGAGTTCTGTAGGCCTCTTGTATGTTCATGGGCATCTCTTTCTTTAGGTTTGGGAAGTTTTCTTCTATAATTTTGTTGAAGATATTTGCTGACCCTTTAAGTTGAAAATCTTTGTTCTCATCTACTCCTATTATCTGTAGGTTTGGTCTTCTCATTGTGCCCTGGATTTCCTGGATGTTTTGAGTTAGGATCTTTTTTCATTTTGCATTTTCTTTGATTGTTGTGCACATGTTCTCTATGGAATCTTCTGCACCTGAGATTCTCTCTTTGATCTTTTGTATTCTGTTGCTGATGCTTGCATCTATGTTTCCAGATTTCTTTCCTAGGGTTTCTATCTCCTGCATTGTCTCACTTTGGGTTTTCTTTATTTTGTCTACTTCCCTTTTTAGGTCTAGTACGGTTTTGTTCATTTCCATCATCTGTTTGGATGTGTTTTCCTGTTTTTCTTTAAGGACTTGTAACTCTTTAGCAGTGTTCTCCTGTATTTCTTTAAGTGAGTTATTAAAGTCCTTCTTGATGTCCTCTGTCATCATCATGAGATATGCTTTTAAATCCAGGTCTAGCTTTTTGGGTGTGTTGGAGTTCCCAGGACTGGCTGAGGTGGGAGTTCTGGGTTCTGATGATGGTAAGTGGTCTTGGTTTCTGTTAGTAAGATTCTTTCGTTTGCCTTTCGCCATCTGGTAATCTCTGGAGTTAGTTGTTATAGTTGTCTCTGGTTAGAGCTTATTCCTCTCATGATTCTGTTAGCTTCTATCAGCAGACCTGGGAGACTAGATCTTTCCTCAGTTTCAGTGGTCAGAGCAATCTCTGCAGGCAAGCTCTCCTCTCACAGGGAAAGTGCACAGATACCTGTCATTCGGACCTGCCTCCTGGCAGAAGATGAAGGCCCAAAACAGGGACTCTCCTAGAAGCTGTTAGCTTCTGTAGTCCACACTCTCACCTGTACAGACTAGTCTCAGAGGGATATGGCAACCAAGATGGCTCCCCCAGGTGCTCCAACAACATCCTCTGGGCGGGGCAGACACCTCTCCTCTGGCAGGGAAGGTGCCAGATGTCTGGAGCCCAAAACGGGGTCTGCCCCTGAAGCTGTGTTGCTTCTGCCTGTCCCAGAAGCTCAAAAATTATAAATCTTAAGTGTATAACTTGATGGTATATGTCTAATTGCATTTATATTAATTGGTACATGAAGTGGAAAATGAACATCTTTATGGGGTAGTAAGTAATGTACCAATACATGTGTACATTATCCAGCACACACATATGTACACATACATACATATATACATAGGAGAGAGAGAGAGTCAGAGAAAGAGTTCTAGATATCCTGACCAGATGAAGAGCAAACAGTTTCTCATGCCCTTGCCAGTCATTAACTTGCCTTCAGGTGCCAAACATCTTAATTCTATTACTGTATATCAACTTGGCCTGCCTCCTCCTCCTTCTCCTTCATCATCAAAATGGAAGCAGTGTGTTTCCAACTTTTAGATCTTATTTTACTCAGTATGATGTTTTGAGATTCATCTAGATTATATTACATAAGTGGTTTTCTCTGGCATAGTATCCCAATTTATGGGTACACCAAAACATGTTATGTGAGCTCCTACTAAAGGTTCCTACTAAAGTCTATGTTGAATTTGGAGAGATTATAAATGAAGCTTCTGTGGATATCTTTGAGCAAATCTTTTGTGCACATATATGTGGAGATATATATATATATATATATATATATATATATATATATATATATATATATATGGTATTCAGCTAGGAAAAGTATCTCTGGTCATAGGAGAGTCATGGGTTTAACTTTGCTAGGATTCTATCCTATAGAACTACCAAAGAGGTTCTCCAAGCAGTGATAATATACCTCTGCCAGCCACACCCTTCACACCAGAGTCTTGGGGTCAGTGCTCGAGTGCATCCAAAGCTTAAGCATGGTAGTGATTTCTGTGCATGCAACAGCTTCTCATTGTGGCTTTGCTTTTCAGTTCCCTAAAGACTCCTGCTGCTGGGTGCCTTTTCATATGTCATTGAGTAGGTGGATATCTTATCTCATGAAATGTCTATTAAAACGCTTGTCTATTGTCTTATTATGATTTTTGTCCTTTCCTTATTGGTTTGTAGCTCATTATATACTCAGGATATTAATCCTTTGTCAGATATATATATTGCAAATATTATCTCTTAGCCTACGGCTTCTATTTTTACTTTCTTAAACATGTCTTTTTGATGAGAAGTTTTAAATTTTGATGAAGTCCAATTATAATTTTTGTGGTTAGTGCCTTTTGCATTCTCTCTGTGAAATCTTTCTTCACCTCAAGGTCACTGATACTTTTCTCTAGAAACTTTATGAGAGAATGTATTCTTCCCTGTATGCCCATGATCCAGCCCAAGTTAATTTATATGTATGAGTTAGTGGTCAAGGTTTACTTTGCCCCTATAGAGCATATTGTGTTGATCAGCATTGCTTATGGTAAAGACCTTCCTTTTTTCTAGGAAATGCTTTGGGTCTTTGTTGAAAATTAAGTGAGGGTATATTTCTAAAACTTCCCTTGGATTCCATATCCTAGACACCACACTGTTTGAACTGTATAGTTTCAGGGGCAAAGTCTTAAAAATTGACAGTGCAAATACTGATATATTTATCTGTGAGATTGTCTTGGCCATTCTAAGTCCTCTACATATCCATATAAAAATCTAAAATCCTGTTGTCAATTTGCATAAGTAAATCTTGCTGGGATCTTGGTATAGATTATATTAATCTATAGGTAAATTTGATGATGTGAATAGATTGTTTTGATAGATCATGGGTTCCTCTTGACTAAGTACACAATTATATCATATGCAAACAAGGAGAGTTATACATCTTTGTGATCTATATACAGTTATGTCCTATTGAGGTTTTTAGCACTGGCTAAGACTGTAACTATAATGCTGAAAGACAGGAGAGGCAGTGAACTTCATTGCCTTGCTCAGAGTTTTATTAGATTTACCAACCCATAAAGGGATTGCAGTCCCTAACTTTGTGGGGGAAAGTGCTGGACATGTTCAAAGCTATCAACTCTCTGAATCATTTAGCAAATTGGTTAGAGCAATAGTCGCAAGTGGGACATATGCCATCTAGGTTTCTACCTCCAGTTAGGGTGGAGATCTTTTCAGTGCATTATTCCCAGTGTGAAAATTAAAAATTAACTTTAGTAAAGTCATATTTTAATAGATTTATTTTTAGAGATTTTTTTCAGGACCTCAGTAAAATTGAGCAGAAGGCTCAAGGAGCTTCCACATACTCTGAATTTCTGAACACACACACACACACACACACACACACACACACACACAGAGGCACACGTGCAGCATTTTACACTATCAACATGTATACCAAAAGGGTATTGTTATGGTTTGGTCATAAACGTCCCTCAAAGCCCCTGTGCTGAAGCCTTGGTCTCCAGCCTATTTTACCACTGGAACTTGTGGGACTCTAAGAAGGAAGGAGGTGGAGTTGTTAGCATGTGCCCTTGATAGGAATAGTGAGGCTCTGATCCCTTCCCCTCTCTTCCTGCTTCTCAGCCTTCCTGTGCTCGTTGCCACAATGCACTATCTCACCATACCCCACATGCAACAGTATCAAAGCATCTATGAGCCAAAGCTTTTAAAACACAAAAGCCAAGATAAATCTTGGTGATTTTTTTAAAGTTAATTTTATTGTAAGTGGATTTTCTCAGGAATTTTGTCACGATGACAGAAAACTGTCTAACATGGGCACATGTTTTTATAATTCATACATCTCTATTGAAACATTATTGTCCACCAAATCCCATTGTTTACTTTGGTATTGATTCTTGGTTTTTCATTGAGACAAACTTTGTTCCCTTAGCAATATACATTTACATCTCCTCTTGGTTGTGTTATGACTTAATATCTCCTTTATTTGGGCATTGTAGTGGCTATTCCTGGTTGTCAACTTGACCATATCTGGAAAGAACTACAATTCAGAATTGGAAAGTTCACCTGTGATCTTGATCATGAGGCTGGTAGATACAAGTTTCTGAACTGATTCTTGGCATGGAGATCTTGAGGCATAGTGGCTATGAATCCCAGGAGAGTAAGGCAAGGAAATCTCTGAGTTCAATATCATCTGAATGTCAAAGCAAGTCCCAGATCCAGGTGTGTTCGTACACACCTTTAGTCTGGGCCAGCCACACCTTCTGCTGGAGACCTACATAAGGACACTGGAAGAAGGAAGACTGGAAGACAAAACAAAACAAAACAAAAAAACTACTCTCTTCTCTGCTTGCCCACAAAACTGAGCAACTTCTAGATCCTTGGACTTCCATTCACAGCTGCTGCTGACCATTGTTAAGGAGTTGAACTACAGACTATAAGTCATCAACAAATTCCGTTATTACATAGAGACTACCCATAAGTTCTGTGACTCTAGAAAACCCTGACTAACATAGGCACTAAGTACAAATCTGTTGTTTGGACTTACCACAGTTTATTTGTCTATTGACATATGAACGATACCCAGTGGCATGTTCTGGGTTCTTCCTAGTTACAGCAACAATAAGTAAAAAACAAAACAAAAGAAAACAAAACAAAACTATAAATAAAGCTGACATAAGCATTGATGTGCCAATTTCATACAGACATAAATTTCCAACTGATTCAGCCTGAGAACTGCTGCTTCTTTCAAGGGATGCTGGACTGCACCATAAAGTTTTGTAAAACAAAACAAAACAAAACAAAACAAAACAAAACAAAACAAAACAACTACCCAAATGTCTTTCAACCTGCATTCACATAGCAATGAAAGAACACTCCTGTTGCTCCATGTCCTCCCCCACACATGAGTGCTTTTGTACCTGTGAGGCGCTATCTCCCTATATTCATTTGTAAGTCTTTAATGACATATGCTGTTGGGGGTTGTTTCCATGCTTACCACGCGTGTGCCTTCCTTGATGAGGTGTCTTTTTAGTCTACGTGTGCATTTTAAATCAAATTGTTCATTTTCTTATTGCCAGAGGCTAAATGTTTGTGATTTCCTCAAATTCTTTGATGGAAGTTAGTTCACAGGGCATTCAAGCACACACACACACACACACACACACACACACACACACACACACACACAATGTAATTAAAATTTTAAAATAAGTCAATCCCATAATCTACCTATATTTTTTCCCCTATGTTCTCTTCTGGCTTTTTATAGGTTTGCTTTTACATTTTAGTCTGTGAGTTAATTCTTGTGAAGGATATAAGATCTAGCACATATTTTTTTCTCCAATATGCCAATCTGATCATGTATTATAACTAAACACTCTACCACTGAGTGCCACCCCTATCCTTTTGTAAAGGAATGTGGTGGTCCAGTTGTCCCTGCACTGTCTGTTGAAATGATGATCTTTTCTCCAAGGTCATGTATTTGAAAGCATACTAAAGCACAGAAAAATCCAGAAGTAAATTCCAGAGAGGGCCTGTCTGATGGGCAGAGACCACAGACCTTTCATAGCAGCTCTGTGAAGTAGCGATTGTTATTAAATTACTTGTTCAAGGTCACACAGCTCAATTCCCACTAATGCAGAGTAAATTAGGAAAAAAAAAATCACCAGTGACCCCATAGTTACCAGAATCAATGGAGTACTTTAACTCTTGCCTCACCAGAAACATTTTTACAGTGTGAACTGAAGTCCTGCCAATCATCTGCCCTGACTCCCAGGTGCTGGCTTTCCCTCTTTTCTCTCTGGCTTCCCATACAGTTCTCCCATCTCTTAGGCTATTGGAGTTCTCCAGGCTTTCAACCTTAGTCTTCTTATTCCCAGTGTCTTCCCTGGGTGGTGACATTTCTATGTCATTCCTTGGACCTAATTGATTACCCTAATATTTACTTAAGGACATAGTGCCATCTCCCCCTGAAATTTGCCACAGCTCCAACCCCACCACCCAAGACTGGCCCTACATGTTATACCATCTTATTCCCAGGACAACAGGACTCTGAGAGGCTCTCAGGTGTCAGCATTGGGCTTTCATGTAGTCTATTTTAGTTCTGACATTCTTTTTATTCATTTCTTTCTAGATAGTTCCCTTTTCTTGCCAGTTTATTGGCAGGAAAAATCCCCTAACATCTCTCCTGCCTCCAGCACAAGTCCTCTCCCATCCCTCATCCATCATAGCCTTAGGAAGACTGCTCTAAAATTCACATTTGTTCATATGCCTCCCCTATTTAAAACCCTAAAGGGCATCCTACTGGCATTGGGGAAGAGAAAATGCATCTTTTAATGTGGTATGTAACCCAGTTCATCTATGATGCCATTCCTTTTTTTTTCCTGCTTTATAACTTTAATTTCAACTATGAAAAGCAAAACAAACAAACAAACAACAACCAACAACAAAAGAAAACAAATCCATAAATATCTAGAGTTATATGATGCTATTTCTTATGGCTCATTTGCATTCTCCGGAAAGAGCTCCATGCCTTCCACCTAAGAACCTTCTTACGTGCTGTGTCTTGGGGGTGTGTGTGGGGTTGGGGGGGCGATGGTTCTTTTTATGCCCCCTGTCATGGTTTGTATATTTTTGGACCAGGGAGTGGCACCATTTGGAGGTGTGGCCTTGTTGGAATAAGTGTGACCTGGTTGGAATAGGTGTGTCACTGTGGGTGTGGGCTTAAGATCCTCACCCTAGTTACCTGGAAGTCAGTCTTCCACTAGCAGCCTTTGGATGAAGATGTAGAACTCTCAGCTCTGCCTGCACCATGCCTGCATGGATACTGCCATGCTCCCATCTTGATGATAAGGGACTGAACCTCTGAACCTGCAAGCCAGCCCCAATTAAATGTTGTTTTTTATAAGAGTTGCCTTGGTCATGGTGTCTGTTCACAGCAGTAAAACCCTAACTAAGACACCCCCATAAGCTCATTCTGTGTTCTTTCTTGTGCTTTGCTGTAATTAGGTGTTTGTCATTGTCCTTCCCAGTGACAAGATGGACTGGAGGGCCAAGCACAAGGTGGCTTTAGTCTTCCAGTCTCTCTGGTTTAAATTTTGCCTTTTTTCTTATTGTTGTTTTAAGCTGGAAATATCTTTTTCTTTTAATTAATTAATTAATTAGTTAGTTAATTAATTAATTCGCTTTACATCCTGATCACAGCCCCTCCCTCCTCCCAGTGTTCCCTCGCATACCCCCATGCCTTCTTCCCCTTCTCCTCTGAGAAGGGGGACCCCCCTCCCTCATGGGTACCAACTCACCCTGGCAAATCAGGTCACTGCAGGTGTATCCTCTCCCAGTGAGGCTAGACAAGGCAGCCCAGTTAGGTGAATAAGATCCACAGGCAGGCAACAGAGTCAGGGACAGCCTGCACTCCAATTGTTGGGGGACCCACATGAAGAAGACCAAGCTGCACTTCTGCTGCATGTGTTGGGGAAATGGGGAGGGGTGCTAGGTCCATGGTCGATGTCTGTTTGGCAGAGGAGTAAACAGGGACCTCTCTTGACTGCTGAGTGCTATGCCCAAGTCACAGGGATCCCAAAGACCACCGAAGAGCTAATTCCAATGCTCAAGGGTCTTTAGTACAAGCTCATGAGCAAGGATTATCACCATCACCATCACAGTGGATCAGGAGTAGAGCCTCAAGTCTGGGGGTGTGGGGTATTTATTGTAGTTACAGCAAGCTTGGGGAATTTCCATATGAGTCAGCAAGTTGATATCTTTAAAATTGCAATTCTGGTATAATTAATCTGCAGGAACCAAACACAGAGGCAAAATCACCTGACAAACAGGACGTCTAAGTTATCTTCCTGGAATTGCAGTTTAACCCCTAGTCATGCCTCGCACAAAATTGAGCTTTTTCTCAATTGGTTGGGCTTTTACACTGAGCTATGATGGCTGCTATTGGCTCTTCTACTTGTTCCTCCTGCTCGTTTCTGCCCTAATGTAACACCCCAACTCCTCACTGCTTTGTGGCTTGGTTTCACCACATACAAACAGTCATCCTGTTATTTCTACATGTGATGTTCTATGACTACCCCACTCCTTGTCATCAAACTTCCCATCTTTGAGGATGTAGGCACTGGACTGTAAACTGGCTCTCCTTGTAGACAGCACTCCTTCCCCGGTGACCTTTATATCCGTTTTGTTTCAGAGTGAAATCCCCCTGGCTGCATGCTGAAAATGGGAGACAGCTTCTGCCCAGGGAGCTAACCTCTGCTTCATGTCCTGGCCCTTCTTGCCATCTTAATTATAACTGACTTTTGGAATCTCAGCTCCAAACAAAAATCACTCATCATTATGATCAATACCTAAGGGTTCTGAATAGCTGGGTAGTTACTGATGTATCATACAAAATTATAACTGAAGTTGACTCTCTGAGGAGAAATCCTTGGTATAAACAACAAAACAAAGTGGCTTTCAAACTAGAAAATGGAAAAACTGGATATCCTCTCTGCTCCTGCCCAGACACGTACAGTATGCCTTTCTACAAGGAAGGAGAAAGCCAAGAATGAAAACGATAGAAAAACAGCAGCTCAGGAACAGAAGAACCAAGAAACAGGGTTGCAGCCTACATAGTCCAAGAAATAGCTTTTGAGAGTCCATACACACACACACACACACACACACACACACCTTCTAATTTATAGTGAGAAGCTCAGAGCCCTCTGCCGATGGAAGGTGAGGGAAACCAGGACCACAGTGACAGAAGGCAGCAGAGCATAGTGGTGATAGGTAGGACTTGGGGCCAAGGCAGTGCTAAATGGTGCTGTAGTTCTGAAAGTGCTCATAGCTAAACCGGGATGTTTTAATGATTCTACCATTATTAGGAAAAAAAAATCTTACATTTTCATGCCTCTGCTTTTTCACAGGCTTAGGGGGCTCTTCATGGTATAGCAGATGGAATGAGCATGGTAGGATACTTAGCCACAGAGTTCATTACATGTCCTGTATGTGCCAACACTTTAGTACTGAGTTGGCCCAAGGAAAATTGTTGAGGACTCAAATGTACCTGCTTTAAATGGCAGGTCAGTATAGCTTGTCAATGCATGCTCCTATGACATGAGTCTTGCCATCCTATGATAGCTTATTTGCTTTAGGTCCATCCCGACTCATTCCTGTTCACCTCTGTACAGCAGGCTGGCATTCCAGGCTCCCTTCTCTACTCTCTTCTGATGCATTTGGTGACAGGTTCAGGAAGCTGTTCGGGGGAAAAAAAGGAAAAAAGCCAAGACAAGTCTTCCTCCTCCCTGGCTGACTGGGAAGTGTCTCTTCTCCAGCTTCAGATCTCCCTGGAAGGACCCAATGGAGGTTTCGACCTCCATTGTGGCCTTCTCTTTCACCTTTCCTGTATCTAGGGCTCTACTGGATTTCTGACCTACCCAAGCCCTGAGTTCTCTTTGTCTCCTAATAGATAATGAATTCTTCTATTACTTGTGCAAATAACCCAACATTAAATTGCCTCATTTTAAAATATATGTGTTTTAAATTGTGTGTCTATGTGTGTGTGTGTGTGTGTGTGTGTGTGTGTGTGCCTTGTAAGAGTATATGCACATGTGACTGCAGGAACCCATGGAATCCAGGAGAGAATTTGAATCCCATGGCTCTAAAGTTGGCTGGGAACTGAACTCAGCAAGAGCAATATGAGCTCTTAACCACTGAGCCTCCCAACCCACCTTCTTTTGAAGGAGAATATGATTTCCAGTTTGGATTCTGACCAGTGCCTTCTCATTCCTGTCCCCAGCCATCCGGTCACTGTCTGGAGTGAAGGGACACTGCCTGGTACATGAGCAGTGTAAAGCAGATGCTGCCTGACTTGCCTGCCACTCCTGGAAACGCTCAGGCCCAGGGCTGGGAAGTCCCTCGTTAACACAGGGCTGTAGGCAAGCAGCCCTGCCTAGCCTGAGCTGTGTTTGATTCCCCAACAGCCCCAAACATTGTTGCTATCTATATGACAGCAAAGAAATGTTTTGGCAGAAGCCAGTCTGGGCATCAGAATGCTGAAGCCCATATGTTTCTGCTAACTTTCTGCCAAAATGTTGTTGTTTGAGTTATGGAGATTCTAACTTTTTAATTCAGAATTTAAAAAGGAACTCTAACCCAGGGATACATTTTAAGCCAAAAACAACAAAGCAATGAGAAATGAGTCAAAGATATAATGAAGATGGCAAATGGCAAAGGGTAATTGAGATTGAAGGATGAAGAAAATGTATAAAAGGTTAGCAACTCTACTCTCTTCTGTACCCCAGGCTTTCAACTGTAGGCTTCATTCTTGTTTCAATATCTCAACTGATTCTTAAAAGGAAACTGAAGAAGACAGCATTTCTATTCGAGGGCATCTTCCTACTTAAACTAAACAACCCTTGTTTACCCTGGCCTGGCTATTTAGTTTCTGGGTGCTTTCTCTGTGGAGAAGATTCCTTCCTCCCCAGTAGCATTTGTGACTTAGGAGTCCTTCTGGCTCTCTGTCTGTCTGTCAGGCTTAGTCATTCATCTGTTTTCAGCCCCGCCTCCACCTTGAGTAGAGCCACCTGCTTGACCTTGGGAAAAGTCCCTTGCTTTTCTTAAGGCATGCTGGATCTTTTCATACCCTCCTGCTAAATAAGAATTTTCTATTTTAAAAATATAGCCTAAAGTCCAAGCCTGGACTCCAGATCCTTGGGAAGAGAAGGAAAAGAACTGCAAGTTTAAGGTCAGTTCAAGCTACAGAATGGGTTCAGTGTCAGTCTGGGCAACATAGAGAGACCCTGTTGCAAAATAAAGAGTAAAAGGAAGACTGTGATGTAGCTTACTAGTCAAGCTCTAGTCTACCATGCAAGCGGCTCTAGGCTCAACTCTCAGCACTACCAACACAATTATGAATAATACATGAATATCTGTATATGTCCCAAGGAGGAAATGTATGGTAGCACCTAGTGCATAGAGATACAAACAGGGAGCTGGAGAAGATCCTAATAAGCTGTGCTTTCCCTCTCGTGAGAAACTAAAATTTGCAAATTTATGAATCTTTAAGAGCTGTTGGTAACAAAAAAAGAGGTGACAGTAAAGAAGCCTAGATACAGGGCCCCAGGGACTCTAAGACTCCAAAGGGAATAGTTTTTAACACGGGAGCCATACTGTTGACTGCACACCTATCTCCACTCCCTGACAGAGCTTCCGTTTAGGTAGCTTCCAGCTCTTCTAAGAGCATCAGACTTCCATCTCCTGGTCTCTGGTGCACTTTTCTGCGTATAAAGCCAGACAAAAGTGTTGGAGGACGAAGACCGTGAAAGAATCTTCCCTATTGGGCGGCAGATGTTTCTGGATAAATACTTAAGTTTTTCAAGCCCTGGTGGAATGATTATAAACTGTCTCTATCACCCTGTCCTAAAAGCTACCAGGCAGCTTCCAGCTGTCCACAGTGATAAATTAGTTATCACCCCAGCTTTTGTTTCCTTACCTTTTTCTCTTGCCTCAGTTCCCCATTTCTTCATTGTATTTCTGGTGCTCCCTTCCAAATCAGTTACATACAATGAAATCCTTGTCCCAGTTGCTTCTTTAGTAGAGAACACTTTCAGCTGAGACAGCTTGGAAGAGATTCTGGAGATCAGGCCTGCTGACTGGTGAAGGTCCCTCACAGGAAGAGCAGGTGGATAGGATTGTTAGATAATCATGATGGCTGTTAAGCTCAGTTGATAGTGCTTGCATTCTTTTATTTTGTAAGCTTGACACAAATTAGAGTGATTTGGGAAGAGGGAATATCAGTTGAGGGGTAGCCTCCCCTGACTGGCCTGTGGGTATGTCTGTGTGAAACTTTCTTAATTAATGATTGATGTGGGAGGGCCCAGCCCACTGTGAGTGGTGCCATCCCTTTGGCAGATGGTATTGAGTTGTACAAGAAAGCAGGCTGAGCAAGCAAGCCATACAGAGCAATCCAATAAGCAGACTTCCTCCATGGCCTCTGCTTCAGTGCCTGTCTCCAGGTTTCAGCCTTGAGTTCTGTTTGCTCTGCCTTCCCTTGATGATGGACTTTGAGTCTATAAGGCAAATAAACCATTTCTTCTCTCAATTTGTTTTGACCACTGTTTTATCACAGCACCACAGAAGCAAACTGACACCACTCTACAGCAAACACCTACCATTTACCATTATGATAAATGAAGCTCATTTCATAATTGAGAAAATGGAGAGTTAATGGTAAAGTAAATCACACAAAACTTTAGATATTTTCGTGGATATTCTTAGATTTGTTACTCTTAGAATATATGTGGCAGAAACTGCATATTCTGACCCTACATCTCTATAGTGCTCTATAACTTTCCCAACTTTTCATACAGTTGACTAAGCCATTTTCTGACATCCCTAAAATGTCCAGTGTGATTCTTTAGACTTTATGTGACCAACTTCAGCAGTCTTGGAAGCCAAGGATGGAAGTCAGCACAGCCATCAGGGCGACACACCAGCTGGCATGCATTCCATGGTGAATGTGTTAGAAATAAGCTTTATCTTAAACTCGCTGTAGGTTGGGAGGTTGACTGCTCCAGAGAAACATTTTTGGTTTTATTTTTTATTATATTCCTGAAAATCAGGGGATTCATATATAAGTGAGGGACTAGTGAGCAACCAATGGGTTGTAAAGTGAAGAGAACAGGTCAGGCCTACTCTCAATTACGCTGTGTGGTGTAGAATAGCAGCTTTCAGTTTGTGTTTAGCTTTGAATTATTCCATTTTGTAAAGCAAACATTTTGACCTGAGTTACTCCCTTTTGAGTGCCTGTCAAGAAAGAATGACTACATCTTGTTTACATAAGTAAACAACACAATCTTACCAGGGGCACACAAACCAATAAATAATGTATTTCTGTCAACAATGACACTTCTGTATAGATAAAATCATATAAGAAACATCAGACTTGTGAGCTTATTATCACATAAGGCACAAACCCCAAATTTGTGACTATTAAGAAAGAGCATCCCAAGACTGAGACATACGGGGTATGCGGGCCCATCACTCACTTGCTTGTCAAGAGTTTCAGGCGGGAAAGTTGCCACAGAGAAGGACTTTTACTTTCATCTCTGGGATCTAGTTTGTGTGCTGTTTCTCCTAATGCTCAGATTATTCAAACTGACCTGCAGACTATCCTGCCATCTAGACTTGGCAACACAACGAACCTGAGGTCTATGAGTCTTCTTACCTTATGCCTCACAGAACTTTTCTGAGGCACTCTGTCTTCAGGACAGCTTTTCTGGATTCTCCAGCTCTTTATGACTTTCCAGGCCATTTGTAGCACACGTATATAAATTATCATGTGAAGCATAATGTGTGGTCTGAGAGTCACTGTTGATAATTAAGATTGAATTAAAAAGAATTCACGACTGCCAATGGCCACACCATCAAGCAAGATCAAGATTACTTCGTAGCTTACAGCCAATTAACCTGCTATGGGGTATGAATTTACTATTTGTGATGCTTTCAGTAAGGATAATGTCACCTACAAGCTCAGATGTCTGAGTACTTGGAGCCCAGTTGGTGGTGATGTTTGGATATGCTTAGGAGATATGGCCTTATTGGAGGACCTATGTCACTGGGGGTGAGCTTTGAGGGTTCAAACACATTCCATTCCCTGGTCCCTATTTTTAGTTACAGATATGAGCTCTCAGCTGTTCCAGAACCTTGCCTGCCTGCTGCCATACTTCCCTTTCATAATGGTGAAGGACTCTGTTCCTCTGGAACTGCAAGCACAAACACACCCTTCCTTCTATGAATTGCTTTGGTCATGGTATTTTGTCACAGTAATGCATAAGTAATCAATATGCTATTCAATGGATTTTTGACATTGTACAAACACAACTACGTCCATCTTATCCTGACATAGGGAAACTTAAGGGTTCTTTGGAGACTCATTTGTGTTGGTTGGTGTTTTGCTGGGGCAAACACGTGAAGGAGTGTTTTCCTGAAGTGACATAGGTGAAAGGCTAAGGCAGACTTGTGAAGGAACATTTCACTGAAGCAGACACAGGGAAGAGAATGTTCTGCTAAAGCAAACATGTAAAAGCATGTAATGAAGGATTCTTTGCTAACAACACACAGGAATTGGTCTACCTTACATTGCGTAGTTGAGCTGCATTTGTCAGGACACCATAGAGAGAAATGTACCAAAAACCTTCTGGTGGTATGCTGCAGTTTCTTGCTGCTTTTGTGGACTCAGGCTGATTGGATGAACATGGTGAAGTGAAACCCATGCAGAGGCAAGGCATGTGGAGGGCACATGAGTATAAATAGGTCTCTAAGAGTGACGGAGAGACTGCTTGGCTTGCTGACACAGCTAGCTGTGCAATGCTTGTGGATCTCTAGTCTTTGCTGATCTACACTTCCCTGAGAAAGGCACAGCAAAGAACTCCTAGTGACCCTCTTGGTCCCTCCTGCTGACTCAAGTCAAGGCTGAAGCCTGGCTGTCTCTGCTAGGTTGTGTCACTGCTGTTGCTGACCTGACACTATAGAACTGGACTGCTGGTGTATCTGTGAAGTGTTTGCAAGTGGAGCAAGCTGCCACTGCTAACCTGTGAACTGAACTGCCAATTTCCAGAAAACACTGATGGAGTTGCTCCTAAGAGCCTTTCTAAACAGGTCCACACCCCCACACCCCCATATTCTTTCTTTTCCACTAACTCTGGTGGGTGATGGGCTACAAGGGAAATTAAAGCATTTAAGAACCATCATTAAAATTAAGGTTTGAAAAAAATTAAAGTTACAGTCTATCACTAGGTTTTCCATTGATAGATAAATGTTTGGTCTTCCATACCTGCCCAAAACATGAAGGTCAGGCAGCCCATATTGTCTAAAGGCAACCAAAGAGATGTCTTTCTGCTGATTTGTTATAATAAAGAGCTGAAAGATCAAAAATTCAGGTGACAGCAGATGCTGGCGTGGATGTGGAGAAAGAGGAACACTCCTCCATTGTTGGTGGGATTGCAGGCTTGTACAACCACTCTGGAAATCAGTCTGGCGGTTCCTCAGAAAATTGAACATAGTACTACCGGAGGATCCATCAATACCTCTCCTGGGCATATATCCAGAAGATGCCCCAACTGGTAAGAAGGACACATGCTCCACTATGTTCATAGCAGCCCTATTTATAATAGCCAGAAGCTGGAAAGAACCCAGATGCCCCTCAACAGAGGAATGGATACAGAAAATGTGGTACATCTACACAATGGAGTACTACTCAGCTATTAAAAAGAATGAATTTATGAAATTCCTAGCCAAATGGATGGACCTGGAGGGCATCATCCTGAGTGAGGTAACACATTCACAAAGGAACTCACACAATATGTACTCACTGATAAGTGGATATTAGCCCAAAACCTAGGATACCCAAGATATAAGATACAATTTGCTAAACACATGAAACTCAAGAAGAATGAAGACTGAAGTGTGGACACTATGCCCCTCCTTAGATTTGGGAACAAAACACCCTTGGAAGGAATTACAGAGACAAAGTTTGGAGCTGAGATGAAAGGATGGACCATGTAGAGACTGCCATATCCAGGGATCCACCCCATCATCAGCATCCAAATGCTGACACCATTGCATACACTAGCAAGATTTTATCGAAAGGACCCAGATGTAGCTGTCTCTTGTGAGACTATGCCGGGGCCTAGCAAACACAGAAGTGGATGCTCACAGTCAGCTAATGGATGGATCACAGGGCTCCCAATGGAGGAGCTAGAGAAAGTACCCAAGGAGCTAAAGGGATCTGCAACCCTATAGGTGGAACAACATTATGAACTAACCAGTACCCCGGAGCTCTTGACTCTAGCTGCATATGTATCAAAAGATGGCCTAGTCATCCATCACTGGAAAGAGAGGCCCATTGGACATGCAAACTTTATATGCCCCAGTACAGGGGAACACCAGGGCCAAAAAGGGGGAGTGGGTGGGTAGGGGAGTGGGGGTGGGTGGCTATGGGGGACTTTTGATATAGCATTGGAAATGTAAATGAGCTAAATACCTAATAAAAAATGGAAAAAAAAATAAAGAGCTGAAAGTCAGTAGCTGGGGCAAGAAGTATGGGGGTGGAACTTCTGGGAGGTGAAAAAGAAGAAAGCAGAAAGGTGAGATTCAGAGGCAGAGACGCACTGAGAGGAGCAGAAGGCAGATCTTTCTTTCCGTCAACGTAGCTATGATGGAATTGGAAACAAACTGATATAGAGGTGACTAAGTCAGGAAACTGGGTAAATTGGGAATTCTACTCAGAAGATTCATTTAGATGTATGATCAAATAGATCAGTGGTCTATGGATGTTTGAAGAGATAGTGTTCCGCTCTACATCTATGAATCTGGAGATGATCAGAGGCACAACAATCTCTGCATCTGGGATCATCCTAAGCAGAAGTAGGCACTGAAGCTGAGCAGCCTGCAAGAGGTAGTTCCTCACACCACTTCAGACATGGCAGAAACTGATGACGAGACCTTCTTACTGGATAGAATCAGGACTGATCAAGGATATTTCCTAGCCCAAGTTCAAGACATCTCACAAATGTGTCAGGTAGGATTTTGGAACTCCAGGTCTGTGGTTGCTTTGCATCTCCCTTCCTTCTCTGATATGAATGGAGCTTTGGCTGTACTGTAATGACTTTGCATTTCTTTCTGTAACTACACTTCCATTGGGATGCATAGTTAACCTTATTAAAGTATACTTGTTTCTGGACCAAATTCAGATCTGATAGTTACAATGGCTTAAGTGAGCGTGACCCCCATGGGCTCATATATTTGAATGTTAAGTCATCAGGGAGTGACAATATTTAAGAAGGATTAGGACATATGGCCTTGTTGGAAGTCTGTCCTTTGGGGTGGGCTCTGAGGATTCAAAAAGCCCTAACCGGGCTTATTCATGCCTCTCCCTGCTGCCTTCAGATCAGGAGTTAGCTCTCAACAACTTTACCAGAAGTTAAATGCTACTATGTTCCCTGTCTTGATGAAAATGGACTAAGCCTCTAAAACTGTATGCAAGCCCCCAATTAAATGTTTTTTTTTTCTTGTAAGAGTTGCAGTGGTCATGTGTCTCTGTACAGCAAGAGGACAGTGACTAAGCTAATAGTGACTAACTAATGCATAGCACCCAGAAACCCTGGAGTTTAAGCTGAAAGCAGGGATTGGCTGTCTTGGTGGAAGGGGAAAGGCTGATTATATACAGGGAAGAACTCAGCAAAGGGGTGTAAAACAACGAAGCCAAACAAGGCAGAGCTGTGTGCTCTCTATGCATGAGTTTCCCAGTCCTTTCAGTAATTAAATGGGGTCATGTGACTAGCTTGGAATCATTCTATTGGGTATAGACACAAAATCACTCCATGAATTTTTTTATCATCTTCTTTTCTGTCACAATGACCTTGGAGGCCGCACGTTGGAAGTCATGTGCCAGAAATAGTCATGAAGTTAAGCCATTGAGATTTTAGAGTTTATTTTTAATCACATCATAACTTACACTATCTTTACCAATGCCTTCTCCTCAGCAATACGATGCATTTTTAGTGAATTGTCAGAGCTAAGGAAGTAAATGGTTTTGAAGTATTTCTGCCTCTACAAGAAGTTGGAGTGACAGTCAGGCGACCTTAAACAAATTGGAGGTGAAGATAGGAGATTTATTGTTTCCTTCTACAGTAGAAATTATCTATAAAATCTAATAAGATTTAATTTTTTGGTTTGGTTTGGTTTTTTTTTTTTTTTTTTTTGGTTTTTCGAGACAGGATTTTTCTGTGTAGCCCTGGCTGTCCTGGAACTCACTCTGCAGACCAGGCTGGCCTGGAACACAGAAATCCGCCTGCCTCTGCCTACCAAGTGCTGGGATTTAATGTTTTTTATATGACATTTTATATAGACTGAACATTATACTCAAAGGTCTGTTTCTAGACAATTCTTGAAGGGAAGTTATTTTGAAACGGTTAGATAGGCCCATTGTTGAGGTATTGGTCTTGTCATTCCGTTAGGCTTATCCTTATGCCTCCCCACAGTTTGTCTTCATGCTTGTAGTTGTCTCTCTTCTGATGTACAAATCCAGGAATTCATTCAAGGAAAAAAAATGTTAGCAATGTTCTTTCATCTTCTGAGTCAGAAAAAAAGACTTGATTATGCCCAGCAAAAAGCAAACCATGTAGGAGTCATTAAACTGTAAATATCTTTCAAATCTTTGACCAAGCTAGAGACCAGCACTTGTATCTGGAAGGTTGAAGTTTTTCTTATGAAATGATATGGAGTAAACTTTGTTTGCGTGGACATGTGGTAGAACCCAACACCCTTCATGTACCTATATTACTGTTTTGGGTAGCATGTTGCCTGGGTATTTCTTGACTGGCAAGCAGAGGAAGAAAAACAAATTATTGGAAGGATGCTACAGTCTCATCATACCATAAAGTCTGAAACAATGGCTGTGTATCTGTTGCACTGTTACCATCCGTATGTTCAGAACTCAGCATTTGCCAACTTTCTAATCTTGAGCGACAGACACAGCTATGCCTATGTTTGCCAGTTTGTTTCTATAAGGCTTGAGATGTTCATATTGGATTACATGCCCCATTACTCTATACCATGATCTTGTGGCCAGTGTTATAGGACAAGAAAAAGTACTCTTAGTGCTGGACCAATGAATGGTTTTCTTGTAATGAAACCCAAGTGTAAATCAGGAGTTATCTGTTTTATCCTTTGGCCTGACATCTGCTTTCTAGTCACCAAGAAGAGAAGAAAAAAAAATAAGTTCCTGTTTTCTCCAAACTCAGTGGTGCCTTGCACTCTTTCCCAATTTCTGTCACTGTTATCACTTCCATATGGAAACCTTTTCTTCCAAGAATCCACCCCGTGCTCTTCCTAAGAATGAATTTCTAATGCTGACACTTTTGGCCACCCACCAAACTTTCCTTTCTCTTTCCAGCTATGGAACCATCCACCCAAACCCAGGCCTTCCCTCTTTATTGGGGTTTCTGTTTTTACTGCTGATGTTGTCAAGTGTGGACCTACACATTCAACCTCAAGAACTCATCCACCCTGTCTGTGAAAATGCTGGCTTTTGTGGCCTGTCTTGGGGGGGGGGGGGAATCATCATCTGGTCCCTTCCCTAGCTGATCTATGCATGCTGTTTCCCTCCAGATAATCCATTGCTTCAAGTCTGATCTTTCAAGTCTGTTCAATGGTCACATTCTTGAGGAGACCACCACTGCCTGACTACCCTACTTACAACTTACCCTTTGAGGCCTGTGTTTTCCTTCGTTAACAGGTCTAAAACTCTGTTTGTTTGTTTTTTAATCTCTTACTTGTTGCCTGTTTCTCACACTTAAATGCAATCTTCACGGAGGCGCAGTGTTTGTCTGATTATTCACTGTGACACATCTTGTGCATAACGTTGTGCTTGGCATATGTAATTCCATTTGTAGAATGAGTGGAAATTCAAGATGAGCTTTGTTCCTACTGTCTCATGAGGGGCTCCGAGGGGTTGGGTGTATGTGAGATCCATTTTGAAGAATGCAAAGCCAATGCCACAACAAGCTATATGGGAGCTGATGCAACAGAGATCAGCACAACTCATCTTACTTTTATTGAGCATTTATATATATTTTTAATTATGTATTATTTGCAGGAGGTGCCATATTTCCAAGCACAGGCAAGATGTAAAACTGTGGGGCTGTGGGTGTGGGGGAAAGAAGGGAGTGGGAGAGAACTCACATCCTGCCAGAGTTCCAATGCTCTGGGCCGGCAGATGTGGGAGGACTGTCCACTATTTTACATGGCCCTGGGTAGGTATCTGGCTGTGTTAAGCCACTGCCCTCACAGGGCGGGTGGTGGACAAGGAGCAGCCCCAGGTATCAGTTTCTCAGCCTCCATCATCCTACGCTGGATACAGTGGAGTTGCTAAGAACAGAATAGCAGGTCTGGGGCAGCCTGGGGATGAAGGGAGGAGGGGACTTAGGGAGAGGGGGTGCTGGATGGTTCCCACGAGAGTGAGAGTCCTTGGTCAGGTCTGTGGCTGGAGCACAGGATGGCCTTCTGGCAGGAAGTTAGAACGCAGCTTGTTAGGAGAAAACCTTTCCCATCATTCAAGCACGGCGGGTCTTGATGATCAGAGACAGTCTATGGTTTTAGAGCTTTATTGTAGAAAGGCAAAGAGAAAGAGAGAGGGTAGAAAGAGAGAGGCTGGTCATGGCCATGTGGAGAGAGGGGGGAAAGGAAGAGAGAAAAGAAGGGCTAGAGAGCGAGAAGGGTGAGAGCTTAAGAGAGGGAGGAGGGGCCAAGTAACCCCTTTTATAGTGGGCTGGGCGATCTTGCTGTTGCCAGGTAACTGTGGGGAGAAGCATACCTGGCTATAGTCAGGTACTGTTGGGTAGAGTCTAGCCAGAATGCCAGAAGCTTGGCACATTGTCTGTGTGACTGATAGTCACAGAATTATGGAAAGGCACCTGATTCTGGGAATGTGGCTCTCCTTTCCGTCCCTTGTAGATTTCTCTGTTGGGTCACTGAAGCAAGCCCCATTCAACCAAAATAGGCTGCCTATCACAGTCCCACAGGGAACAAGTTTTGGAAATTGATGACTCACGTCACCAGGTTTATAAAGCAAGTGCTTTTATCTTCTGAATCATTATTTATTTTAAATATAAATATATATGTATTTATGTATAGGTATTGGTATATGTGGTAGATGTATATGATGTATATGGTGTATATGTATGACTATGTATGTGTATATGTGCATGTATATGATGTATATGTGTATGTATAAACATATAAATATATACACATATATTTATAATATATAAATGTTAGAAATACATTTTTTTGTTGTTTTTTGTCGAGAGAGGGTTTCTCTGTATAGCCCTAGCTGTCCTGGAACTCACTTTGTACATCAGACTGGCCTCGAACTCAGAAATCTGCCTGTCTCTGCCTCCCGAGTGCTGGGATTAAAGGCATGCACCATCACTGTCCGGCAGAAATACATATTTTTAATTGCCAAATAATGTGGCTACACTCTCCATCCTCAGAGCAGATGCCACATGACAATTACATGAGTGACTTATTCACACAGTATGCCTCATATTTTTCAGGTTTACTGGTCTGTAGACTTTGGCTTATAATCTGAAAGGTTGGCTTCTTCAATCAGAACCTGTCCTATTCACCTTGGAATCCCTGGTGACCTCAGAGAGCTAGCACATAATTAGGAATTGCAATGGCTTCCCTGAATTGACAATGGAACAGTTGCAGAGTGGATACAATCTATCACTGCAGGAAGCGATACAATCTATCACTGCAGGAAGCGATACAATCTATCACTGCAGGAAGCACGGTCGCACGCAGGACGGACTGGCCAATCACGTTACACAGACAGTACTGAAGCCGAGTTAATATTTTTTATTTTGATTTACTATCGATTTTTGCAGATTTCTGAAGTCCTGACATTAAGCAATTACTAAGCATTTGTTTCTTTTCTCTCTTAAATTCTTTACCTAAAGAAAGTTCCTCCCTCTATTTAGCCCTGGGAGAATGACTTAGGACCATGAAATAAAACACTAAGTGTGTGGTGAGGGACCCTCTGAGAGCCTGGGAGACCTGCTGTATTTCCCCAGAAGATGTTCTGAGGATGGTTCTAACCACATAGTGTGTAAAGAAGACAGATTTCCTAAGTTCCATCTTTAAGAGGAAATCTGAACACAATGCCAGAGGAAGGCATTTGTGACAAGCCATTAGAGCAGATGATGTTAATGATGATGGTGTTGACAAACATGGTATTTAAAGTGTCATGGTATCTTATGAAGGAATTAAAATATTAAGCCAGAGCTTGAGGTGAAAGTGATTTTCATCAAAATTTTCCTTAATATCTTAGAAATTCATGCTGGAAACAAAAACGAACAAAGCCTCAAGCGAAAATACAGCAGAGAAAGAAACCCGCAGCTTTTCATAAGCTGAACATCTCTCTCTCTCTCTTTTTTAACGTTAGAGGAGATTGGTGTTTCTTCATGTGTGTGCCAGATGAACTAGCTGGCTTCTATTTAAAGGACATGGTGTATAACATGCACATACTTTGTAGCTCTCCTGGGGCCTAGGAGATGCTCACAGAATGAAAGGCACGTGGGAGCTGGGGCTGACCAAGGGACCCCCAAATTCATAGCACTTTTTCCCATGCTCACACTAACTCATGCATTCATTTACTGCAGTTAGTTCTTTTTTTGCTCTCCTGATCTGTTGGAGACATATACTGAGATGAATTCACCCATGTTAATGGTGTTTAAGTATATTCTCTTGGGTACTTACTATGCACATATACATGTGAATGGTATATAGGATTATTTCCAAACTTGCTGTCTGACATAGACAACATTTTTTTGGGGGGGGGGGGGAAGAACATCTAAGATCAGAAATCCATTTTCCAAAGGTTGTAAACAAATCCTAGAATGGAAAGCCAAGTGGATTCAAAAGCTTGACTCTTTACCACTTAAAGGTATGTTCAGCTCTTGCCTTAAGTGTCTTCAGTCTAAGGAATAAGAAGAATGTGACCTTAGACTCATCCATGACTATGCCATATACTATTTACCCCTACCCATGTTTTCCCTACATAGTGTGTAGTAAGACACTTGGGGTAGAAAATGACTGACAGCTTTTTGTTTTTTGTTTATTGTTTATTGTTTTGTTTTCTTAGCTTTGCCACTGGCTTTCAAATGTGATTTTACACAAGTCCCTTTGCTTCTCAAGGACAGAGTTGATTGCGAAATTAAGGCTTTAGAATAGATTTTCTTCCATATTGCCTTCATAGATTAAGACTTACATTATTCTTTTTCACGATTTAATGCATCTGTAGTTGCCACAAACATCTTAATTGAAAAAAAGTCTAGTGGTGACATTTTATTGAACAGTTTCCACTTTCAAATCATTGCTCCAAAGCCAATATAGAATTGAAAAGTGAAGTAGGAAACAATTATAGATTAAAGAGAGTATCAGGGAAGAGGATGGTCTCAACCTCAAAGATACCCTTTGTAGGTATATGTTCCAAAGAGTGTCATACCAGCCTGGTACAAAAGTGGAAGATATTTTGAGAGAAGAAAGCTCTCTCACAAATACATAGCTCTGTTGGAATCCCACTGCTCCTGCGTTACAAGGCTGTGTATAAAAACAGCTATGAATAAGCCAGCTATTGTCAGAGTAACAGAAGTAACATTATTGAACTCTATACCCTCCAAAAAGAAAGGCAACCTTCAGAGTTGACTGTTACTCAGACGTGTAACTAAAAAAGCATTTGAAATCACCATCAAAGCATCAATTGCAGGGCAGTGTCTTCAAGAATAAGAGCTGGGTTGGAAGCAGAGAGCCAACATCCATAGTGGTTATATTATTATGGCCTAATACCAACATCTAAGCCATAACCTTCACCAACACATTGGTAAGGGATGATAGATAGTGAGCCATGAACCACACTTGATCCCACTGGTATTTCACTGGGTGTGTTCACACTTACCTGTGGTTTTGCTGTGTGTAATTTACTTAAGAGGATAAAAAGTTTTTCTCAAGTAATTTAAAAATTGCCTTTGAGGCTGAAGAAACATCTCAGAAGTTAAGAGTATGTTCTGCTCTTGTATAGAACCCGGGTTTGGTTCTCAGCACCCAAGTCAGGCAGCTCACAATAGCCTATAAATTCAGTTCTAGAGGCCCAGTCTCAGTGGGCATATGCATTTATGGCATTCACATGCACATACAAACACACAGTCATACAGACAGACAGACACACACAGTTGTTAAATATATGGAAAAGACCTTTTAAAACATGTTACTAGTCTTCCTTCCCTCTGTTTTTGCTCCCTCCTTCCTTTTCTCTGTCATCACACATGTTGCTGGCTGTTGGCAGATGCTGTGTGTATACTAGTCAACAACAACAACAACAAAGCTGATGTTTGCCCCATCTCAGTTTGTGAGTTTTTAACCCAATGCAAAACCTCTCTCAGTCATATTTAGAAGAAAAAAAAAATCAACAAAGGGGGTGGAGGGAGATAACATTTTCATTTACTATTAAGGTCCTCAGGACCAGAAAGAACTCACTGCTCAAGCATAAATGTCCTGGCCGAACAACAGTTTTAAGGTACTCTCCAGGTTGTGACATCTGCTTAGCCTTCTAGGGAGGCAGAAACCATATAGTTAAAATGCAAGTAAACAAAATGACCTTCTAGATTCAGTTCACTTCTTTCTATATGTATGAACACATCCATCCATGGTCTACCCCCAACAGCATCTGCTACAGATCAGTAATTGGGCAGCTAGACATTCATAGATGACAGATGTGGTTCTTGTCTTCCCATGATTCACATACATGACTCATTATAAGAAAGAACCCCACCCAAAAAAGTAACAACCTAGACAGGAAGCCATCTAAGAAAACTCTTAAAAAATGTGATATATATGAAGTGTAGCTCTCTGCAATTGATGGCTCCTAGCTGAGTGTGGGTGGGAAAGGACTCAGATCTTTTTGTTGTTGTTTTGTTTTTTACAGGGCTGACCAGTAGGAATTTGCTCAGTGAGTATATGGGCAACACAAATTGAACTTGTGTTTCCTAGTATGTTTGTTTGTTTGTTTGTTTGTTTTCTTTTCATTTTTCTTTCTTTTTCTGTTTTATTTGGGGAGGGGATAACAAGAGTGGAGGGAAGACCTGGGAAGACTGGAAGTGAGTATGATTGGGGTATATTACATGAGATTCCCAAATAATCAATAAAAGTATTATGTTGGGAAAAACAAGGACAGTGGAGACAGTAAGATGCAAATATATATAAAGTGTGGGACTGTGCAGAGAAAACAAAAGAACAGCACCATTCTGGATAGAGAAAAAGCCAGGCAAGGGCCCTTCAAAAGAGTGCTCTGGAAGCTGATTTCAAAAATCAGACTATTTTTAGATCCAGTGGTTAGGAGTCTAAGATGGAGTGGGGGGAGAGGTAGCATGTGAAGTGACTTCCACACAGGAGAAAGGACTTGCAAAAGTCATGTGTCTGTGGTGGGAGAGGCCATAGAGTGTGACACTGGATGAGCTGGAGGGAGAGGGTGAGCCTGAAGATGTGGTACTGAGCCTAGTGTCTCCACTCACAGCTAGCACTTTCATCTTGTAGCCTAGGTAATGAGAGAGCTACTGCTGAGTTGAATGTAGGATACTGATAGTGTTCTACCTCCTCTTCCTAGGCATCCTGGGGCAACATCAGGCAAATTCCTTTGTATAGGGCCATGAAGACCACAGTCATCTGTCCACTCCCCACAATGGTCCATTATGGACTGTGATCCAGAGGCCACTACTCGCACTTGTCCACCCTCAGAGGAAGTCCAGCGTCCTGCTAGCATCCTCTGAAAATCTGAAGTTGGCGGATAACACAATCCATAGGGCCGAGGCTGAGGCAAGGCATCACTTTCTCATTAAATCCCCATGAGAGGAAAACTGGGTTTCAAGAGCAAAGACACAGCTTTCTCTTGGGGTCACTGCATGCATCAACTGTTAAGTGCCATCTGGAGAGTTGAAAGTAATAAAATAAACTCAACCTATCTTAATAAATAAGCCTGAAAATGGTCACATGTTATTTAAGGATGCAATAGTAACTCAAGTAAAATAAGTACAGTGATGCAACATCACAGAAGTGATCACTCACTAACTGGGAAATGGAGCCGTTAGCCACGAGGGGAATTCCCTTATTTCATCTTTATGGGTGTTCATGTCTTCTGTATTATTATTAGTTTTTCTTTATAGGCAAGGTTTCTTGGCACCCCAGTTCATGCAGAATGCCCGCAGAAGCGTTAGCTTTCAACTTCTTGTGTTACAGATTAATATTGAAAGATTGCTTAGGTGCCACTTGCAAACTCCCAGGAGACAACTGCATTGTTACACCTTGGCTCAGATGTCACTATTGTACTGTTGACTTCTCCAAAGGAAGATGTCAGCCTCTCAACATGGCTCTAGGGCTTCGCACCTATGAGTTCAGTGGCTTCATATCAGGTAGAAGAGTTGGTCTCAAAGTAAGGGAACTAGCTGAGAGCTAAGAAGAAATGCTGTAAGTAAATCCTGTGACATATACATAATCATACCGCCTGCCATATACACCGAGGTACCCACATGATTGTGTGATCTCTCACTCCCCCCCCCACACACACTACCCATACAATCCCAGCAGCAGCAGCAGCAGCAGTAGTAGTTAAAATAAAAACTGAATTACTTAAACTTCTGTAGTCAAGAATAGTAAATAAAATTTCATTATTATATTATGGCCTTTTTATTTCCCACAACTGAGTGATTAGATTTTGTAACTTATAAAAATTTTTCTTTAAAGACAAAGAAGATTGTACGGATTGTTATGAGAGACAGTATGAAGTTCTACATATTTAGTGGCTTACAGCAGGAAATCAACTAAGTTCAGAACACATTTCGCATTGCCATAGCTATGCTTGTGGGAGACCCTACTAAACCTTAGCTGCTCTTGACTAATTATCTTGGTTTCAGATAGCTCACTATTTACAAAAGTCAAATCTTCCTTCAGATGATAAAGATTACACTTGGCAATTGTCAGTAGGAGATGCTACAGGTTTTAGTAGCAACTGCTATACTACCAAAGTGTTATAATGAAACAGAATTAAGAATATATACCACTGTTGAAAACAAACAAAAACAAATTAAAAGACAAAAGATGACTTTAGTTTCTTAAGGTGCCCACTGTTAATTCACTAATATCTAAAAGGCTAGATTACATATGCAAGATCTGCCCTGTTTGTTCTTAGAGGATTAGTAGTGTTAGTGTACTGATATTGTTAGTATCATTAATTGTTCTTATTAACCATATAGTCATTAATTTGGAAAAGACTATGTAGGTTTTAAGCATCTATATTATGCTTCTTATATACACTAGTCATCGGCAAACCTCTCCCAGACTAAACGGAAACAAGGAGTTAAGAAAACATACAGTGATCCTCAAGTATATATGAATCCCCATGAAGATGGAAAGAAAGGGAATAGACAATTTGAGTAATGTCATTTCAGCCTTCTGCATAATTTAGGGCTCTCTGCAGGCTGATTTGGTTTAGATCGGTGGTCCTTCACATAGCTACATTCATATGTCCTTACATTATAAATCTACTTATTAATTTTTGCAGGCAACTATTCTGGAGGCAATTTCTACGCGGAATTCTTCACACGGATGATAATGGCAGACATGCCATCTAAATTCTTCTGAGTTTCCTAAGTCTAACAAGTCATTTCTCCCAATCACGAATTTAGAAATCCCTCAAGCAAACGGGGCAAAGCAATATTTTTAAATGGACAAAACAAAATCTTCATCCTATATGTATTTCCATTAGGGAGAAAAAAATATGCAAATCTCTTCCTGGAGTGCAGCTGAGGGATACATAGGCAGCTGATGACAAGACATTCATTTGAAATACAATTTCTCTGCAGTTGTTGGATCCCTCTGCCCACCCTCTCCCCAGCTGTCTGGACTAGACAGTGGAAAGGTTACTGAGCTACGAATGTATTTCCCATATTGGAGAGGAAGCAGGGATGGAGCTAATGTACTGTGTATTCAAATGAGACTCTTTAAAGCAGAGTTGAATTGAACTCAGATGCAAATCACAGTGGCAGGAGCACTCTCTGATGCCCTTTGAACTTTCTGTCTGTGTCCTTAGCACACAGTCAAGGACTCCCAGCTGAGATGTTTAGCCTTCTGAGAAAGTAAACAATCTTGCCTGCCCTCCCTTAATACAGACAACCTCATGATGTGCCCGGCCTGCTGAAATGTGTCAGGCAGGGCTTTCTCCTCTGAGAGGAAAGAAGGGCTCCGGAAGGGGAGGGACTCCGGAAACACTGACCCAAAAGTGAAAAGCAAATCCCGCCATCCAGCCAGCCTAGGGCGGCAGAAAATACGGGACAGATACATAGTTAATGAGGGAAAGGAAGGGGCGGAAATGAGAAAGAAAAGGGTCTGCATATGAATAAAATGATACACGGTGTCTGTAATCCCTCAGGATTGGTTCTCTGCACCTCTTAACCAAAGGCAACAATGAAAAGCAAGCCTCGCTACACAGGGAGAAGGGCCCTTTACCACCTGAAGAGCTCAGATAAACAAATCAAGTTGAAGAAATTTACCTTTCTCCCTTCTCCTACAAAGATCCTGGGTTTTTGTTTGTTTGTTTTTGGTTTTTCGAGACATGGTTTCTCTGTATAGCCCTGGCTGTCCTGGAACTCACTCTGTAGACCAGGCTGGCCAGGAACTCAGAAATCCGCCTGCCTCTGCCTCCCAAGTGCTGGGATTAAAGGCGTGAGCCACCACCGTCGCAAAGATGCTGTTTTAAGTTAAATAAAGCAGAGTTTGAAACCGGATAGTAAGGGCGAAATGCTGCTTCCAGTGGCCCCTCGTTCAGGATGCCTCTATTCCTAATAGAGTTCCTGCCCAGAAGGTCCCCTCTGTCACCCATAGCACTCTCCTGCCCAGGCAACTCAAGCCACCACCCACTTTGTACCTGAGCTCGGCCAAGGAAAATTCTACGTTCCGCAGCGCGTTCCCTTGACCCCCATATCTTTCAACCACAACCTCCCCGCCCCCTCTCTTCCTTCAAATAAGTTTAAAATTTGCTGGAAAAATGATGCGTCTGCATTGAGAGAACGCTATCTGGATCATTTGCCAAGCAATGGAGCCCTAAGCAATCTCTTAAGGAGACACCAGAGTTGTGGGGGTTGGGGTTGTCTCTGTATACTGTATAGCAGCTTAACTAATGCACAAATAAAATAGCCTGCGATCTCTTTAAAAAAAAATCGCTGAATAAAATTCAGCAGGCCAATTTAAATATATGAGCTAATTATCTGTTGCAAGTGAATTAAAAATATGGAAAGTTTCACAAAGCATACTGATTTTTTAAAAAATAATTTTGCTTCTGCTACTTCTGCTCTCTAAATGTCAGCTCCACTGGCAGAATCCTATCATATTCTTTTAGTTTCCAGGCGTCTATTTATTATTCATAAGAAAGAAAAGATTCCCATTTCATAATACTGTAATGAGAAACACCCTGCTTTGAGTGGACATGAGATTATGTGGAAGGGTGCCCCGCCTGCTCCCTCTGATGCTTCAGCCTGTTGTTATGCTGAGAGCTGTGTTTGTGCCCAGCCCAGGATATTCTGGGCCAATTGGGCAGGTGTAGAGCCTCTTAGGCTGGATCTGCAGGAGAAACCCTTGCTGTAGAATTTGACTCACAGCAAACTAGACTCCGGTTTCCTAACGCTGGGATGAATTTGAGTCATGGCACAAAGTCACAGCAAGGAACATTACCTCTACAACAGAATGTGGTCCTGGAAGGCAAATGCAGAGGGCAGCGTGACCTGTCTTGCTTTGCTCTCTCAGGTGGTCTCTTTATCCCCAGTGCTCAGGGAGTTTGTTTTACTGGAAAAAGACACCACTTCCTGTAAGGGTTTTTTTTTTTTTTGTTTTGTTTTGTTTTGTTTTGTTTGTTTGTTTTTTTTTTGGTTTTCTTTTTCATTCTTGTAAAGGAAATTATCAACCGTCCCTTAATCTGAGTAGCAGCTATCCCAAGTCAATTGTATTATCAAAGGGACGCTAGGAAAGCATCCAGCTTACAGTATTCTAAAACAGAGGGAGCGCAGCCAATCGCACAAATATTTTCTAAATAAGTGCAGGAAAAGGGTGAAGGCAGTGTTTTGTAAGACAAGTCCCGGATCCCCAGTAGAAAGCAGCTGGCACCATCTCCAGAACAGCAGTTAGAGGTAATGTATGCCATCACTGATAGATAGGCAAGAAGCATCGCCAGGCATCTCAGCCACAGGGAAGTAGGAGGCTGCCCGGCATGCATACCTTTGTCTTAAGCAGCCAAGAGCAAAAGCGATGAAAGAGAAAGGTGGAATTAGCATGCAGCACATGGGTGGGAAACCTTTTTTTGCTTGCTGTCTTTTCCCACTGGAGGCTTCCTCCTGAGTCACAAGATATAGCAGACTCTCCCAGGGCTCCTGCACTTGGAAGGGAAAGTGCGAGGTACTGGAGAACTTGAGTCTGCAGCATAGTTATCGCCCATTTTTCAGCTAATCACTTCTTCCTGGAATTTTCCTTGAACGGGTGATGAATCTACCCACTTATTTTGTAGGGCTGCCAGGAGGTCAGAGGTCAGCTTTAAAAATAATGTTGAAAAATAACTAAATGGCTGACAAACTACGAGACGGTTCTCTTAGGGAAGAGTTCATTGCAAACGTGCAGAAGGACAGGTTGGGGGAGAGTGTGGATTTATGGAAAGCCAAACTAAAGTTGCTTCTATTTGCCCTTTCAGCGCTCGATTGACGTTTCCTTGGACCTAACCCTCACTCTCCCTGTTCGGTTCCCTCAGTGCATAAGTGGTAAACTGTTTCTTCAGGAATAAACTGTATTTACTGCATACACAATTAACCATCTTTAGAGTTGTTTTCATTCACAGCCTGCTTGTTTAGAGGATCTGAAGAATACACAAATCAGCAAGCTCAGCAAAACCAACTCTACCCTCATCCCGGAAATCTCCTTGCTTGCTCTTTTAAAAGCCTTCAAGACGCCAAAGATGCCCTTGAGCATCCACAAACGGGGAAAGCTAAGGGCCAAATACCTGACCACCTATCAGACTTTCTGAAGGTTATCTCTCCAGCTTGGATGCTTAGTGCACCACAGCTCAGTCCTCGGGGACAAAGGATGCTTATGTTCATACTTGACCTTTCCACTGGTTTCATTCTTTGAAGGTCCCCCTCCCCACCCACCCCCACCCCCCACCCCGCAAGGCTAAGAAATGGGGCAAGGCCTAGCTGGAGTAGTCTCCTGCTTGAGTTTATCTCTTCAAACATGTAAACCACACTTACACAATATCCCAAGGTGCCTTTGTCCTAGAAGCTTTGACCAGTCAAAAGGACAAGAGTCAAGAGATTTTCTTATCTAGAAGCAGAGGAAATCTGAAGTTGAAGGCAAGGATGTGTGTGTGTGTTCCAGATAATTAAAAAAAAAAAAAAGGATAGTTAGAAAGGTCATACTATTTTAGCTGTAGGAATAAGAAGATGTAGGGACCACTCATAAGGATAGCAAGGACAGAGTATTCCCATAGCATTTGGTATGACTTTGATGCTGTCTGCAGCTTCATCTGTACTTGATTACTGCATCTTTGCAATGGCCTGCTAGGAAAGTAATAGAGTCATTTCCACCTTATAATGGTAGCTCAGAGAGTTTGGGAAAGTTGTCTTCTGTAGCTAGGGAGTGGAAAAAGCTGACTTGAACCCACATGGGATGGTCTTGGAGCTCGTGGTCTTAGCCATGAACCTTCTCTACTACAGAGGTGTGTGCACTCGTCTATATTGAAAGGGATTTCCTACCCTTATCTACAATTACCTTTAGCTTTTACGGCTTGCTGAACGAAGAAGACGGTTTTGGCACTTCCCTTGACACATTCTTAATACTCAATGACAGGAACATGTTATCAAATACATCATTAAAAAAATGAGTCTTAGAAACCCTCGATGGAACTCCTAGCTTTCTGGGTACTAGCTCCCATGTCTCTTGTTATTATTCAAAGTAAGCATATAGTGGTTACGAGCTTGTATGTTTCAGCTTGCTTTCAAAGAGAAAATATAATATGTAACGTACGTTCGTAGCAGCCAGTTCTTTGTCAAAGAAGTTTTTACAGTTGCAATGAAGTCTCGTTGTTCTTTTATTTGTTCAGTGTCTGCCTGCCTCGCTGAGCTCTCTACTATATTTCTGCACATATCCCATGTCTGGCACACAAGAACTATTTGTGAGACAAATGAATGAGGACGTGGGTGAATGCATAAAGCCCAGCTGCATCTTCCTTGTTCACCAAAATTCAATTTTCCCTCTAATGGTTTATGAACCCATGGAAACTTGGACAGCACGTGGAGGGTTTACCTTGTGCCCTCGCTTGGCAATGCATCGAGGGGTTTCCCTGTTCATCGGCAGAGTCACATGCTTGCTTTGTTTAAGAGGGATTTTGGTATGTTGCACAGGAATTTTCCCCCCCTTGTTTATTTGAGCCTGATCCTGCTGCTGTGACACGGCCACGTTTGGCTCAGAGCACATGCAGCACAGGACTAAGCCATCCTCGTTGTATGAAGTGACGTGGACATGTTACTGTGGCCATTAAGTGTGCTGTTGTGGATCACTTTACAAAGGCAACAGCTGCAGCTATTTCCCTAGCAGTTATGTCATCATTTGGTGTGCGTGACACCTCTGCGAGGCGCACGCAACAAAAACATTTGTTCTTTTCATCTGTCAATATATTTGTGCTTCTCATCTCTCTCTCTCTCTTTCTCGTTTTTGCTTTTTTTTTTTTCACAAGTGGCAAAATTTATCCCAACTCCCAAACAATTGGTGTCTCTGCAGAAATATTCTAAAGGCAGCTGCTTTCATACAGTGCATTTTTGAATGATTATATACATTTCTTTCTTTATAAGAAACAGGTTTATTGAAATGCAGGGACAGTTTCAAAGCACATAATGCTATTCAATTAGCTAAATATAATCTCCACCTCAGCCATGTGGGTTAGCACACTCATCTGGCTCTGGAGGAAACTGAGGCTTTCATGGGATTATCTGGTCTAAAAGATGTTGAATCCTTAAAACGGGCCAGAGAGGGGCACTTACCATAATGTTCTCATTTTACCTCTGCCCACAGATGATATTGGATCTGAGACAGTGCGAGATAATCCCCCCAATTAGGTGCTGAAGGAAACTGAGCTGAAATGGTTTATCTGAAGTCACACAGTTAATCAACACAAGAGCAAGATTAAGCTCAGGGCTGCTGGATCACAGCCATGTGTATATTATACTTCTTTAAAGCCATTAGTCTGTGAGTGAACTTGACAATCATTGGTGTGACCAGGGTTGAAACATAAGGCTTAGGTGTCTGAGTCAGGCATGGCATGAAACCATGGGAAAGGCACAAGAGATCTATGGGATGGAAGCTTTCCCTGTTGTTCTGTTTCTTCCTTGAAAATTAGGTATTCTGGAATGGCAACCTATGTCTCTCCCTCTACCTAGAGAATTATGAAATATTCTTAGTTTCCCCAGAACCTGGGCCACAGGCCTTTCTTGATATGAGTGTATCTATTTTTTTCCCAGAGTGTGTGCAGTTTCAAATAGCATTGGCCTTCTAGCTAAACTAAAGGATCTGATCAATGGCCGTAAGGAAGAAGTAATGGGCTGGACGGGTCAGCTGAAGCCAGGAAGGAAGTAGAAGAGAAGACAGAAAAGAAAAAAAAAGTCCTTACTTAGTTTCTGGACAATGCATGGTGAGAGCTTTTATTTTCATTTCATTGAGAAGACAATAAGACTGTGTATACCACACCTACTTTCTACTGAAGTGCAAGGCTTTGTCTGACTCTGTGATCCTTCATCAGGCCAATGTTGAGGACCGTGACCGTTGTGTCCCAGTGTAAATAAATGTTCTGGGCAGACAGAGCAAATGAAGATAAAACCCAGCCAGGACTCCATCTCCTCACCACCTCACTCACCTTGGAGACAAGCTTGCTTTGTCAACAGCAGCCCCCCTCCATGTCTTTGCCATTTCAATCTTCCTTCTCCTACCCTGAGAAGCCAAACACAGGTATACCCACTCTGTATCCAAGAATGTAGACTAGCCAAAAGCATAGACACAGGAGAATTCCCTGAATTTCCAGAGAGGGTTTTTCACTGGCTACTTCTGTTACTGAATGCTTGTTTCCATGGTGTGGCCCAGGACTATGGATAGTCATAGTTTTCTGTGGCTTTCACTTTTAATTCAGAAGCATTTCAAGTTAGGAACAGAATGAGCTCAGGCAGACCTGGCTGCCCGCTCTTTCTTACTTTGCAGATAGCAAAGTAAGACCAATCAACCTTATAATTCTGGGGTGAGTAGAAACCCTCTAGTACAGTTGAAAAATGAATAGATTCATCTCAGAATAATCAAGACAAATCATCTTTAATATGTATATGCATATAGGCACATTTAATATGTAATTACAATTTGTTTCTAGGGTCTAAATCACACTCTAAAGTTATTTCAAAACTATAACAAGGACCAGAAAGATGGCTGAGTGGGTAAAGGCACTTGTGCATGGGTCTGACAACCTGAATACAGCCTCCAGGTTCTGTAAGATCAGTCGTAGGAGAGCAGTTTTCAAGAAGTGTCCTCTGACTTCCATATGTGCATCATGGCATGCATATATCCACACTCACATGCCCCAAAACAAATAAAAATAATAAATTAATTAAAAAATATAATAATTTCAGCTAGACTGGCTTAAATCAAGGGGCATTTGTTATCTTATGCAAAAGGAAATTTGACTATCTCAAGCAATAGGAAAAGCTTCTACAATGCAGATATTTCCAGGGTTGGACTGTCTTCTTTTGACCTTGTTTTATCCTAATGCTATTTCCTCACATTGTCACAAGACACCTACCAGCACGAACTGATATGCCACAAGTTTGTATTTATCGAGTGGCATAGAGACGGACTGATTCCTTATTTTCAAGAATAGTAAGCAAGCCTCTTCTTACATCTCATCGGCTTAGGCTGACTTCGTTCTACCCAGCTCCAAAGCAGCCTTTGACAAGAGAGGAGACACCAAGTTTGTCCTAGATTATCTACAGGTGGATAAATATTGGAACGTCTCCTGGTATTCCTCCAAAATGTTGCTGTAACCTGAAATCCCCACCTGTGGCCAAACTCGAAGGAATACTGACATGAGTGGCACAGACTAAAGGACTCATTTAGATTATGACCAGAATTTATTCAGTCATGGGGGCTCACTAGGCCACCCATGCAAGCTGTGCACTCTGCATCTTCTGCTGAGCATGAAGAGACCAGTGATTGAGAAATAAATATGGTGCACTTTACCCATGACTCAGCTCTTGAATAAGCGGTAGATATCAGGAGCTTGCTTTGGGTTCCATCCATGTCCATAAGGTAAGCCCATAACCAATGACAATGAGCATGGTTTGTCATGGTACTTTGTATTCTGCACTGAACAAACTCCGAGCACAACCAATGGGAGCTTCATCCAAAATCCCATCTCATGCCCGTTTGTAACCTAGTGCCACCCAAGGGAGAAGGTTCTGGGGAGAATTAGCCTTAGCTTTTCTAAGTTGAGAAAGCACAATGCAACTGCCATAAGAAAAACCTATTAGAATGATTCCCCTGGGACAATTTCATCTCCTAGGCAGCATTTGGCCATGACATATTTTAGCTTCCTCAACTATAAGGGAGAAACTGGCATTTATAGATAGAAATCAGGGACAGTGAATAACATCTTCAATTGTAGAGATCAGCTGATCACAACATAGAATTATTTGGTCCAACGAGCCAAGGTTGAAAAATCCTGTTCTGGGATGATGACCAATTGTTAACAACTGCATTTAGTCTTCATTCTAAGATCATATATGCAAGGGCAGCGCACTTCTGCGTACACAGCATCCGTAATGATTAGCAGATGGTTCCTGGGCCTTTTGAGGTGTGCTTTACAGGGATAATGCAGATTTGTGTTTTAGGAGAGTATCGCAGTTTTAAGAAAAGAAGGGTTGGAATTCTATCACTAATATTTCCAACTAAAATCTCAGAAAGTTCTTCCTGGTGATGAACTAGCCACAGTAGAGGCATGGATTGATGAGATACAAGCGAGAGAGAGAGAAAGAGAGAGAGAAGCTAAGCCAAGACAGGGAGTACCCCTTGGAAGCCTTCACTTTCTGTTAGACTGTTGCTCCTTCCAGGTAATTCCATGCTGTAAAGTCCATTGTAATGCAGGACATAGTAGAAAACAAAGGAAGATGGGAAGAGATGGAGAGATGGCAAATTACTCACGGATCTGCTGCCATAACTCACTGGGCTTTCATAATGTGGCAGGGAAGCCTCAGCTAAATGGTCACCGGCCCTGTGTAATTATAGAGATGAGCCATATTTCACTGAATTAATTGTCTATTATCGAAATTTAGGATTTTGCTAAAAAGGATAACTATAAATAATCTCCACAGAATACGCTTGCTATGCAAATCATTGCATTACTGTACACTTGAGTATTTCCTTAAGATGAATGTCTATAAATAGAGTCATTGGGTAAAAGGGCATTCATAGTTTAAGGCTGTAGATTCTCATTTTCAAGCAAATATTTCAATGAGCATATGCTCAATCTTGGAAGATGGTTGAGTGGTAATTGAAATTGAGAGTCTTCCTGGGTGTAATTGGTTCAACCCTATGCTTTCTCAAAACCAAATTTGCCTGCTCACAGTGAATTTTAACCAAAACCTCAGCTCTGCAATCTGGCACTCCATTGTTCGTTTCTTCAACATGGCAAGGGGGATAAGTGGCTTTGATAGTGTAGCAAATACATTGACCCACTGAAGTACAACTACAGACATATTTAATTTCTGTGAAAACAATTGGGTTTGCAGGAATAATTATAGCTATCAATTGTTTCTTATGCAAAACAAAAGAATGAGTCTTTAAACTAAGAACCACTAGAGTCATAGCTCTGTTAATCTTCAGGAAAAACAACAAGGAACTTGCTCTGATTGGGAGTGTCTGTGAGCAATGAAGGAAGGGAGTGGTCTAAATGGTCCCTCTTCCCCAGCAAACAGTTGGCAAGACCTCAAGCCCCATCCATTTGTCAGCTCTCTCAGCTCTTAGTCTCAGATGACAGCCAGGAGGAAAGGTGGAGAAACAGAAACAGGGATTGCATTCCATGCCTTCTATGATGCAAGGTCATCTTACTGAGTTTTACTACTAAGTCATCTTACTGAGTTTTACTACTAAGTCCATTTATTTGGGATGCAATGAGGATCAAAGAGATGAAACTTTGATGTGATTTGAAGTTGTCATATAAATTATAGCAGAAAAGAGTCTGACTCCTTACTCTGGGTATTAGACTTTTTTTTTCCTTTCATTTTTTTTTGGGGGGGGGGTGGTATGGAAGGTTGAGACCGGGTTTAGCCTGTGTTGCCATGGCTATCCTGGAACTCAATCTGTAGACCAAGCTGACCTCAAACTCAGAAATCCATCTCTCTCTGCCTCCCAAGCACTGGAATTAACGTCATTCGCCACCACTGTCTGGCTGGGTATTACAGTTTTCATTGCTGTGACAAATACCCAAGAGAAACAGTTTGAAAGAGGAAAGCTTTATCTGAGCTCATGCTCTCTGGACCATTTTGGTTGGGAGGGTATGCTGAAAAGAGGAGTTTAAAACTTGGCGTCTAAAGAAAGGAGAAACAGGAGATGGGCGAGGGGGAAGCAGGGATGGCTGAGAGCGTTTTCATTTCTTCTTGTGTTCTAGCTGACGAGATGACTGTGCCACTTACAATAGGACATGTCTTTGTCCTTTGGTTAGTGCTGTCTGAAATCACCCTCAGAGACTTATCCAGTGTGCTTTAGAAGTCTCCAGTCTAGCTGTCAATCAGGACTAGCCATCATATTCAGTTATTCTGGGCTTGAAACTTTTCTGGCAACCCACTGATCCCTCTACTGTTTTTCCTATTATTCATTAATGATTCCTAAGTACCTACAGATACTTTCACATCTACAGAAGAAGGAAAAAAAAACTTCTTGTTTATTCATCAGGAAAGTCTTCTGAAGTCAGTGTTTGAGAGGGTCTTTGCAGATGTCAGGCAGGGAAGCAAACTGTAAAGAAGAGATGAATGAAGAGAATGAAAACTCAGGTCAGGTACTTCCTCAGCCTGGATGGAGACTTCTAAGGAGTCTGATATCAGGTGGTTTATTGTAAGCATATTTAAGACACAGTACAATTTTGGAAAAAAAAAAGTTTCCTGGTGTAATACAATCCTCTGGGCCCAAGGAGGTGGGATTACTCAAGCCCAACTCACGGTCCATGTCATTTCTTCCATGAAGATGGGTTCTAGAAATATGCTTCCTGTACTAGCCTAAGGGTCCAGGGAAGGATCTGACCATATAGGTAGCATAGATGTCATTTGGGCTATTAGCCATTTGTGCTCCTGGTTTTGGGAGATTAGAGAAATCTCTGGCTATACAGATAATATAAGAGTCATTTCAACAGTTATGTATCTCCAGTCTTGGTGGTGGGAATTTGGGGGAGACCCTGGCTGTAAGGGTCATTAAGATTACTAGCCACCACCTCTGGTCCTGGTTGTAGGAGCTTGATATGGCCTGGCCCAACAGATAACACAGATCACCAGGCTATTAATCACATCTGACTCCCAGCTTTCTGGAAAAACAGGTTATATATTTTCCCTTTGAAAGAAGATTCCTATGTGCTTAATATTCCTGGGTTTCCTGGAGATCTGTGGGCACAAGGACCTTCATGCTCCCAACAAGTGCTGTTATTATTATGTAATTAATGTTACTATGTAATTAATATATAGTTAATATATAATGTTATTATATAATAATATTGCAAACAGAATTGCTAACGGAAATTATTTCTATTATTTATAGAAGTCTCAATGTGAAAACTGAAAATCCAAGTTCAAGGTTTCAGGACAGCCATACTGCCTTTGTGGGTATTAGAGAATGATCTTCCATTGTGATTTCTTTCTCACTGCCACTGGGGACAATCTTTTGATAGGTTTTTGACTTATTGACCCAAGTCTTCCCAGGCATTCCCTCTGTACGTGTATCCATCTTCAGAGTTCCTTTTTCATAAGGACGCTGCCACTTTGAGCTAGGTATGCACCTTCATTCAAGATGATGAATTTGAGTCGGAAGAGCATAGCCTGATCCTAACTTAACCAATTGTGTTTTCAATTAACTTATTTCCAAAGAAGGCTACCTTATTTGGAAGGTATTCTGGGGTACTGGAGGTTAAGGCCTCACTGAATAATTTTCAAAGGACACAATTCAAACCCAGCACACCATCTCCATCCTTCAGAAAAGAAAACCACACACATAAATGACAAGGTCAGAACAAGAAGTCAGTCCCCCACTCCTGCCTCACCCCCACCTCCAGATAATATGGACAAAATGAGCCAATCTGATTTAGGCATAAGCCATTGACATGCAAATTGTACATTAGAAATGCAAATAAGATGTAATTACAAAGATGATTTAATCACAGGCCAGTCCAATTGGTGGACTTAAAAGGGCCTGCGAAAGTCAAGGGAGAATCTTAATTTGCAGAACAGGGGCTTTCAGACATCTGATACTATTACGCAGGGCACAAAATGACTGGAGGCTGAGAGAGAATAGCCTACTGTTCAGCTGGTTCTTAGGTGCTCTGGAAGGGTAAATTGAGGACACAGTGCTAAGCTGTATTCAGAGAATCCCAAGATGTGTTACTCCTAACTAATTAATGGTAAGTCTAGATAGGGGTGGTTTTCGCTGAACTGTCCAAGAGAGGTACAAAGAGTATAAACCAAGTACTTCAGATGGGGTGACCAATGTCCTGTCTTGCCTGAGGAGTTTCCCAGAATAGCAATTTTCATAAGCCTCAGACAGGCCCAGGCTAAAGCTTCTCTTGAAGATTGTATGTGAACCTTATTAAGCAGCAAGGGAAGACTTCTTGGTTCAAGACCCATGACTATGGGTCAACAGCGGCTAATACCACAACTCATCAGTGCCCTCCAGACACTCTGAGTCTGTGTCCCCTTGCTGCGTCTCAGGTGTTTGAAAAGGGGGTCCTAGGCCTGCTTTGGTCCTTGGTAGACAATGTGGAACTATGTCAAAAGGCAAGAGTTCCTCATGGAGATGGCCTTTCTCTAATCTTAACAATCTCCTCATAGACATTTTAAAATCATAGATACAAAAGCTAATTTATTTATAATCCCCAAAGAAGCTATATGTTTTTTTTTTTTTAAATACAAAACAAAACAATTTATCTAGGTGATTATTGAAAGCAAGCAGGCCTTGAAAACTCAGGGCTGGCAGCCATTCTGACACCAGACGCCCACCCTGCTCTATGCAGCCTAGGAGGTCCTCCTTCTTTATGTCCCTAGGCTGGCAGGGTGTGGAAGGGAGATGGAAAGCCACCTTTTACAAATCTGTCAATCCAATCCAGCTCTTGCCTCCGACCATTTCCAAAGAAAGGTCGTTGATTTGTTTTGTTTTCAATCCCCAAACAAGCCGCTGGAGGAAGGGGCAAATGGGAAGGTTGGTTCGCCTTTTGTAATGGGCCTTGTGGTTCTTCTTTAATTCTAGGATCAACTGTTCACCCTGTGTAGAGCAGTCACAGAGAGCCTGGGCTGGAAAAAGGTGCCTTAAGTCAGGGCACTAAGGAAACCTTAGCATAGTACCGATCAGTTAGCCAGGACTCTCTGTGCTGGGCTCTCTTCTAGGAGGAAGAAAAGGTGGGTTCCAGATCGTTAACCAGTGGCAGCTGGCAGCTTTATTGTTTTTTAATTAAATAACCCCCAGCCACACCAGCACACACCGATCCCCCACCTCCTCCTCCTCCTGCAAACCTCATTAAGCGAGCGGTCTATAATTAAACCCAGAATCGACGGCAGACACTCCTACAATTCATCTCCTGCTTCTGCGGCCAGGCTGTGGGCAAGATCATGGCTCTCTGTTGCATTTTATGGGCTGACAGCGATCCCAGGCAGAGGCCATCTTTATTTGTCACTTAGTGGGCAGCCTGACCCACCCTTCAGAGCAGCCAGATGTATCTCCTGTTCACTGTAGACAGTAGCCCATGAACTAATGTGAGACTTCTGCCTAGAAGGGCCAATTGACCTCAGACAGGTGAGGACTTGGATTCCAAAAATGGAGGATTTTTTTCTGGACCATACGTTCTTGCTCATTTGGAATCAGCATGTCTGAAATATTGTCACGTGATTGGAAGCAGATAGCCATGAGCACTTTTAACTTATACCTACTTCCTTCTTACCAACTTACCAGAGAAGCATGGGTACCTAGGAGAAGGTTTTTCCTACCCATCTCCCACCTCTTCTTTCCATATGTCTTTGCCCTTCCATTCTATCCTAAAAAGTACATGCTTGTACATGTGTGAGTTTGTATGTTAACATGTGTGTGTATGTGCACATGTGTGGTGTATGTATACCTTTACCCTTCTATCCTCTCCTAAAGAGTGTATACATGTGTGTGTGTGTGTGTGTGTGTGTGTGTGTGTGTGTGTGTGGTGTGCAGTGTGTATGTGTGTATGTGTGTGTGGTGTGTGTATACTGTCACTCTTCCGTCCTCTCCTAAAAAGTACATGCATGTGCATGCGTGTTCTGGGAAATGTAGAGGCCCAAGATCTACCTTGAGTGTGTTCCTCTATCACTTTCCATCTTATTTTTAGAGACAGGGCCTCTCATTCAACCAGAGCTTCTCTTGGGGCTAGCCTGGCTGTCCAGCAAACCTGTGGATTCACCTCTGACCAGTACCCCTAGGTCTGGGATGAGAGATGTGGCAAGCTGGCTCCTAGGTGGTACTAGGGATGGATGGTCTTCTAGATGAGCAGCAAACACTTTACCCACTGACCAGTCGTCCCAGGCCTGTGGCTCAGTTTTCTAATACAGTGTGTTTGGGATCTGCTGGCTCTTGAGGTTGTTGGAATCAGATTCTTTTTTGACAGGAGCAGACCCCTTTAATAATTCTCCATGGGGAGGGGAACAGGGAAGAAATTACCAACCATTTTCCTGTGTTATAAATTGTATAAAACCAAATCCCCTTCTCCACCCTGACCCCCAGCTTAGAAACATTGTTTTTAGAAAATTCCCCCAAATACTGTGAAAGTGAATTTATCATTTACATCATTTCTCTTTGTGGCCCTGACAATTCATATTACCCCAGAAACTGACATCTCCACTTTCCTCCAATTGATAAATAATCTCATTTTGATTTCTGAAACTGAGAAACATCATGAGCCTAGCATACAAAGGAAGATTCATTGGCCTTTTACTTCACATGTGGGCTCCTTGAAAAATAGAGTCTGCCTCACCATTTGGGCATTTACTCCTGATGCTCCACTTATCATATTGTGATTGTTTCTAAAAGACACCATATTTTCTTAACTCTTTGGGAATGATTTAACTGATCAAATACCCTGCATCTGGTTGTTATGGCAACTCAAGTTCTAAAAATAATATGAAGGAAAGACCACCTTTAATTGAAATCACATGAAGTTGTTATGGTAACTGGAATTTTTTTTTTAAGTAACTAGGTTAAAACACATTTCATTTTATCTAACACTTTGCACAAACAAATTCTGATTAAAATATCAGGTTTAATTTAATCAGTTAATTAATGTCACTAAATGTCATTTATCTATAACTCTCATTTACACTCACTGCCGAATTAGCCAACTTGCTAATTGTAACCATTCTGTCTGTCTCCAGTTTAAAATTCTGAGACCTGGGGCAGAAATGTGAGGGTGACTTGTTAAGCTCGGATGCCCAAGTAAGGTCTGACAACTGCCTCTCTGGAGACTCTTGTAGTCTTACATCTTTATCTTTAAAGTGGAGACATTATTACTAGCTCTGTTCTTGCCCCGCAGTTGTATGGGTGACGTAAGATGGTGTATCCAGACATTTGCCCTCCTGAAACATGCTGTAGCATAGCACTAAATTATCATCACCTCAGATTCCTTCCTTCATAGATTCATTGAGCATTAAATTTAAAAAAAAAAAAAAAAACCTGTGGAAACAAGCTTGAAATATTTACACTTAAAAAGCTACCTATAGAACTTTGGGTCGGGTAAATGAACTTCAATAAGGAATGACATCTGCCCTTACACTAACCTCTCAAGGAAGCTTCAGATGTGTCTTAAAGATAAAGGTGACACAGCAAAGTGAGGTGACATGTGTCTGGAAAGCTAGATCAGGTCCTGTCTCAGAAAGAAAGTAAGAAAGAGAGAAGGAAAGAAAGAAAGGAAAGAAGGAAGGAAGGAAGGGCAAATGGGAAGGGTACAATGATATTAAATATCTCTTTGAGACCCCTATAATGTCTAGTGTATAGAAGGTGCTTGAATGTATTTAAAGAGTTTATATCAGTGCACAGAGTTTTAGCAATGCCCTCTGCATGCATGGGATCTGGTAAACTTTAAACAGCATGGCAGTGGGGGAAGGGGAGGGGCTTATATAACAGTGGGCTGTCCATATGGTGGGAACAGCATGTGTCTCCACACCCGTTAGTTGCACCCATTAGGAAGCTCACTTTGGTCATGCCCACACTCAGGCAAGTGAGCTATTACTTGACTATACAGGGCTCCGGTTGGTTTTGCCATCTAGGACTTGAAAGCCAAAGTTTAGTGTTTAGACCTAAAACTAAATAAATAAAACTAGTAATGGTTCCAAAAAGAAAACTGAACTCCATAAATATTTAAGCATTTTAAAAATGTAACATTGGACCAACCTTATTAATTACTATGTTTACTACTCTTAAATATTTCTTTACTCTTAAAACAATTTGAAGCATACATTTTTTTTTCTCACCACGCAGGAGTTTTCAACTATGTAAAGCATTTGCCAAGAAATCATAGCCAACCTCACATTAAGTTAGTTACTTTTAGCCAAATTACTCAAGAGCAAAAAAAAAATCACATTTTTAACCCTAAAAGTAGATGCATACTAATGCATTTGATTTAGCATAGGGTGGAAAAGCACAGAGAAGCCTGCTTGATTCTTTTTAATCAAATCTCAGATTCAAAAACAAGAGGAAATGATACAGCAAAAGTCTACGAAAAGCACGGATTTGTGTGTCAGAACAACAAGAACATGAGTTTAAGGGAAAGGAAATGAGGCTGTATTGTAGAAAGACAAGCAAACTGAGAGTAACCTGAGTCTACTCCTGAGTCTGTTAGCCAGGGCTGACTGGCAGACTGACTGCATGAAGTGTGGGTGCTTCAGTGTGTCAGGCGTCTGGGGCCAGCATCAGCTTTTCTCAGGTCTTAGAACTTTGTCACTCTAATGGCGAAGCTGACATGGGAGTGGCTTCTTCTGGTTTTCTGTCCTTTAGCATTTTCCATGGTTTTGAAACAATCAAACCTTTTGTGTTAAACTCCCTCCTATGTGAAATACCAGAAACTAATTTGTATTTTCCTGACTAATCCATGATTTATGGGCTAACATTATTTTCTCCATTATCAGTACTGATGGAATCACTGTCAACTCGTTTTAGGAACAGTCATACTGTCATATACATCACACTAGTTCTTGAGTCAAGTATGGTGCTTTGTAGAGATGCCAATGTCCCTTGCAGGAGCTTCCATCTTTATGTTGGGAAGGACCACTTAGAATTCAGGCAACTTTCATTTTGCTTACCACCAATCAAATATGGAATCCACTTGCCATGCCTGACTTCAGAGGAAAAAAGTTGAAAACAATAAACTAATGCGTGACTGTCAAGTAACTTTTAATTTAAGTCTTTGCTCTTCTGAAGCTAGAACAAGTATCATTGCCTCTGCTGAGAGCTATGGGTGCTGCTTAGAAATAGGAAGTAAAAAAATTAAAGACATGGAGAATTACAGGAAAAGTTCCTTCCTCATTTTTCTTCAAATACAGGAAAGTAGGGAAGAATAATAAGATCCAAAATATGAAAATAACCACAGCACTATTTATAATCATCATGTGGCTTTATAATGTCTTATGAAAAACATCTTCATTTCCATCTGAATTTATAGCCCCCAATTAGCATATGTCCCCAATACACACTTACTACAACATAGGGAGAGGACTTGCCCTTTCCTAAAAACTACGAACAGGCTGTGGATAAAGTGACCCGTTAGCTGACAGTTTATAAATGAAGCCTACTAGTGGAACAGCTTTTAAAGTTTTTGTTTTTAATCATAGAATCCTTAACCAGACAAGTTAGTTCACTGGGAATCCAAGGCTGGAGTCCTCTGCTTGTCCCCAAATGCTCCTAGCTAATGATGTCGTTCTGTCCCTCTGCGCTCACTTCAAAGTGGTGAATTTTTGTTGTTGTTGTTGTTCTCACTTTTATCTTTAAGAAACTGCTTTTGTCACCGCTTGTCTAAATTAGCATATGCACCTCTAATTGGCTTGCTCCGCGTCCCCTCTCTCAATCGGATGCTCCCTCTTAGAGATTTGTAAAGGGTAGCTGCACAAGCTTGAGGGTTTTGGGTTTTGTTTCATTTTTAAACCAAGCTCTCATCGCACCAAGTGCTATTTGTATAGCTAGGCTTCAGGTAATTGTTTTTTAAGCAAGTGCGTAGAACAGATAAGGTGAAAGGAACTCCGCCTGCCTGGGTGCTAATGCTGCCCATGTGTACATTAACACGTGTAGCAAGACGGAGCGCTAAGGACAAGCAGCATGCGGTTTTCCCTTTTGGCAATCTTGTGGTTACTAGCACCCAACTTGCCCTTCCCTGCGAACAGCTAGAAAGAGAGACAGAACTCCAGACACCAGAAAAGAGACAGCACAGGACTAGGGTCCATGATAGAAGGCAAACAAGCAGGTGAGCCCTAGGACCACACAGCTTTCTACATGAAAGCAGTTTGCATTGTGGTGGGGGGAGGGGTAACCCCAGCGGAGCATGGTGCGTTTGCTAAATTAAGAAGACAGAGATTGGATCTGGGGCTGAAGGAGACAGCTGGGATTAGTCTTGTAAGAGAAAGTACCAGAGAAGAGAAAGCTATGACGAGAGAGAGATCTAGTAATCAATTCACTTTTCATTGCTACCTTATTCTCTATGCCTGTTATTCTTTCTCATATGTGTGTGTCTTGTGTGTCTTGTGTGTGTGTTTGCTCTAAGGCTTATAATATACCCTAATGCTGCTGATCCAGAACAAAACAGTATATATATATATATATATATATATATATATATATATATATATATATATCTCATGACAATTAGAGCCCTTTCAGGAAGCAATGTTGATGTAACGTTTGCTAGTCTAAGACTGTGTATGCTCATCCAGGCTTCTAATTCTAGCATTCTAGTAGAGGTCAGGGGATCATAAGCTCCAGGGAAGCCTAGACTTCTAGCAAATTCAATGCCCTCCTGGGTTCCAATGTAAGACCATGTCGATACCAAACAAAACAGCAAGAGCAAAATCATTGATACAGTTCTCCATTAACGGAATAAAGGGAAGGGAAGTGTAAGACTCTGTAGAAATAGAAAAGAATTCTAACAAAAGTTAAAATTACTTCTTGATAGTCTCACAGCAAATCAGGAATAAGGAAGAATAAACATTCTTTGGCAAATAAAAAAGGGAAGGGAAAAAAGAAGCAAATATTCTTAGTGATAAAATGAGCCTCATTTATTGGGAAGAAGGAAAGGCAGTCAACATACTATATTTAAGATCATTCTCTTCTAGCCAATGCAATAAAACAAGAATAATAAATAGACATTTTTGAAAGGCATATGAACCCAATCTTCATTTGCTCACCATATATTGAGAAAATTACAAAGTAGTGGGAATAAAAAGAAAGTAGAACTAATAAATCAGCCATCAAGGCCAATTACATGTCATTTTGTACGAGGTCAATCATAAAACCATATTTCCACATATTATCAACAAACAACTCAAAAACAATTGAAAATATTGAAGATGGGATTATAGACAAGACTCAGTGGGTCAAAGCACTGGCTGTTCTTGCAGAGGATCTGAGTTTAGTTCCTAAGATCTACATGAGGGTACTCATAGCTAGATGTAATACTAAGAGCAAGATGTATCTAGAGGATATGATGCCCTCTTTTGGCCTCCAAGAGTACCTGTACATGTACACACACACACACACACACACACACATTAAAGAGACAGGGCATGGTGGTACATGCCTGTAATTTTAGCACTGAGCAGCCTGAGACAAGATGATAATGAGTTCAAAAGCAGCTAGATAAATAAATAAATCAAAGACCACGAAATAGAAATATGCATGATTAACAAATTATGTGTAAGGTTGGGACACTAAAAACTATAAAGAAGTTTTGAGAAGATTGAGGAAGACATCAGTAAAACATCAAAGGCCAGATTAAATATGTCCCTAAATTAATACACACATCCAGTGCTGTCTAGGTCAGTCTTAGCAGGGTTTTATAGAGAGTTGACAAATTAATTCTAAAATTTATGTTGAGAAGCAAAGATCCAGGAAAACAACATTTTTGGGAAAAGGAACAAATTTGGAAAACTTTCACTTTTAGGTTTCAAGACTTACTATGAAGCTAAAGCAATAAAGAGACAGCAACATTGTTAAGAGAATAAATATAGATGACTAATTCAGAGCAGAGACAGCTAATATGGACACATGGTTTCTGACAAAGATACCCCAATCCAATAAAGACAAGAAAACCATTTGGACTAATAACTGAGAACAAGAAACTGGAAAATCCCAAAGGAATCAAATCCCCTGACACCTGCATTGAACCTGGTAATTCTAGGCAGGTCTTTGAAATCTGCTAAGTAAACTTTATGTAGAATCAATCAATAAATTCTAAAATATATACTGAAATGTAAAGATGTTTTTAAATAGTAAATCTAAAAATAACAAACTTTAAGAAAAAACATGATCCTAAGGCTTTTATGTTTATGAGTAAGCATTGCCAAAATGGAAGGCCAAGACTGATTGCTAATATTTGAAATATGTGTACATAACAAAGGACTTGTAACCACAGTATGTAAAGGACACTTAGAATTCCCAAGATTCAGGAGGCTGAGGCTGGTGGATGGACAAGAATTAGAGCCCAGCCTGGGCTACATAGAAAATTCCAAACTAGCCTGAGCTATAGAAGGAGGCCCTATCTCAAGAATCTTCAACTCATCAATCATGGTGGTTAAGATATACACATTCTGTTGTATGTAAGTTATCTTCCACTGAAGTCAAAATTCAAAAATATAATCTTTGTATATTTGTTTCCTTCCAAATGCATTTCTGATTTATTCGATTCCGGTCTGAAATTGGTTCTTTCATAAATAGTTGATGCATCTATTGAGTCATTATATATATAGATACACACACACATTATATATATATCTTACATGTGTATACATTAATCTGGATCTTTGGAGGAAAACTTTAAATCATCATCACTTTGCTGCTGTATTTGTTGTTTTGATTTTTAAAGAAGATAATTTCATATTGATCTTACCATATATATTAAATACAGACCATTTTACTAAAATACTTATAACTTAATCCTAATCCTGCCTCAGGGTATTGCTTAGAGTTGTTTCAGCCAATTAGAAGTGGAATAACAAGCTCTCACTCAGAGCAGAACTCAGGATGTTGAGAAGCCCTGTCCTATGGCAGAGGACATTTCTTTCAGAAGCTGTGTGAATTCTTTGGCCTTTTAACAGATGACTTTTCTAGAGTTTTATACTTGTCTAGGAAGGAAAAGACAAAACCCCTATCTGCTATTTTCTCTTTAATGATTCAGGATACACATATTTATGTTAGTTTTTGCATTTCTAAAGAGACACTATCTAAACTATCCCTCAAGATTGCATCAAGAACACAGGAAAGAAGGGAAAGACAGGGAGGTCAAGTGAGAGGGAGGGAGGGAGGGAGGGAGGGAGGGAGGGAGGGAGGGAGGGACACAGAGGGAGAGGGAGAGGGAGAGGGAGAGGGAGAGGGAGAGGGAGAGGGAGAGGGAGAGGGAGAGGGAGAGGGAGAGAGAGAGAGAATATCAATGAGATCCTGCTTTCTGAAAGTTGAGACTTGCATGGCTCTGGGCCATTCACTGTTACTCGCCTGTGCTTCTGTAGCAAAAGAGTGAATGAAGCCAACATACTGGATATACAGTGGTAAACAGCAGTGGAGGAAGGAGGAGGAAGAAGGAAGAGGATGAGGAGGGGAGGAAGAGGAGGAGGAGTGAGAAGGGGAGAAAGAAAGAGGAAGGGAAGGAAGAGGAGGGAGAGAAGGAGGAGGTGGAGAAAGAGAAGATGAAGGAGTAGGAGGGGGAAGAAAAAGAAGAAGAAGAAGAAGAAGAAGATGATGATGATGAAGAAGAAGAAGAAGGAGGAGGAGGAGAAGGAGAAGGAAGAAGATATAAAGCATAAGGACCACTAACCCAAAAATCTGGATTGAAGTCAGGATGTGATTACTAAGCCCATGCAGCAAAGGCTCATAGGTGTGAGCTATGGTCCTTTACATCATGAAAACTTCTGCAGTTGACGCATTTCCTTCTCCATTATCTGTCCATCATCATCTTACCATTAGCCAAAACCTTATGCTGCTTAGTTTTTTGTTTGAAACAGTTCTGAGCCTCAGAGATTCAATTTGCACTTTATACCAGTTTTCCATTGACTTTAACTTTAGTATATAATAATATAAGATATCACAACAATATTCTTCAATTCCACCTACTATACAGTAGAAACATTTTTCTTTAAAATCTACATTAATGCATAAACTAACAATGTTTTCCCCATCCACATGTATTTTAATTACAAAGAAACAATCTGTTTGAATTTTAAAAATCAGTATGTTTTCTTTTAAATCCTTACAGATATAGTTTTTTTTTAATTAAATGAAAGCAAAATTTTTATTTTTACCCCTTTTTTATTTTTCTCCTGGAGGTAGCTGTATCCATGGGTTAATGTGATATCTTGCAGACCTTTCCTGATATATAAACACATGATGTACTTGTGTCCTTGAGGTGTAGAACCATGTCAAAGGCGGCTGTCTTTGGTATATGTTTACAAGCCCTAAAACGACGAGAGAGCAAACAGTGGGAAGTAAATGTGCACAGGCAAAGTGCATGGCTAATTTGGTTAATCAACTCTATCCTGAGTAGTATGGCCCTGGCAACACAGCCCTCTGCAAGCTCCCAGCAGGGAAGAAGGAGGGAGCTAGCATGGGGGTAATTAACTGAGTCTCACGTCTCATTGAGTTTGATCTGAGCGGCTGTCCATGGCTGAGGCCCTGATTGGAGAGGGGACCACAAGGAGCAGTTGGGGGAGCCCTGGGGCAGCAGCTGCTCTTGGCTTTAGGTTGAGTTTATGAAGAAGCAGCTGGGAGGAACCGGATTTTGGCAACAGTGACCAGGTGTAGAGTGAGGGTTTCAGAGACAGGACCTGGTGCATCCGGCCAGGTTCTGCACTGGTTCGTTCTGGCCGGAAGCTAAGTGGCACTATAGAAGCCAGACGCTGGCAAGGCGATGCTGGCAACATGGAATCCGGAGGTTTTCAGTGCAGTGGTTCGAATCCCCTTCTGGTTTTCCTTCCTGGGTACCCCAGTGACTAAACAGTGACTTTTAAATTTACTGAGTGTGATGGTTTGAATAGGTTTGACCCAGGGAGTGGCACTATCAGGAGGTGTGGCCTTGTTGGAGGAAGTGTGTCATCATGGGCTTGGGCTTTAAGACCTCACCCTAGCTCCCTGGAAGCCTGTCTTGTTTGCCTCCAGAGCTGGAACAAGATGTAGTACTCTCATCTCTTCCTACACCATGTCTGCCTGGATGCTGCCGTACCCCTAGCTTGATGATAACGGACTGAACCTCTGAACCTGTGAACAAGCCCCAATTAAATGCTGTCCTTATAAAAGTTGCCTTGGTCATGGTGTCTGTTCATAGCAGTAAAACCCTAACTAAGACGTTGAGGCTCTGTGTTTCTCTTAGGAAGGTCTATAAACCGAACACATGCATCTTAATGTGTATGATAAAAGTGCCATGTCAAATAGGTTCACTATCCTAAATGTTCGCTGTGTTTTACCTATTCAGTCTTCCCTGCCCCTCATTCCCACATCCCACAACTTTGACAACCACTGATCTTAGTTTCTTAGTAGTTTTCTCTTTTCCAAAAATGTTGCATAAGTAGAGTTGTATCATTCCCTTTGTAGGCTGGCATCCTTCACTTGGAATGTGTGTTTAAAGTTCACGTATGTTTTTTGTGAACTTGATATCTCGTTCCTTTCATTACTGTATAGTATTCCATATTCTGAGTGTTTCACCATTTAGCCATTAACCTACTGAAGGCTTCTTGTTTGGCATAATTATAAATAAAGCTGCCATCAAAATGTGCACATAGTTTTCATGCAGATATATTTTTTCAAATCAGTTGGTATGAGTCTTCTTGGAGTGCAATTGCTATTTGGTAAGGTAAAACTGCATTAGCCTTGTAAGACACAGTCAAGACATCGTCCAAGATGGTTGCCCATTTTGGATTTGCATCAACAATCGATGAGGATGCAGCATCTTCAGTGATCATTGGTACTGTTAATGCTTGGGATTTTTAATCATTTAGCTATAGGTATGTACTTGTGTTGCTTTGCTGTTTGATTTGCGTGTCCCCAATGACAAACAACTTGGGGCATCTTTTTATATGCTTATTGGCCATTTGTGTATTTTTTTTACAGTGAAGTGTCTGTGCACATCTTTTGTCCATTTTTTAATTGTGCTGTTTGCTTTCTTAATCCTGAGTTTGAAGAGGTTTTCTTATATTTTGGTTACAAGTCTTTTATCAGATATGTGATTTGCACATATTTTCCTCCCAGTCTATGGCTTTAGTTTTCCATTCTGTTAACAATATCCTCACAGAACAGATTTTAAATTTTAATACAATTCAACTTATTAAAAAAGTCAAATTTTAACAAGGCCCAATTTTCATAAAATACAAAGTAAAATTTATTTTTTCTTTCATGAACAATGAATCTTTTTTTTTTATTCAGAAACTTAATTGAACCAATGTCATGTAGAGCTCCCATCTTTTCTGCTAGCAGTTGGTTAGGTTTATGTTTCATATTTAGTCTTAGTCAAGGGTGTCCTTAGTTGCTTGTGGTACTAGGGAAGGAACCCATGGCCTTGATCATTGAGGCAGGAGTTTCTGGTTTGAACTTCATCTCTTACCATCTCATTAAAATGTATAAACTTGCAAGATTTTTGTAAAGTGGAAATTTACTTAAGCAGGCATATTTTTCTTCCTGTATCTTTGTGTTACCAATGAAATTGGTGTTCTCTCTCTCTGGTCTCATTAACTGGAAGAATTTAGAGACAAATTCAGAAAGAAGCTTGAAGACAATTTTATTACAGTAGGAAAGAAAAACTGGGCAGGCCAGCTGTAAATCTCAGCAATTGCTAAGAGACAGAGATGGAGAGGAGAGAGACAGTAAATCGTGGCTTTAAGAAAACAGGCAGGTTTGTAACAGAGGTCAGCCAAGAGTCACATGGCAGGCAAGTAACGCATGGCAGAAGGGGAAGGGAAACTTCACCAAGAGTGAGAAAAGCCGAGGTCTCCTGGAAAGCACATCCAGACTCTGGCGGTCTCGGGCTTTGACCAGTATCTGAAAGAAAAAGATAAAAGAAAAGGGGGAAAAATCCCCATTTTCTGAGTAGCTCCAAACATCAGGCAGGGCACAGTGCTGAGTGACTGCATGGAGAAGAGGTACTTGGGTAAGATAAGTATAATAATTATCTAGATAAAAAGATAATTATTCCTCCCATTGTCTTAGCATGGCTTTTAAAGAATCAGCCTTCTTGATTGGTGGTCTCTAGGTCAGATGATTGACAGGCTCAGCTGGATTAACTCTTAAAAGAGGAACCAATAGTATATGATGTTCTAATCTTTGAAGCCAATCAAAATGTCATGTATGACTCCATCCAGAGTCTGAGGTAGAGTTCATTCATTTGACTAGAAGGAAATAGTTTTCTTCTAATGGGCCTCAACAAAACCCTGATACCAGTCCTTAATGATCTCCAAGATTACTATACCATTTGGAAAATTCAGAGCCTCATCTCCCTCAAGAATGGATCTGAACAGAAAACAAATGATTATCTCCCTACAAATGCTTTGATGAGCTCAGAAAGGGCTTTTTCCTAATATGGCTTTAAGAGCGGTAGCTCAGTAATTCACCAGTCTGCTCCTTGCAGTCCTCACACATTACATACATTGATAGGCATCAAAGCCATATACAGTTCCGACAGTTTTCACTTCCGCTTGGATGGATGGAAGACTGGGGAGAAATGTCATGGAAATTGCATGGTTGGAGAGAAGTGGAGTGTAGAGGATGCAGGCAACTTTCATGTCATTAAACTCTCGTGGTCCTTGAGGTCAAGCTAGTATCACTGTAAGGACCTCAGTTCTCTCCAAGTGAGACAAGTTGCAGATTACTTATTTCCTTCTCCTCATTGGTCAAAGAGTGATTTAATTTCATTCATTCTTGGAAGAACACTACCTTAATAACAGTGTAAATGTTGATACGTATTATTCCTTCTGATTTCTAATTTTTAAATAATTGCAGTGGTAATTTTCTCCTTAAGCTAATAATGAGTTCTTTGTAATCAAAGAACAGTGTGCCTTTTCCTAACTGACTATCTGCATGGTCTTCTTAGTTTTGGATTGGTGTTTTATTGGTGTTGATAATAAGCATGTCATACAACTGAATGGTATGAACTGTGATTTATATTTTCTATCACTGTCTTAGTCAGGGTTTCTATTCTGCACAAAGCATCATGACCAAGAAGCAAGTTGGGGAGGAAAGGGTTTATTCAGCTTACACTTTGCACATAGCTGTTCACCAAAGGAAGTCAGGACTGGAACTCAAGCATGGCAGGAAGCAGGAGTTGATGAAAAAGGAATGTCATTTACTGGATTGCTTCTGCCTTGCTCAGCTTGCTTTCTTATAGAACCCAAGACTACCAGCCCAGAGATGGTACCACCCACAAGGGACCCTCCCCCCTTGATCATTAATTGAGAAAATGCCTTACAGCTGGATCTCAGGGAGGCATTTCCTCAACTGAAGCTCCTTTCTCTGTGATAACTCCAGCTGTGTCAAGTGAACACACAAAACCAGCCAGTACAATCACCCTGTCAAAAAAGAAAGAGGTGTGTTAAGGCTTCCATTTAATCTTATATTTCTACCCATTTCTCCTAGTTAGAGAAGGCTTCACTTTTTGTATTTCGATGGGATGTTAGCTGATGTATAACATTTAATGTCAATTCTATATTCACAGTGAAATATATTTTCCCGTTTAATGTTTTTAAGTTTTACCATGTTTATTATTCTTTGGGGGATTACTCTTCATGTCTTTATGCATTTCACAACCTTTTAATCATTTAACATGGCTTTGTTTTTGGTGTTTTTTTTTTTCCCCAGTATAGTCTTTGGAGAATTCACATAGACTTCTCCTCCTATTCAGTATAAATCTATTAAGTATATTGTCTTTTAATGAAGAACTTTCTCTCAAAATGTGCTTATGATCTTAATTAACAGATCTGTCCATATTATGTATGGTATCCTATTTAGTGATTTTTTAAACTCCTGTATGCCCTTCTTCCTCTCTTTCTTCTCTTTCTCTTCTCTCCCCTCTTTTCCCCTCCCTCTCTGCTTAAGGCAGCACCTTTTTTTATATCCTCAATCCTAAAACTTTAGAGGGGATTTATCCTGTTTTATAATCCACTAATTATTACTCTTGATCAACTGGAGGGCTGATATGAGATGGCTTTCCCTCTTTTTCCTTGAAGACAGTGATAAATCCACTCAGTTTCCCCCTGAGTCTTGTTGTGAGCTCAGTAAAGATCCTGGGCAGTTGTTATTGACTAACAAGGCTTGAAACCCAAGCGGATGCTCCTGCTGCCCTCAACCTTTCCTCCTGAGCTGATAAAGCGAGTGCCTCCTAAAAGTTTCTGTACACTGAAAACAGCAGAGTGAGTTCCACTTAAAGGCAGGAGTGAGCTGAGCAGCCATGGCTCAGATCCCACGTCACCCTGGGTCCAAGAAAATGACCTCCATTCTTTCTCCTCCTCCTTGGCTCCTTCCGGGATTCTCCCTCCCTTCTTCCTTCCCTCCCTCCTTCTTTCTTCTCTCCCTCCCTCCCTCCCTCTTCCTTCTTCCTCCACTACTCCTCTCCCCTCCCCATCCTTCTCGCCTCTCTCATTCTCTCTCTCTCTCTCTCTCTCTCTCTCTCTCTCTCTCTTTCTCCCCCTCCCTCCTTCTTTCCTATATCTTCTAACTTGAAAATAGGTTTTGAAGTTGGCATCCACTTTTGTAACCACATTTACAAAAATTAGTTTGGCTATCTTTCAATTCTAAATGGTTTGGTGCTTGCAGCCAATTCTTTTATTCAATCATCTCCACATTTTAAAACTTCTAGAACTTTTCTGCCCCTCTTAGGCATTACGGTTTGAGTTTCCAAGAATTTTTTTTTTCAAGAAGTTCATACAAATGACATACTTCGGAAGGACACCCTTGTTGCTTCACACACAAAATTTGTCCAGGAACAAAAGTCTTCTATGACGATTATTTCTATTTCTAACTACGTGTCTTCTATAATATTATGTTTCAAAAAGGATGAGGTAGTCTTATTTGTATTCCTTTGCACTTACACACTCTGTAAGTATACCAATATATGCATATGTGCATATGAATATACAGATATACATTCTCATGCAACCACTCATGACCAGGGAGCTCATAAATTAATCCTTTGTTCCTTCAGTTCTCAGAGTTGGCCAGGATGGGTTTCAAGTTATGTTGTGTCTTCTTCAGTGCAGCATGCACTTTTGATCTACAAAAGCACGTTCTTTTTGGGCTGAGCAAGGCGATTTCTTCCTAGGTTCAAGGTTCCCCCTCCCATTCAACCTGAACACCAAGAATCTGCTTTGTGCGCAGTCATGTGCACCATCCCAGTCTCTCTTAAGCCTGCCATTTCAATCTCTCCAGGCTTGGTGTGCAATCCGGGGAAGCTTTTCACTTCATGTCGTCCGACCCACTCCAAGCTTCACAGCCTCATTTAGAGTTTTGCCACAACATTTGGAAATTCCATTCTCCCCTTGCATTTTATGCCAAAGGCTTGATTCACATATGTAAGTCCCTTAGATTTTGGAAGATTCGACTCACGGTTTACTGCCTGATGTCTCCTTCTTGCACATTGCTATTTTCTTCCACTTCCCGTTTATCCTTTTTTTTTTTAACCCCATTTCTTTCATACTAAGCACTTTTCTTGGATTTACGGAACTTCTTGAGTGTTTGCTCATATTGAAGTGGCTGGGGACCCCAGGTGCTTGGATGTATCTGCGCTTCTCTGAAGAGCTTTGAGCACCCCCACCGGACAGATGGTGTTTTCAGTACCACGGAATGATCATAGTCTCTTGAGAGAAGATGCTGGGTTCTCTTTCCTGGATAGTAAAAGTCTACATTTGAGGAACCAGTGGGAAAAGGAATCTAAGCTTGGCAGTCAGGATGCAAACAGGGGTTTAAGTCTCATGTGTGATTCAGAGCCTGAGGGGGTCCCATTGTACCCAGGCTGAGAAAGTCACCTATCTGCAACAGGAGCAAGCCTCCCAGCTCCTTCGGGGAGAAGACTGCACAGTGGCAATACTGGAAGTAGGGTAGACGCAGACAGAGACCTGTCACATCTTAGTTTTATGAAACCTCTTAACATTTTATCTTGCTTTTCTTCTCTTTCTTTTAGAAACACTGGTATTAACCCTTGACTCTGTTTCAGAAATATCTTTCTCCTTGTCTCCTTCAGGATTTTGCTTTTTTCATACATATCTATTAAATATCTTTCTCCATGTATGTGTATGTATCTGTCTATATTTGTGTATGTGTGTGTGTATATATACGTTATAATATGTAATATATACACGTATATATATATAGTCTATCATGTTCTATCTATCTATCTGTCTATCTATCTATCTATCTATCTATCTATCATCTTTCATGTATTTATCTGTGCTGGCTCATTTTATGACAACTTGCCTCAGGCTAGAGTCATTTGAAAGATGGGAAGCCATCTTGATAAAATGGCTCCACAAGATCAGCCTCTAGGCAAGCCTGTAGTGTTTTGTTTTGTTTTTTTTTTTTTTTGTTGTTGTTTTGTTAACTTAATTATTGATGTGGGCAGGCCCATCCCATTGTGGATGGTGACATCCCTGGTTTGGTGGTCCTAGATTCTATAGGAAATCAGGCTGAGCACCCCTCCATGGCCTCTGCATCAGCTCTTGCCTCCTGGTCCCTGCCCTGCTTGAGTTCCAGTCCTGACTTCCTTCAGTGACCATCTATGATATGGAAATGTAAGCCTAATGATCCCTTTTCTCTCTGATTTGCCTTTGGTCATGGTATTTTGTCACCACAACAATAACCCCAAGACACCATTTATCTGATTTTCAGCTTCAAAGTTTTGCTTCATTTGTTTTTTTTTTTTTTTTTTTTTCCTTCTATTTCCCTTAAGAATGCAGGGAATATCTAAACAAATTAGACATGCTTATTTTAGGCTTCCTTGTTTCCAAAATGTCCCATTCAGTTATGGTTTAGATTCTGTTTTAACCTCACCTTTTAGTCTCTTAGATTCTTTGTTGACTATGTATAACCTCACCTTTTGCCCAGTTTTGTTTTGTTTTGTTTTTCCTCCCTCGGCTCCTGTTTTGTAATGGCCTGTCTTCTCACATTTGTCCAGAGCTTCCCAATGGTTTCCTAATCTTATCTCTGAATCTTGTTCTAAGTCAGATTTTGGAGATGAGTTCCTCTTTTGAGTTTATACTTCTTCATACATTTATAGTGTCCAGACTCCCTACAGGATGCACATAAATACACAAAGTTCTCTGATGGTTGAATTCTCTCCTTAGATGTCAAGATGAATGGAAGGGTGATATACACAGCACTAATCAAACTACCTAGATGTTAGTTTCTTTCATCTGTCTATAATCTCACTGCTTTTGGGCTAGCCTGGACTATACAGCGAGACTTTATATCAAAAGAGAGGGAGATGAATATCTTTTCTAATTAAGTCATGCAAACATCTTTCTCTTGGTAAGACCTTGTCTGAAAGCTGGGTAGGGAGTTATCATTCAGTTCCCCTGTTAATTTGCACCAAGGGTTGGGGCAAAGCTTATGGGTAGAGCACTTACCTTTATTGTGTGTAAGACTCTAGGTTTAATTTCTAGAACCTCAAAAAGAAAACAACCAACACAACAAATACTGCATCACATTTTTCCACTTCCTGCCCGGACTTTACTGTCCATTCCTAGTTAGTCACCAGAAATATGTTTGAGGATGGAATTTAAAGTCTATCATTCCTTCCCAACCTAGCTTATAGTTGTTCAGTCATATCCAAGTGATAGCTAGCTGGCTGGATGCAAATCAAGGTAATAAACTTTCTTAAAACATTATGAAATAGTTTGCAATTTTTTGGTGGGGGTAATTCCATCCTATATAGTCCTTCTATTTGTTTGTTGTATATTTATTTGGCTTTTCAAGACAAGGTTTCTCTGTATAGATCTTGCTGCCCTAGAACTCACTCTGTATATCAAGCTAACCAAGAACTCAGTGATCTGCCTGCCTCTGCCTCCCTAGTGCTGAATTAAAGGAGTTCATTAGTTCATTACTTGGGTTGGATCTTATAGTTCTAAAACCCAAACTTTCTATATGATAACATCATATGGTCCTGTCACACATCAAAGATTGAACAAACCTGTGATACCTATCCCTGGGGGGCAAGTGGGCCTTGCCACCAGACAGAAGAACTGGTAATGTTGAAGCAGGTTCAAAAACCCCGGGCAATCCCAGAATTAAGAACAGCAGGTGTGGAACCAGTTCCTTGCCAAGGTCCACACGTCTCAGAGCACGTAACTATGACACTCCACCGAGAGGAATATGACAGTCAGTCGCATAGCATTAAATCCTGGAGTTCGAAGGGCGTGGTGGTGCAAGCCTCTAATCCCAGCACTCAGGAGGCAGAAGCAGGCAGATTTCTGAGTTCGAGGCCAGCCTGATCTACAAAGTGAGTTCCAGGACAGCCAGGGCTACACAGAGAAACCCTGTCTCAAAAAAACAAAACAAAACAAAACAAAACAAACAAACAAAAATCTTGGAGTTCTCCATGTTAATCAGGTATCTAGATATCTAGATAGGCCCTGAGTATTTTAGCCAATGAGCTTCCTTTCTTAGGCATTCCTTCTCATAAAAGGTATTCAATTCCTGGTTCACCCTGAAGAAGATGGATACATTCACACCCACCATAAAATAAAGCAGTCTGGACAAGCAAGGACCATCTCCTTCATCAAGGATTGCCACAGGCTGCGCCTAAAACTCCCTCTTTCAGACCCTCTATACTCTCTGCCCTCACTCAAACCAAACTGGATTTCTGTAGTAACACAGGAAACTGAGGCACATATCTGGCCTACCATTAGGTAAGCTCGTGATCTGCATTTTCTTGAACTTCTTTACTTCAAAATCCACTGAAAATTTTCACACTTAATTTTTTCTCTAAATTCTTCTTACAAAATTTTATTTTATTTCATTTTGACATGTTATTTGTATTTTTTTGCAACGAATCATCCATCTTTAGCCCTTTTGAAATAAGGCCAAGTCCAGAAACGAATTAATAAGGTACTTATGTTTTTATACCCTTGTACTACATTAAACTTAAGGGTAGAGACTCTGTCTTGTCAGTCTTTATAGATCCTGAGTGTTTCCATGTATGCAGGAGCACCCAGAAGTGTTCTTGGAATTGAAACTGATTCATCCCTTGGGCTGTTTCATGTCAGTGATTCTCTGAATGTGGTCTTTTCGATTTTCTAAGGCATTTTAGGAATACAGGTATCAACCAACTGGCTATATATAAACAGATAGATAATAGGAAACCAGTCATGACTAGTCTTGTGGTTGAATATGTGAATTCTCAGACTAGCCTGAAAGTATTATATTAAGCAAATACTTAAAAGCATTGATTTTATTTGACTAAATAGAAGCTCAGCCAAGCCAGACACAGCTGCCAGAGTCACACTGGGCCACAACAGCTGGAGACAGACGTAGGAAACTAGAAATTACTCAGTTACAGCCCCTCCAAACCATGTCTGACATGCTATTTATCTTCTCCCACTGAAACTCTCTCTTTCTAAATAAATGGGGGTGGGTGATAGCTAGGGGGTTGTTTACCTTCTACTGAACAAACACGTTTGAATTAGGAATTAGAATCAGTGAGTTTCAAATGATGAACGTGCTTACCCTGGCATTACTCAGAAAATGGGAAAAATAAATTTGATTACTACTTGGAAGGACTCATTGGTTTGAAAAGCAGTGGGGACTTAATTGCAGGTCTAAGGCAGCACAACCAACGTTTTTCTTCAGTACAAGCTGGGACCTTTCTCGGGGAAATTGGTGGGAACTGGATTCCCTCAGAGGGCGCTGTGGTTTACAGTAAGTCATGGGAGAAGGAGAGCAGGCTGGAACCTGCAGTGTTCCCTTTAATGATAGGGTGATGTCATATTTTTCATGGGCCCCAAGATTATTACCTGACATTTTGCTGAATGTGTTTACTGTCTTAGAGGGTCTCTAGGCACATCCTTTTCCTCTTTGGGATATGCTAGGGGAAGAGGAGCTATGAAGTGAGTGAAGATTTCTATTTCTTAGGCAGAGTAACAGCTGCCCTTGATGTGGCATATTCTTTTGGAATAACACATAACAACATAACGCAGTTTGCTTGAAATTCTAATTAAAATGAAGTACTTCTCTCCTGCCTCAGCCAAATGGAGATTCTGGAACAAGACTTAGAAACAGAAAGGACTCATTTCAACAGCACACATAGCCTGCAAAATCAGAGTCCCTAGGCAACAAAGCTAACATTGGAATTTTGGGTATTGGTGTGACTGTTGGTCACACCATCCACTTAAAGCATATGGGCACATGTGAATGATGTGTGTGTGTGTGTGTGTGTGTGTGTGTGCAGCTTATAGAAGGCCTCTGAATAACATTCACATAACAGTAACAACATGTTAGTATCAATGTGCACTCTAACACACCAGAAGTTTCCTATAATGCTAGCCTCCAGTTACATGGCAGTCTGACCTTTTAGATAAAATCATCTTATGATCAGGTTCATTTGTTATTTCAGAAATGACCAATCTGGCTGAGGCCCAAAGTTCACCAGTAACCTATTGTTTGTCAATAGAATCCTATTAACAGAAGTTGGCACTCCTTCTCTTTGAATAGTTCTGTGTGATCCTGATTGCATTCAAAAACCAAATTCTGTAAGAAATCAAAAGGCAAAAAAAATATGCAGATGTTCATGGTCAACTCAGATCAGAAAGGATTTGTTATGGACACACATTGTGATATACCAAAAATTGATATTACACTTGTTTGCTTACAGTGATAGCTCTTTTAAAATGCTAAACGCCAAGTGGTTTCATTACCCACCACATTCTGGATGCAACATTACCTCCGCACACTGCACAGAGGAAGCACCTTCAGAAGAGTCCCATAAGTTGTCCCAGAGTCATGAAGGTAACAGTGGCAGTAAGGACTTGACCTCAGGCTGCCTATTCCAGACTCTGGGCTTTTAATACCAATACAGAGAGTCAGCATGGATATAAGACTCACTCTGGGTGTAACATTCAGTGCCCTGTGGCTTTCTGTCTTCACATTTCCTTCCTTGGGTTGATACTGTAATTAACCTTTATCACAGGTGAGGTAGACTCGATCAGGGCTTCTGGCATTCCCAGGGTCACCGATTAGTTAAACAGGAGGGCGGAGTGAAGCCAGGGACTGTCCTCACTAGAGTGCCCTCCTCTCTCTACACAACACCACCCCAAACATGTAGCAAGGCTTTCAATACCTCTGCAGTAAGTCTACCCAGGCAGTTCTTTGTTAGGCTTCGAATTCGGCATTGTTTTTATATCTTTCTTATTAAAACCACAAAAATCTACTTAGAAAAGAAAACAAGGAAGCTTCCCAAATGTATTCTTTTATATCTGACTCTGCTTCTCTTTTGTGGCTGGCGGCTGGCAGCTGGTAGCTGAAAGAATTAAATAGGTAAGATAGGCTTAGGGCAATGGGGGATATTACTGGACATAGAGATTTGGAAACTATTCTCATTTATAAGTCCCAGGTGGTTTCTTGGCAATAAATGAATGGTCCTGCCTTAGCTATTACTTAGGCCGATATGACAGATATTTCTATCTGAGTCCGGGTGATCAGGTGTATGAACAGGGTTGCTATAACATGAGAAAGCTAGGAAATCGAATAAGGCGAATTAATTTAAAAATAACTATGGTCTCAGAAGGGCCCCCAGAAGGTCAATGGGTGCCAGAAGTCATACCACATGTAAAGCTAAGAAACTGACAAAGAACCAACTGTACAGATAGAGAGGCTGTAGGAGAAGGGACAGAGGAAGGCAGAGAGTACGTGATAAATGAGACTGGACACTGACATCAGAGTGTGTCCGGGAATGCCATTTCATCTTAGTAGTAACCTGGAAGGATAGAACTAGTAAGGCATAACTCCTTGTATGAGCCCCCTCATCATGCAAATCAGTCCACAGTAAGCAAGGTCTACATACTCTGTGCTGCTTGCTTCTCAAGAGAAAGTGCATATGTAGACCAAAGGCTGAAGAAGCTAATGTAATTAAATAAAGCAGAAATGCTGGTGAGATTGCAACCAAGGAAATGCAACTTGGGTATGTATACATAGACAAGTGTCATGATAAATATATACACATATAGATATTCATACATTCATCTGGAAGTATCACTTCTCTTTCTAGAGACCATTGTTGCATTCTATCAAGTTACAGAAATTATTCAGACCCAATAATAATTATGCCTTATCAGGAACCAACTACCCAACAAGTGTCTTTAAGATGCCACACTATCTTTCCAGCAGCCCACAAAGAACACAGTACTTTCCTGATTTAATGGAAGAAACTGAAACTTAGTGTACCAAGAGCTAAGTGTCAGAACAACCTGAGGCAGGAACTCAAGTTTGCTTGGTGCCAAAGTCCTAAGCTTGCCATCTGTGGGAGGATTTTTTCAGAAGAATGCCCTGTCTCTGCGTGAGCGAAAGTACGGAGGATTCAACCCTCTCATTGTGGAGCCCCACACGCTTCGCAGAGCTCAGCTTGCACGTGAGTACCAGAGGGTTCAGAGTGATGGCGAGTTCATGAAACTGCTGTAGACTAATACTTAAGCACACCGTGATTGATCTGTAACAAAGAGCATTGGGCAGCTCTCAGAAGAGCAGGGGTATATGAACTGATTTAAAACAAAAAAATAAAAAAAAAAACAAAAAACCACAAAACTGTACTTAATGGACATAGCCAGTTGCAAACCAGTATTATGATACAGTAACATTTGTGTCTTTAAAGATCTATACACAAACATATGTATACTATAAAATCATAAGAAATGATGGAGAAGAGGATGCTTAGAAAAACTGGGGATAGAGAGAGAAGTAAGAATGAGGGAAATGGGCCGGGCAGTGGTGGCACATGACTTTTTTTTTTCTAAATTGGATATTTTCTTTATTTACATTACAAATGTTATCCCCTTTCCTAGTTTCCTTTCAGAAAATCCCCTATACACTCCCCCCTCACCTGCTCCCCAACCCATCCACTACTGCTTCCTGGCCCTGGCATTCCACTACACTGGGGCATAGAACCTTCACAAGACCAAGGTCCTCTCCTCCCATTGATGGCCAAGTAGGCCATTCCCTGCTACATATGCAGCTAGAGACAGGAGTCCCACCATGTGTTTTCTTTGATTGGTGATTTAGTCCCAGGGAGCTCTGGGGGTACTGGTTAGTTCAGATTGTTGTTCCTCCTATGGGGCTGCAAACCCCTTCGGCTCCTTGGGTACTTTCTCTAGCTCCTTCTTTGGGGACCCTGTGCTCCATCCAATGGATGACTGTGAGCATCCACTTCTGCTTTTGCCAGGCACTGGCATAGCCTCTCAGGAGACAGCTATATCGGGCGCCTGTCAGGAAAATCTTGTTGGCATCTGCCATAGTGTCTGGGTTTGGTGGTTGTTTATGGAATGGATCCCCAGGTGGGGCAGTCTCTGGATAGCCATTCCTTCAGGCTCTGTTCCAAACTTTGTCTCCGTAGCTCCTTCCATGGGTATTTTGTTCCCCCTTCTCAGAAGGACCAAAGTATCCACACTTTGGTCTTCCTTCTTCTTGAGTTTCATATCTTTTGCAAATTGTATCTTGGGTATTCTGGGCTAATATCCACTTATCAGTGAGTGCATATCATGCGTGTTCTTTTGTGATTGGGTTACCTCACTCAGGATGATATCCTTCAGATTCATCCATTTGCCTAAGAAATTCATAAATTCATTGTTTTTAATAGCTGAGTAGAACTCCATTGTGTAAATGTACCACATTTTCTGTATCCATTCCTCTGTTGAGGGACATCTGGGTTCTTTCCAGCTTCTGGCTATTATAAATAAGGCTGCTATGAACATAGTGGAGCATGTGTCCTTCTTACCAGTTGGAACATCTTCTGCATATATGCCCAGGAGTGGTATTGCTGGATCTTCCTGTAGAACTATGTCCAATTTTCTGAGGAACCACCAAACTGATTTTCAGAGTGGTTGTACCAGCTTGCAATCCCACCAACAATGGAGGAGTGTTCCTCTTTCTCCACATCCTCGCCAGCATCTACTGTCACCTGAATTTTTGATCTTAGCCATTCTGACTGGTGTGAGGTAGAATCTCAGGGTTGTTTTGACTTGCATTTCCCTGATGATTAAGGATGTTGAACACTTTTTTTTTTTTTTTTTTTTGGTGCTGCTAAGCCATTTGGTATTCCTCAATTGAGAACTCTTTGTTTAGCTCTGTACCCCATTTTTAATAGGGTTATTTGGTTCTCTGGAGTCCAACTTCTTGAGTTCTTTATATATATTAGATATTAACCCCCTATCATATTTAGGGTTGGTAAAGATCTTTTCCCAATCTGTTTGTTGCCCTTTTGTCTTATTAACAGTGTCCTTTGCCTTACAGAAGCTTTGCAATTTTATGAGGTCTCATTTGTTGATTCTTGATCTTACAGCACAAGCCGTTGGTTCAGGAATTTTTCCCTCTGTTCTCATATCTTTGAGGCTCTTCCCTACTTTCTCCTCTATAAGTTTCAATGTTTCTGATTTTTTTTCAATTTTTATCAGATATTTTCCTCATTTATATTTCAAACATTATCCCCTATCCCCTCCCCCCACCCTGTTCCCCTACTCACCCACTCCCACTTCTTGGCCCTGGTGTCCCCCTGTACTGGGGCATATAAAGTTTGCAAAACCAAGGGACCTCTCTTCCCATTGATGGCTGACTAGGTCATCTTCTGCTATATATGCAGCTAGAGACAGTGTCTCTGGTTTTATGTGGAGTTCCTTGATCCACTTGGACTTGAGCTTTGTACAAGGAGATAAGAATGGATCAATTTGCATTCTTCTACCTCCTAACTGCCAGTTGAGCCAGCACCATTTGTTGAAAATGCTGTCTTTTTTCCACTGGATGGTTTTAGCTCCTTTGTCAAAGATTAAGTGACCATAGGTGTGTGGGTTCATTTGGGAAGCAGAGGCAGGCAGATCTCTGAGGACAGCCTGGTCTACAGAATGTGTTCCAGGGCAGCCAGGGCTACACAGAGAAATCCTTTCTCGGGAAGAAAAGAGAGAGAGAGAGAGGGAGAGAGAAAGAGAGAGAGACAGAGAGAGAAAGAGAGAGAGACTGAAATTTTGCTCTATGATTAAAGAATAAATTCCTATAAATATTCAAAATCTTCATAGTCATTATGCTCTTATGTGACAGAAGATTTTAGTTTTTGGCCACTGTAGTCATCTGGCAAAATGTGCTTATATGTTCATTAAATTTTTAAGATTTAATTATACAAATTATCTTCTTTTTTAGGAGTTTGCTGGACTCTTTTCAACCTTCTCCCCCCCCCCCCCTTGCAACTGTTAGCCAGTGACTATCCTTTGAGTGTATCTCAACCCCAGGTAGTTTATATTGATAACGATTTCAGATAAATGTCTTGTAATGGAAGAGAAGCATCAAGCAACAGAAGTCAGCAATCTGAGGTCTCCACAAAGTAAACATGTCACTTGGGACATCTTGATGATACTTCTAGTGAGGTAAGAGCAAGCAAGATGTGCAATGACAGAGACTCTGAGACATCAGCCAGAAAGAATATCCAGAGTTCACCGTGATTCCCAAGGCACCTCTCTGTTCTCAAAGTTAAGAAGAAGGAACAGGTAGATTGATTTTTCCAGAAGAAATGACATGCACTAGACTATACCCACCTGGATGTTTAGAATCCATCTTAATGGACACTCAATCTGCTGGTAGAGATTTGGACTCTGGATTTGTCTTCTGGCCAGGAAAGATTTACCCTCATTTAGCTAGTTCCCGTCGCTCCAGTAAGGAGGCAGGGCCAGAGTTAGAGGTACAATCTGTGTTAGATGCCAACTTGACAGCATCTACAATTACCTAAGAGACAAACGTCTGGGTATATCTATCAGGAAGTTTCAAGATTGGGATAATTGAGGCAGGAGGAGCTACCCTATCCATCGGTGGTACTATTTCATAGGCTGGGGTCTTGAACTGGACAAATAGGGTAGAAAATGAGTCAAATGCTCACATCTATTGCTCTCTGCTCCCTTGCGGTGGTGGATCCATTAGGAAGGAGCAGACAACTCATCCTCCCACTGCACTGCTGTCCTCACTAGGATGGAGTCTCCGACCTCCCTTTCCTTACGTTACCTTTGTTGAGAGATTTGTTAAAGCAAGCAGGCAACACTAAAGCTGTGGGACAAAGAAAGTTGTGCCATTTTGTACTGACAAAGGGAGGGAAAGGAAGCCTTTTCTAGTCATATGAACAGCTGACTTCAGATCTCTTGTAGTGTTATCCAAGTGACAACCCAAATTTCCAAAGCTATAGCTGAAATTCCCAGGCAGCCCGAGCGACTGTCTCATTATTCTGATAGTGCCAATGTGGCCTTTCATAACACACTGTCATTGTCATACTTGTCCTGGGAGCATCAGACAATGATGGCCATTAGTTTGCATTTTTGAAAACATGTCTGGCTATCTGACAAGTTTTACATACAAATTAAAATAATCACAAGATTCTGGCTGGTGGCGTGTCCCACAATTGTCCAGGGTGATATTATAGCCATGATGGCATTCCCCCCTGTTAGTTCCTAAAGTTATGGAACAACAACAAAAAATATCTGTCACAATAGTTCCTTTGGCTTGACAATGTAGAATCTTTGGTCACAAGCAAACACAGTACGCCATTTCAGATATGCATCTGCCACTTCAGATACATGTCTGTCACAAGTAAAGGAGTGATTAGGTTCGGGGGACTAAAGACTTAAAACTCATTCCTCACAGTCCTGATGCATCGTGCTTATTACCCCCTGATTTTGGCTTTTGTATGGTTTGCTAATTATACTTCCTCCTAATCTGCAATTATCAATTTGCCCATCCTGTTTTACTTTATCCTATTATCCATGCAAGCAACGTCTGTTTAAGATTATTATCTCGTAGAGAGCCACCATCAGCCATATTTTTACACTGTGTGCCCGAGTGCCAGAAGGAGAGTCACTGAGGAGAAAACGGGGACGGGATTGAGCACCATGGGCAGTGGCTCCAGCGGTTGACATCACTCTCCTGCCAATCCAGAGGAGATGGCCCAGGAACTGCAGAGAGGTGAAGACCCAAAAAGACATCTAGCAGAAGGTCAGGCCTTAGGGGACCAGGAGCATCTTGGGTTGGATTGTAAGACAGGATGCTGTCAAGCACCTTTCAACCATAGCTGCTGGCCTCCGCCACGGGGCCTGGGCCGGGCTGCTCTTATCTGCATTGTGCAGTGCTCTATGGCGTGCCTTGCACCCGGGGTTTGTTAAAATAACTATGATGATGGTAAATACAGATTAAAATAAAGTGTGGAGAAGCCGAGCCTATTAACTCACCTTGAGGTCTCAGGCCTGGTGGAGAATCCAGGCAGAACAAATGGCGCCACGATGCTCCAAGCCAAAAGCCCCCAGTGGGAAGACTGTGGGATCAGCATGAGCGGAGGAATTAACCACGCACTCCCTTTAATGTTCATCAGAACCGAACGCTGCCAATTTACAGCACTTCAGCACTTCGGGGCCTCTTAGAGTCTTTCCAATTATGCTAGTTGGGAGGTGACTGGCCCGTGGTCCCTGTGGTGAGATTGTGGAAGCAGAACTGAGCACCAGAGTCCTGGGGTTCCAATGTGCCAGTCCTAATGAAGCCGCATTGTTCAGCCCATTCTTCTGCCCACAACCCCTGCACCCGATTAGCATTTCCTCTGCTGGGTTTCCCCCGAACTCAAACTGGAGAGAAGGAATGGACCGTTCGCACAGCCAACTCCGGGAGCAGAGTGTGCGGAGCCTTATATTTCTAGTTAAAAAGCAATAAATCTTAAGTCAGGTAATGAATTCCATTCTGAGTAATTTCATTATGGATGTCTATTCAGAGGTTCTACAACACAGGCAGGGTGACTGGAAAACCTGCTCTAATGTGCTGGCTTTTTTCCTTGTGCCAAATTAATGGTGAAGGCCTTTGAAGGGATGCTTCATTTAGGCTTTCTTATTATCAAAAATATTCTACAAGCTGGAGCCGGGGCCTGAGTGCAGTTGTATTGCAGAGGGAGATCTTAATCTTGGATCGATGGCTGGCAGAAGTCCACTACTAAGGGAGCCCTGCGCTCTGCAATGCAGACTTCCACCCCAGGCCTGGCAGCTCTCTGTTGGGGTCTAGAAGGGAAGCATTCGGGAGGAAGGTCTGGGGAGTGATGCTAACAAGCAGACTTCCTCTGTGGGGTTTCTTTTAGTAAGTCCTGCAGGACCAAGATGATTTATATGCGTTTGGGTCCATGTCCTTCTCTCCGGCTCAAACTCTGTCTTCCACGTTTTCTTGCCATGATGTTATATTCCCACTCTAGAACCTTAAATTGTCCTCCCTGGGATTCAGTGTGCTTCCCTACCTTAACACACACGTTCCTCACCTGGTCTCTTGACCCGCGCTTCTGATTCAGTAGCTGCGAGGTGCCGGGTCCCAGACTCTGCTAATGTAATAAGTCCCAAGCTAGACCACACTTGGAGTTGGAAGGCCTGAGAATACACCAGTGCTCAAACTTGGACTTGCCTGAGAATCACCAAAGGGTCTGTTAAAACAGAGATTCTGAGCCTCACCCTGAGTTTCTGACTCTATGAGTCTGGGAACCCGACCAAGATTTGCATTTCCCATCAGTTCCCACCGATGCTAAAGCTGCCTCCCGGTCGGTCGAGGCTGCTCACTTGAGAACCGTGGCTCCCGAGTGATAGATCTCAGTGTTGCCTGCGCATACCTATCAACCAAATAAACATGAGAAGATAGACATAAATTCCTAGCTCCAGCCCAGCCCTAATGAAAACAGAATTCGGAGTTGGAGTCTCCTCTGCTGCGGCACTCATGATATGTTACGATGGAGAGAGAGCCGCATTGCTCTGAACCATGGCTGCAGCATAGCTTCTCTATGGACAGATGGGAAAACAGGTCTAGGCACTCTTCCTCTAGTGTGCATGGTACTGTCCTATCCCAGAACTTGGGTTAAACAGGTTCTTTTTATTCAGATTACCTCCTCTGTGCTCTGTCAACACCGCCTCTACCGCCATCTATTTCCTGGTTCATCTCACCCCGCACTGAGGTTTCCTGAGCAGCTGGGTGCTGTCCATTCTGAGCGTCCTCTAGACAGTGTTTCTTAATTCCAGGAGTGACTTGCATTCCGACCTCCCTTCCTCGCCCCTCCCTCCTTCAGTTCCCTGTCCTTTTGAACAACCCTTGCAAGACCCGTGTCTGCACTAGGCTTGCTGGTCATGCTTTGTGAGTTAGGTCTTGCTCATTCCGCAGGCACCCTTCAAAGCTTTGGGGTCCATTTCACCCCCTGTCAGCAAGTCCTGTTCTCATATCAATGGAATTGTTCTGTTTGTTACTCTGTGGTCCTGGACATGTGCCTTCTTCATCTCTCCTACTCACAGGCTGTCTGAGTGTAGGGATTAGATCATGCACATCTGTATCTGAGTGTAGGGATTAGATCATGCACATCTGTATACGCCTGCACCTTTCACCTCGACACAGGTGCTCACTTTTTAAAAATGAGGCCCATGGAAAACGCAGCAGCACTGCAGTCACCTGCAAACTGGCCTACGTTGCAGACTCTCAGTCTCCACCCACATCCATGAATCAGCATCTACATTTTAACAAGAGGTGTGAGAAGCTGTGCACTCTAGGGGAAAACGGCAAAATAGTTAAGAGAAATGGCTTCTGGTCTAGACCTTGAGGCTTGGGATGTTGGAGTGAGTATCAACACCATCTCTCCACATCTCCAGTGGGAATAAATACAACTAATAAAAGTCTCCTTATCCAGGAGCATTAGCGAAGAAAAGAAAATGTAAGTAAACCCCTCAGAACATTGAAGCACTCAATAATGCAACATCAGCTATCATTGCCCAATTAAAAGTGGTTAACTTTAATTGAATTCTAACTGCTACCTACAATAGACAAGAAAAATGAATCACGGCTCTGCATGGATTTCAGAAACATGAAATGTCAAAGGTAATAAATAAAAATATTAAAAGCCCTTTAGCAATCATTAAGGAGAATACCGAATAATTCCTGTATCAAGCCGTAAGCGCTCCGGTGCGGTGAAACCTTTAAAATAACCATCCCCCAGTTTTTTGCTGTGTCACTAGCTTTTCTTCTCCTGTGCAGTCTTTTCGGGCTGCTTTATTCTGCTCCACCTAAAGAATAACTTCATATAGTGAATTTTGTTTCTCAAGACTCTTGGATCTCCCTGTTGCCTTCAGGATTACCTGAGCGGCCATAAACCGCTGGGCTTGCTTGGCTGAAACCTGTGCACACACTGCCCCCTAGCGGGTCCTTTCTGTCATCACGCTGAAAGCCAAACCAAAAAAAAAAAATAAAAAAACAGACCAAAACAAAAAACCGAGAGCAATCCCTCGGCTTGCCCCTGGCTCAACATAAAAGCTCTGACTGCCTGCCCAGCTTTAAAACTAGCACCAAGCCACTGTGTGCATGAAGCAATAATAATTTGCAGTATTGTTGGAATTTACTAGAATCTGTGAGGCAGAATCTAATATCTAATACTTGGGTTTAATTCCCTCAAATGTTAGAAATGAAGATATTAACAGTGAGTCTAGAATGAAGATTAATTTGAACAGTACACATCCGTGTCTCACAGTGTGTCCAAAGCTTACTCTGCTAAGGGATGACTGGGTGACGTTATCAGCTGAGGGGATTTGTTCAACAAATGGAGTTTGAGAGGCTACTTTGTACTGAACAGAGTTTTCACACCCAAACCCCTGCTCTTAAGGGAGTGACATTCCAATTAATATCTGTGACCATCTATCATCATCTCTCAGATGTCCCTCAGGGCTTCCTGGGAGTTTCTTTTGGCTCCCAGGAGGTGTGAACTTGCCTTGGAGCAGAAACTAAGGGTATTTGTGTCTTGGTGACTCCCAATCCTCACCCTATGATATACCACTCCCTCATGCTCCACCCCTCATGCCCCCCACGCCCCGCCCTATTTTTCATGTCATCCAATGGGCTGCTTTGACTTTTTCTTCCTTTCTGTTTTGCTCCTTATCGAATCATTTTAAAGTTTAGTGGTTTTGTTGACTTTGTCTGTGTGTTCCTGGCCTCACTCTAAGCCTCCTTGGAGCATTACCAACTGTACACAAAGCCAATACCGAAAACTAACCCCAGCACGACCTCAGCCTTGCTTTGCTCTGTGTCACTTTGGGCTCCTGTCAGCACTCCCATAGGTACAGATCTAATTTCCCATCTCTTTGACTTAGATGAAAACCTCAGCTGCTCCGTGTGAGAAATAAACATTCAATAATATACAGGTTGCAATGTTGCTATACATATGTGCCAGGAAATATAATGTTTTGTCATTATATCTCTATCTGTCTGTCTGTCTGTCTGTCTGTCTGTCTGCGTGCGTGCGTGCGTGCGTGTGTGCGTGTGTGTGTGTGTGTGTGTGTGTGAGTGAGTGTGTGTGTGTGTAGGTGTGTTGCTGTCTGTCATGGGATCTTTGTCTTGGCTCTGGAGTAAAGAGAAAGCAATGCCTCTGTCCCCATGCTCATTCTGACTCCATCTGCTAGTCTCCTAAGCATCCTTCCTGCTACTTCTAATTTCCTTCTGTCACTCCTTTAGAAAGAACACCACCAAACCCCACTGTTCTTGGTCTCTTGGTGTCAGAATTCCTTTGCCTGGGAAGTTGTTGATAGAGTCAACTTGTGACCTTCCTAATCTTTGATCCCTTCCTGGGGTCCTAGCTGAGATGGTGATGGAGCAGACGGTGAGGCTAGAAACTATCTAACCCAGCATGGCTCATGTGCCTGAATTCTAGGTGATCCTGTGTACAGGATTCCTTCTTTTTCAGGGCTCTCCAGAGATGAGACTGAAGGGTAGCACAGATAGGTCACTTTAGACCACACATTTCTTAGTCAGTGTCATCTATGAACCTTCCATGGCTGTCCCTCAAACCACTAAAAATCCATTCTTGGTATTCGATTTATGCCCCTCCATACTTTTCTTTTTCTTTTTAAAATTTATTTCATGTCTATGACTACACTGCAGCTGTCTTCAGACACACCAGAAGAGGGGCATCAGATCCCATTACAGATGGTTGTGAGCCACCATGTGGTTGCTGGGGCTTGAACTCAGGACCTTTGGAAGAGCAGTCAGTGCTCTTAACCGCTGAGCCATCTCTCCAGCCCTGCTCCTCTACTTTACATCTTGTTGACATCTTGTCTGTGGACTTTCTGATACTAGAGGAATGCTAGAGACATGGACAGGCTCTTGGTAAAGGAGACAGAGCTGGTCATAGTGGTACATGCTTACAGTCCCAGCATTCAAGTTGTGGAGGCAGAAGAATCATGATGGTAGGCCAGCCTTGTCTACACAACTAAGATATTGTTTTAAACAAACAAACAAACAAACAAACAAACAAACAAGGACTGTGGATGTAGTTCAGCTGTAGAGTGCTTATTCATCTCATGAGGCCCTGGTTCAATCACTGGCACTGAAAAATAATTGGCAGAGACATATATGGAGAATGGCCTGTTTACAGGCGTTGTGCATTTTAAAATCTTTAATAACCATACTGATAGTGGTTTCACAGATGAGAGACAGGAATCTTATTAGAGAGTCCATGTGAGTCCTTCAGCATTAGATAGCTCAACACAATAACAGCAGAATTTAAACCTACACTATACTAATTTTCCTTGGATAAGGGTCCTTATTTGAGACCCATCTGCACCCTTATTTGGAGAGTAAAACTGATAACTCATCCCAATGGTTAGGGAAACATTCTCTAACACACAGGTTAGAAACTGGGTTCATTATTGTTTGTATTTTCTCCATCGCTCTCATTAAGGCTGGAGTGTAGACATTTTCTCTCTGAGGCCGTATTACATAGGCTAGCCCACAGGATCCTCCCTCCCCCAATTACCTCTACCACCTAGCCAAAGGCCAACTTTTAGCTTTGAATTTTTGACCCTAGCCAGCCAGACCAATGAGTGCCCCCATGAGCCAGCAGTAGAGAAAGGGGCAGAAACAAACACTTGAAGTGTCTGTCAGTGGTTCCCTAACAAATAGCTACAGGTCAGCCGCTGTGTCCGTCCACCCGAGCTTCTAAAGGACACCTCCTGCACTCTCTTTCCTGTTCTGGAAAATGACACCGAAACGGTAATGAGCTTAGAGGAAGCCAGACAGACAGGAAAGAAACAAGCTCTTGGGTGTGGGTGCTTGCGGAAGACTTTGGGGGACCATCTGTCCCTTGGGAAAGCGCTTATTTGATTCAGTCCTGATCAACAGTTACTCTCAATCTCATTAGTGGGGAAGGAACATGGGGATTCATTTCAGAGTGGACTTTAACTAGGATGACAGCCGCGGGGAGTGGCTCCAAGAGGCTCCTTTGACAAGGGCCACTGATGATGTAAGAGGTGTTCTAGTGAGGATTTCCTGGAGCAAAGACAGAGCTGATGGATATTATTTTTAGATCGTACTGGTATTTTTAGTGAAAGTTCAACAGCTTTTCCATTTTTGGGTGTGTGGAGGGGAAAGAGATGACTTCCTAGAGATAGTCATTTCCTCTGCTGGGAAAGAGATCTAGAGGCGCTCCAGGTTGCAGGAAGCGCCTAGGAGGGTAAACACTGCTGACATAATGGGAACACAGACTGGACTGCTGCTGTGTGTCAGGGCCCACATTCCTTCCTGGCCTTTGGACCCCGGTTAGAGGGGTTGTGCTTCCTGTTTTTGGCTCTTTCCACTTCCGGGACCGACTCTGGAGAATAAATCATAAGAAATGTCCGAGTAAGCACGCGTAGCTACAGACACCAGACAGTGCTTTGGTGGCAAGAAATGCTGACTGTGCCCTGGCAGCCTCCAGAACAGCTGAGTCATCTCTCCCTCTTCAAGGTGCTTCCAGAAGAGAAGCCAAGTCAGGTCGGTTCCAGTGTTATAATACTGTAATCCTCATCTGAAACCCACTTGCCTGCCAGAGATGCCCTTAGTGCCTGGATCACATCCACTGGGCCCATCTCACTGATCTCCTCCGCATTGTGCTGTGACTCTGGTACCTCCCTCTCCCTCTGGGATGCCAGTGAAGACTGTCCTGTTCTGTGCCTGTGTGCCTGATTGTGGGCTTACCTGTGTGGTCCGTCCTCTACAGATCTGAAGTAGCTGCGGTCGTAGGAGACACAGGGCCAAGTTAGCACGATTTCCTCTCTTCCTTTTTCATAGTAGACACTGTTAATTGACCATGACACCTTAACTGCCAAACCTACAAGTAGGTGACCACACAGTCTTCCTCCACGCTGCCCGTCAGTTCTCATGACCAATCAATTGGAACTGACATTTGACATAAAGTCGATCTGCATCTTGGTGCCCATGTTCTTTCCCTAAAAACTACATCTGACTGTATTTCTTTGCCAATGAGAGATTTTCTGTCACGTTGATACCTTCAAAGTGGTTTCCAAACTCCCAGCAGGTGACTGGATCTGTCAACAGTCTGACTTCTCCCTCCATGCTTTTCCCTGCAAACAGCATTTTGTGGGCGTTTTCCTCTTTTCCAAATGCTCCTGATATCCTGTGACTCTTCACTCTGCACAGACTGTTCTTGCTTTCTCTTCTTCCTCCCCCTCCCCCTCCCCCTCCTTCTCTTCCTCCTCCTTCTTCGTGTTACATCTGCAAACTTTCCTTCATCGTTTGAAACCCTCACAGCCCTTTCTGTTCTGTTTCCACAGTTTCACGGACAGAATTATTTCCCTGTCCAGATGTTTGCATAGATTCCTTCTCTTGTCTCCACTAAGCATGTACTGTTAGGTGTGGCGGCCCTATCTATAATTCCAGCCCTCTGAGGCAAAATAAGAAGGGTTATGCACTCCAAGCCAACTCAGTCACATCTCAAAAACAAACAGACAACAAAGCATGCATTACTATGCAGCATACATGCCATGACATATTGCAATCATTTGCATAATTATATTGTTATAATTTGGTTATGAATTTATTCATGAACCCTATACACTTTTACCCTCACAGTGAGTGCTGTGTTACTAATAGGTAAATTAATACACAGATGGGGTGTGTATTATATGACAATAATAACGAGCATTATTGATTGAGCGAATAAATGGTAAGGGTCACTCCAGGAGATAGAGCTCTCAGACATTCTTTTTATTGGTTGGATAAAGCTGTGTGTTATGAGTATTTGAAATTAGCCATGTGATTTTGGCTAATTTCTTATTGATAGACACTCATTTTAGTGTATGTGTGTATGCAAACACTATAACATATACGTGGTGGTAAGAAGAAAATGTGCAGGGACTAGGTCTCTCTTTCCACTACTTGGGTTCTAGGGATCAAACTCAGGCCATCAGACTGGGTGTCTAACACTTTTATCCTCTGAAACCTCTGTCTGGCCCATGCCACTTACTTTGTTTCCCAAGTTCACTGTTATTGTCATCACTGTGACCAGTGAGACAGATGCATACATAAATATCTTCATAGATAATGTCTTTATTTTTATGAGACAACACTTCAAGAGTAGAATGGCTAAATTGAAAAGTGAAGTATGTTTAATTTCTCTTTTCTTCCAATTTTTCCCTTCTCCCCCTCCCCCAACCTTCCTTTGAAACAAACAAACAAGCACTTCTCCCATGGAGTGTGTGAGTACTTTTTCTCTCTGTCACCACCACTGAGTGTGATCCACTCTTACAATTTGCATTTCTAGTGATAATAAAACAGCATCTCATGTTACTGTGTGTGTGCGTGGATGGAGGGGTGCGCAAGTGTGTGGGAGTGCATGTAGAGGCCAGAGGTCAACTTCAGATGTCTTCTTCAGTTGTTCCTTGTCTTTCTTGAGACCAGGTCTCTTAGTAAATATGGAGCTAGACTGGATAGATCTGCTGGGTTTGGCTTTTTTGAGGTGGATAATGGGGTTGGCACTCAGGTCTTCATACTTGTGTAACAAGCACTTCACCCACTCAGCTGCCTCACCCGCCCATCGGTATTATTCTGTGGTGGTTTGAATATGCTTGTCCCAGGGAGTGGCACTATTAGGAGGGATGGCCTTGTCGGAGTAGGTGTGACCTGGTAGGAGGAAATGTGTCACTGTGGGGGTGGGAAATGAGACCCTCTTCCTAATTATGTGAGAGCCAGTCTTTTCCTATCTGCCTTTGGAATAAGATGTAGAAGTCTCAACTTCCCCAGCACCATGCCTGCCTGGATGCTGCCATGCTTCCCACCTTGATAATAATAGAATGAACCTTTGAACCTGTAAGTCAGCCCCAAATAAATGGTTTTTTTCATAAGAGTTGCTTTGGTCATGGTATCTCTTCACAGCAATGAAACCCTAACTAAGGCACATTTTTTTTTTTTGAGCATTTAAACAATTGCCAGTCTAGATTTGTTCTTAAATTATTTCTTTATTTGTTATCTCTTATCTAGAGTTTTCTTTTTAAAAATTCTTTAGATAATTCAATTTTACCCTTTTGCAGAGCTGGGAATTAAACCTTATCAATTTCCCCCCTGATGGATTCTTTGACTAATCTCAACTATTTTTAAGAATTGTTTACATGCTATAGGGATATCTTTTGAATATGTTTCAAATGTTTTCCTGTGGTTTTATTTCTTAGTTCTTTTGCTATGCATAGTCTTTGTTTTTATATATTAAAATATCCTTGTCCTTTCTTATCCAATTCTTTATTTCCCCACCTTGGTTATCTTGCAGATCATATAAACAATCTCCTGTGATTATATATATTACATAATTGTGATGTATTGTATAATATATGATGAATAATGTGTAATATATAATGCAATATAGAATATATAATAAATATAAAATATAAAATACACAATGCACAATATACAATGCAAAATATACAATATATATGCATGCATTTTTTCTAACTTTTGTCTGGTAGAATTTGATTGATTTATAGCTGGTTCTTATCTAAGCTGTTATCTGATTGAACTAAGTGACATTAGACTTCCTACATTCATTGTAGGATAGGTAATTGTTGGGCCTCTTTCTAGATATCTAGAAACCCGGGCAGATCTGCACATCTGGCCTCCCCTATTTTCACAAGCACATGTACCTTTCATTGAGTACGGAATCTAAAGGCTAAGACCTATCCAACTCTCCCAGTAGTGAAGATAACTCTATTCTACATTGTTAGATTGCCTTTGCACTGATAAACCTGTAATATTTTAGAAACATGCACTGTGCATGATATTATGTATTAGTTTGGGGTGCAGAGATTGGACCACCATAGTCTCAAGAATGCTAAGCACATGTTATAACCCTATACTCTGGAGTATTTTTGTGTGTGTGTGAAATTTGATCACTTAGCTTCTAGCTTTTCCTCCTTTTCCATAAAATCAATGTCCTAATTTACCCCAGAAAAGCTCTTTTATCCACTTTCAGCTCTGAGATTCTGGTAGAGTTAGTTGGTTGTGTGCCCTCATCTAAAGAGTGGAATCAAAAGTTCATCCTAAAATCTTCTTTCCCCATCAGGACGACTCAGTGAAGTACTCAGTGTAGTACAGTGTACTCAGTGAAGTACTCAGTGAAGTGACCAGGGCCAACTGAGATGCAGAGGCTTTTGGGGAAGAGTTGTTAATTTTCCCTTTCTCCTTCCAAGTGGCTCTAAACAAACATTATTTCATTACCAAGATATGCTACCAGTCACCCTGGCATCAATCGACAAGTTACTAGATCCAAGAAAATACACTAATGAAACAAAAGAAAAAATTTTGATCAAAGTATATGAAGTACCAGAAGAAACCCATGACTTTGTATAATTAATATGCACTAATAAAAATATCAAATAAAAAAAAGAGGAAGAGAGAGATAGCAGATGAAACTGGACTCAGTGTCTAAGTGATGGAACAAACTTGGTATGACATGAATCTTTTGTCTATTTAACTAAACAAACCAGGAATTTTCCTATTAAAAAACAATCTATTTTGAGGACAGATGTGGTTGTGTGTGCCACTAATCCCAGCACTGAGAAATTTGAGTTAGAAGCATGCTTGAATTAGTAGTGAGATAGTAAAGAACCTGTCTCAACAATCACAAAAACAAAAAAGTGGGTGAAAAAGCCCATAAACTATTTTAGATTGGCTTTCCTATCTCTTGCGACTAAAAATCTTAACACACGAGGCCTTTTCTTTCTAGGTGTAATGATTTAATCGTGCTTCTCAAAGAATTCCCAATGTGATATAATTTCCCAATTATCATTCATGGTGAGGTATCTCAGCTTGAACACAATCTTCCTTCATCAGACTGAAAAAACCGTGAAGCGTTGGTGAGCAGGTGTGGGAAGCCTTCCCTAGAAACATTTGCCAAAAGACCAGGTTAAGTCTTTGTAGAGAGGTCTGCCTGAAGAGTGACAGAGGCAGGCTTAGAAGTTTGCCCCTGCTGAGGTGGAGGCAATTCTAGTCTGGGGTTGTGCCTAGTGTTGGAGCTCTTTAATAAAGGAAACTATGTGTTAGATTTTTTTTTTTGAAAAGTCCTTTCCAGTTAATAACCTATGGCACAAGAATGTCACTTAAGTGTCACCAAAGTTGGAGAACACTAGAGTAGAAGTGAGGAGACATGGCCCATGGAGGGATAGGAGCATACAGTAGGAAGCCACAGAAGAATGAGATGTGCTTAGTTGGCAGACGGATGTACAGGACATAGCAGAACCAGCAGGGAGGCCCACAGACATAGTGGTCTCAAGGCTGGAGAGGGCTTGGGTGGAGAGGAGAGCAAGAGTCACATGATAACTCAATGCCTTTCTCATGGGCCTATGCTCGGATGGATCGCAGGAGATGGGGAACGAATTCAGAAAGACCAGCAGTCTGCATTGACAGATGAGAGACAGACCTCATGGACCATTTTACCATCATACATGAGCTTTAATGGCAGGTCACAACACACTGCTCTCTCTTTAAAAACATCTTCTGGGAAGCAGGCTACCCGGGCCTGATCTGGGGCACAAGTCCCTTCCGCTCGACTCCAGCCCCGGGCTACCTTGCCAGCAGAGTCTTGCCCAACACCCACAAGGGCCCACACGGGACTCCCCACGGGATCCTAAGACCTCTGGTGAGTGGAACACAGCACCTGCCCCAATCCAATCGCGCGGAACCTGAGACTGCGGTACATAGGGAAGCAGGCTACCCGGGCCTGATCTGGGGCACAAGTCCCTTCCACTCGACTCGAGCCCCGGGCTACCTTGCCAGCAGAGCCTTGCCCAACACCCGCAAGGGCCCACACGGGACTCCTCACGGGATCCTAAGACCTCTGGTGAGTGGAACATAGCGCCTGCCCCAATCCAATCATGGGGAACCTGAGACTGCGGTACATAGGGAAGCAGGCTACCTGGGCTTGATCTGGGGCACAAACCCCTTCCGCTCCACTCGAGCCCCGGGCTACCTTGCCAGCGGAGTCGCCTGACACCCGCAAGGGCCCACACAGGATTCCACACGAGATCCTAAGACCTCTAGTGAGTGGAACACAACTTCTGCCAGGAGTCTGGTTCGAACACCAGATATCTGGGTACCTGCCCTGCAAGAAGAGAGCTTGCCTGCAGAGAATACTCTGCCCACTGAAACTAAGGAGAGTGCTACCCTCCAGGTCTGCTTATAGAGGCTAACAGAGTCACCTGAAGAACAAGCTCTTAACAGTGACAACTAAAACAGCTAGCTTCAGAGATTACCAGATGGCGAAAGGCAAACGTAAGAATCCTACTAACAGAAATCAAGACCACTCACCATCATCAGAACGCAGCACTCCCACCCCACCTAGTCCTGGGCACCCCAACACAACCGAAAATCTAGACCCAGATTTAAAAACATTTCTCATGATGATGATAGAGGACATCAAGAAGGACTTTCATAAGTCACTTAAAGAATTACAGGAGAGCACTGCTAAAGAGTTACAGGCCCTTAAAGAAAAGCAGGAAAACACAGCCAAACAGGTAGAAATCATTAAAGAAAAACAGGAAAACACATCCAAACAGGTGATGGAAATGAACAAAACCATACTAGAACTAAAAGGGGAAGTATACACAATAAAGAAAACCCAAAGCGAGGCAACGCTGGAGATAGAAACCCTAGGAAAGAGATCTGGAACCATAGATGCGAGCATCAGCAACAGAATACAAGAAATGGAAGAGAGAATCTCAGGTGCAGAAGATTCCATAGAGAATATCGACACAACAGTCAAAGAAAATACAAAATGCAAAAGGGATCCTAACTCAAAACATCCAAGTAATCCAGGACACAATGAGAAGACCAAACCTACGGATAATAGGAATTGATGAGAATGAAGATTTTCAACTTAAAGGGCCAGCTAATATCTTCAACAAAATAATAGAAGAAAACTTCCCAAACATAAAAAAAGAGATGCCCATGATCATACAAGAAGCCTACAGAACTCCAAATAGACTAGACCAGAAAAGAAATTCCTCCCGACACATAATAATCAGAACAACAAATGCACTAAATAAAGATAGAATATTAAAAGCAGTAAGGGAGAAAGGTCAAGTAACATATAAAGGAAGGCCTATCAGAATTACACCAGACTTTTCACCAGAGACTATGAAAGCCAGAAGAGCCTGGACAGATGTTATACAGACACTAAGAGAACACAAATGCCAGCCCAGGCTACTATACCCGGCCAAACTCTCAATTTCCGTAGATGGAGAAACCAAAGTATTCCACTACAAAAACAAATTCACACAATATCTTCCCAAGAATCCAGCCCTTCAAAGGATAATAACAGAAAAGAAGCAATACAAGGACGGAAATCACGCCCTAGAACAACCAAGAAAGTAATCATTCAACAAACCTAAAAGAAGACAGCCACAAGAACAGAATGCCAACTCTAACAACAAAAATAAAAGGAAGCAACAATTACTTTTCCTTAATATCTCTTAATATCAATGGACTCAATTCCCCAATAAAAAGACATAGACTAACAGACTGGCTACACAAACAGGACCCAACATTCTGCTGCTTACAGGAAACCCATCTCAGGGAAAAAGACAGACACTACCTCAGAGTGAAAGGCTGGAAAACAATTTTCCAAGCAAATGGACTGAAGAAACAAGCTGGAGTAGCCATTTTAATATCGGATAAAATCGACTTCCAACCCAAAGTTATCAAAAAAGACAAGGAGGGACACTTCATACTCATCAAAGGTAAAATCCTCCAAGAGGAACTTTCAATTCTGAATATCTACGCACCAAATGCAAGGGCAGCCACATTCATTAGAGACACTTTAGTAAAGCTCAAAGCATACATTGCACCTCACACAATAATAGTGGGAGACTTCAACACACCACTTTCTTCAAAGGACAGATCGTGGAAACAGAAACTAAACAGGGACACAGTGAAACTAACAGAAGTTATGAAACAAATGGACCTGACAGATATCTACAGAACATTTTATCCTAAAACAAAAGGATATACCTTCTTCTCAGCACCTCACGGGACCTTCTCCAAAATTGACCATATAATTGGTCACAAAACAGGCCTCAATAGATACAAAAATATTGAAATTGTCCCATGTATCCTATCAGACCACCATGGCCTAAGACTGATCTTCAATAACAACATAAATAATGGAAAGCCAACATTCACGTGGAAACTGAATAACACTCTTCTCAATGATACCTTGGTCAAGGAAGGAATAAAGAAAGAAATTAAAGACTTTTTAGAGTTTAATGAAAATGAAGCCACAACGTACCCAAACCTATGGGACACAATGAAAGCATTTCTAAGAGGGAAACTCATAGCTCTGAGTGCCTCCAAGAAGAAACGGGAGACAGCACATACTAGCAGCTTGACAACACATCTAAAAGCCCTAGAAAAAAAGGAAGCAAATTCACCCAAGAGGAGTAGACGGCAGGAAATAATCAAACTCAGGGGTGAAATCAACCAAGTGGAAACAAGAAGAACTATTCAAAGAATTAACCAAACGAGGAGTTGGTTCTTTGAGAAAATCAACAAGATAGATAAACCCTTAGCTAGACTCACTAAAGGGCACAGGGACAAAATCCTAATTAACAAAATCAGAAATGAAAAGGGAGACATAACAACAGATCCTGAAGAAATCCAAAACACCATCAGATCCTTCTACAAAAGGCTATACTCAACAAAACTGGAAAACCTGGACGAAATGGACAAATTTCTGGACAGATACCAGGTACCAAAGTTGAATCAGGATCAAGTTGACCATCTAAACAGTCCCATATCACCTAAAGAAATAGAAGCAGTTATTAATAGTCTCCCAACCAAAAAAAGCCCAGGACCAGATGGGTTTAGTGCAGAGTTCTATCAGACCTTCAAAGAAGATCTAATTCCAGTTCTGCACAAACTATTTCACAAAATAGAAGTAGAAGGTACTCTACCCAACTCATTTTATGAAGCCACTATTACTCTGATACCTAAACCACAGAAAGACCCAACAAAGATAGAGAACTTCAGACCAATTTCTCTTATGAATATCGATGCAAAAATCCTCAATAAAATTCTTGCTAACCGAATCCAAGAACACATTAAAGCAATCATCCATCCTGACCAAGTAGGTTTTATTCCAGGGATGCAGGGATGGTTTAATATACGAAAATCCATCAATGTAATCCATTATATAAACAAACTCAAAGACAAAAACCACATGATCATCTCGTTAGATGCAGAAAAAGCATTTGACAAGATCCAACACCCATTCATGATAAAAGTTTTGGAAAGATCAGGAATTCAAGGCCCATACCTAAACATGATAAAAGCAATCTACAGCAAACCAGTAGCCAACATCAAAGTAAATGGAGAGAAGCTGGAAGCAATCCCACTAACATCAGGGACTAGACAAGGCTGCCCACTTTCTCCCTACCTTTTCAACATAGTACTTGAAGTATTAGCCAGAGCAATTCGACAACAAAAGGAGATCAAGGGGATACAAATTGGAAAAGAGGAAGTCAAAATATCACTTTTTGCAGATGATATGATAGTATATATAAGTGACCCTAAAAATTCCACCAGAGAACTCCTAAACCTGATAAACAGCTTCAGTGAAGTAGCTGGATATAAAATTAACTCAAACAAGTCAATGGCCTTTCTCTATACAAAGAATAAACAGGCTGAGAAAGAAATTAGGGAAACAACACCCTTCTCAATAGTCACAAATAATATAAAATATCTTGGCGTGACTCTAACTAAGGAAGTGAAAGATCTGTATGATAAAAACTTCAAATCTCTGAAGAAAGAAATTAAGGAAGATCTCAGAAGATGGAAAGATCTCCCATGCTCATGGATTGGCAGGATCAACATTGTAAAAATGGCTATCTTGCCAAAAGCAATCTACAGATTCAATGCAATCCCCATCAAAATTCCAACTCAATTCTTCAACGAATTGGAACGAGCAATTTGCAAATTTGTCTGGAATAACAAAAAACCTAGGATAGCAAAAAGTCTTCTCAAGGATAAAAGAACTTCTGGCGGAATCACCATGCCAGACCTAAAGCTTTACTACAGAGCAATTGTGATAAAAACTGCATGGTACTGGTATAGAGACAGACAAGTAGACCAATGGAATAGAATTGAAGACCCAGAAATGAACCCACACACGTATGGTCATTTGATCTTCGACAAGGGAGCTAAAACCATCCAGTGGAAGAAAGACAGCATTTTCAACAATTGGTGCTGGCACAACTGGTTGTTATCGTGTAGAAGAATGTGAATCGATCCATACTTATCTCCTTGTACTAAGGTCAAATCTAAGTGGATCAAGGAACTTCACATAAAACCAGAGACACTGAAACTTATAGAGGAGAAAGTGGGGAAAAGCCTTGAAGATATGGGCACAGGGGAAAAATTCCTGAACAGAACAGCAATGGCTTGTGCTGTAAGATCGAGGATTGACAAATGGGACCTAATGAAACTCCAAAGTTTCTGCAAGGCAAAAGACACCGTCAATAAGACAAAAAGACCACCAACAGATTGGGAAAGGATCTTTACCTATCCTAAATCAGATAGGGGACTAATATCCAACATATATAAAGAACTCAAGAAGGTGGACTTCAGAAAATCAAATAACCCCGTTAAAAAATGGGTCTCAGAACTGAACAAAGAATTCTCACCTGAGAAATACCGAATGGCAGAGAAACACCTGAAAAAATGTTCAACATCCTTAATCATCAGGGAAATGCAAATCAAAACAACCCTGAGATTCCACCTCACACCAGTCAGAATGGCTAAGATCAAAAATTCAGGTGACAGCAGATGCTGGCGTGGATGTGGAGAAAGAGGAACACTCCTCCATTGTTGGTGGGAGTGCAGGCTTGTACAACCACTCTGGAAATCAGTCTGGCGGTTCCTCAGAAAATTGGACATAGTACTACCGGAGGATCCAGCAATACCTCTCCTGGGCATATATCCAGGAGATGCCCCAACTGGTAAGAAGGACACATGCTCCACTATGTTCATAGCAGCCTTATTTATAATAGTGAGAAGCTGGAAAGAACCCAGATGTCCCTCAACAGAGGAATGGATACAGAAAATGTGGTACATCTACACAATGGAGTACTACTCAGCTATTAAAAAGAATGAATTTATGAAATTCCTAGCCAAATGGATGGACCTGGAGGGCATCATCCTGAGTGAGGTAACACATTCACAAAGAAACTCACACAATATGTACTCACTGATAAGTGGATATTAGCCCCAAACCTAGGATACCCAAGATATAAGATATAATTTGCTAAACACATGAAACTCAAGAAGAATGAAGACTGAAGTGTGGACACTATGCCCCTCCTTAGATTTGGGAACAAAACACCCATGGAAGGAGTTACAGAGACAAAGTTTGGAGCTGAGATGAAAGGTTGGACCATGTAGAGACTGCCATATCCAGGGATCCACCCCATAATCAGCATCCAAACGCTGACACCATTGCATACACTAGCAAGATTTTATTGAAAGGACCCAGATGTAGCTGTCTCTTGTGAGACTATGCCGGGGCCTAGCAAACACAGAAGTGGATGCTCACAGTCAGCTAATGGATGGATCATAGGGCTCCCAATAGAGGAGCTAGAGAAAGTAGCCAAGGAGCTAAAGGGATCTGCAACCCTATAGGTGGAACAACATTATGAACTAACCAGTACCCCGGAGCTCTTGACTCTAGCTGCATATATATCAAAAGATGGCCTAGTCGGCCATCACTAGAAAGAGAGGCCCATTGGACTTGCAAACTTTATATGACCCAGTACAGGGGAACACCAGGGCCAAAAAGGGGGCGTGGGTGGGCAGGGGAGTGGGGGTGGGTGGATATGGGGGACTTTTGATATAGCATTGGAAATGTAAATGAGCTAAATACCTAATAAAAAATGGAAAAAAAAAAAAGAAATCTAGATCTAACAGGGCCCCCAAATGGAGGAGCTAGAGAAAGTACCCAAGGAGCTGGAGGGATCTGCAACCCTATAGGTGGAACAACAATATGAACTAACCAGTATCCCCGGGAGCTCGTGTCTCTAGCTGCATATGTAGCAGAAGATGGTCTAGTCGGCCATCAGTGGCAAGAGAGGCCCATTGGTGGTGCAAACTTTATATGCCTCAGTACAGGGGAATGCCAGGGCCAAGAAATTGGAGTGGGTGGGTGGGGGAGTGGGTGGGTGGGGGAGTGGGTGGGTGGGGGAGTGGGTGGGTGGGGGAGTGGGTGGGGAGAATGTGGGGGACTTTTGGGATAGCATTGGAAATGTAAATGAAATAAATACCTAAAAAAAAAAGGAAATCTAGATCTAGGCAGTATCTCATCATAGATTATTTATAAAATAAAAGACTCAAGAAAAAAGAAAATTAGTTAATTTCATACTACTTATTCATTTATTTGACCAAAGAGGTCTTATGTTCATTCTCTATAGTAGCACTTACTTTTAAATATTCTTAAAAACATGAATTTTAATATCTTCATCATAGTATTTGATTTCATTTAAATGTGATACTGTCTTTAAAACTTTTCTATTCTAAAATTTTAAATATTTGAAATACTGCCATTTTGTGATTACTATGTTTATATAAATATTTTTCATAGTGAATACTATTAAAATTTGAATTTGCTTTATCAAAAAAAAATCTTCTGCGATGTATACCAAGTAGAGTCTGAAAATCCCCTCATGTACTGCACAGGCACCTTTTAAACATATTCCCATGGCTTTCTACAACTGGCTTGTCTGTGTCACTCTGTCACACTCTGAACAACACGGGTTCCGATTCCATTTTCCCAGAATGGAGTGAGACGTCAAGAGCCCCATAGAATACACTCAACAAATGTTTGTAGAATGGTGAACTTTATTTTAAAAAGTGAATGGTTGGGTGATGTAGCTCCATGGCTCACTTGCCTAGCATGCACAGAACCCTGGCCTTGATCCCCACTACCACATAAACCAGGGGAAAGAGGTGCTTGATTGTATTTCTAGAACTTAGAAGTACAGACAGAGATGGAGACAGGAATCCTTGTCATGATCCTTGACTAGATACATGAGACTATATAAATAAATACATGAATTAGTAAATTAATAAATTAATTAATACTGCTCTTTTTGTGTCTTTGATGCAGAGCCCTATGAAACCACTACTTCATTTCATTCATAATAGTTTAGTGGGTTCAGTACTGAAATGTTCTGAATGCTTCTGCTGTCCTGGAAATCTTAGACTCCTCTCCTGTTGTTTTTCTCGATGGGAAGGGACATGGCTAAACACTGAGGGCACCTGACTAGATTTGTGATCAGTGACCTTAATCTACATTGCCGCAATTAATTGTCCTTTTGTGAGAATCGTTTTGCTGAGAAAGACCTGGTACTTACCTTACTTCACAAACGAAATGCCTCATTCAGGAATTGGGGGGGAGGAGTGGTGGTGGTGGTGGATTCTCCCAAAAGGTTGGATGTCAGTGGATTGCTCCCCTTCAAATCCGTGGATTAGTATATGTGAGGAAGGAATCACAACAGAAGAGAAACGACTGTACTGACGTCTTGGAGGTCAGTGCTGTCTTCTCCCCACCTCACTTACGAACCAAACCTCCTCACCGCAGCCTCACGCCATGTATGTTTTGCTGCCTATGTCTCGTATGCCTACTGTGGGTCTCTCTTTATTAACAAATATTTGGAAGCTATTCCAAATTAGGATCATATTCATGTTGACTCAATCAGCTACCTCGGGTTCCCCTTTTACACCACCACCAGGAATCCAAGGACTCTTTAAGATGGAGAGTGCCCTAAGGAAACTTTACTATATGTCCCAACCAAATATGTAGTATATGTATGTCCCAAGCAAATTGCAATACGGATACAGGAGCTTATGAGCAACACAGACATTGCTTTCCTTTAAAAGAAAAACTCACAGGTTATGATGCTCATTGAAAAAATAAGAGTGGAGTTACTTTGAGGTCTAAAGGCTCATTTTCCTTGATCATTTAAGTAGCTCTGGATGCCTTGTAGTTTTTAAATGCATTCTTCATTATTCGGGAAACTTTCATGAAAGTGGACATATTTTATTTATCTCCTCTGAGTAGTCTTCACTTCCCACAACAAAAGCCTGAGGACAAGTTTAAGTTTTTACAAGGTGACTAACAGAATAACAGTTCTGACGGCTATTCCAGCACCTTCAATTTTTCTCTTAGATTGTGGCTCTAAAAGCCCTAACGGCATTGGCAGAAAGAAAGGTTTGCCCTTAAGGAAACAGATGCAGCCTCTAACACCCACAGAAGGACCAAGCCCCTGAACATGTCATCAGAGTGGTTGTGTGATGTGACTCATGTGTCTGGAAGTCACTATTGAACAGCACTGAAGCCAGGCCAGGGCTGGGATTCAGGAATACAGTGATGCGGAAATAAGGTAGGGCTTCCTGGGGGAGTGTAGAAGAAGGACGTTTAGCCGAACAAAGAGCAGAGCTTCAGGTATTGTTGAGCTGCTGTATAATAACCCCTGCATCCCAGCACAAAATGTGTCGCTTATTTTCTAAATAAAATGATTTTTTTCCCCAAAGATAGATGCCTTTAATGTGCCAGCTGCTCATGAGTACACGAGTGAGTAGTTTCTCAGGTGCAGTGTCCACTGAATCAAGGAGATTTGCTGGCAGAACGCTTCAGTGGCCATTGGATGCTGGCAACAGGAATCCCCGCCAGCTCCCAACTAGCGCTTGCCCCGATTTCTCGCCAGGCACACTGCCCTGTGGGAAAATGGCATATTCCCAGTTCTCTGGCACGTGAATGAGATCAGCCATCCACCTCACCAGCACACGGAGATGAAGGTGAAAATAAAGTGTGAGGCATCAAAGGGAAGTTGCAGAGTGTGTGGCAGATGTTGTTAGGTTTGTCTAGCAAAAGCCCACGTGCCAAGCGCATGATGGATGACATTAGCAAGAGAGGTTAATAGCTCTGGACTGTGCTGCCCGAGCTTCTGAAAAGTACGCACAGAACAAATGCTAAGGCCGCAGCAGGAATGGCCAAATGAAGCAAGTGGGATTTTCAAAACAAATAGCATGTCATCTGCCTATGGAACGTCAATGGTAGAGGTGAAGTGAAGGCAGATATAGTGATCCTTATCATGGCTGGGACCTGGGGCCTGGGGCCTGGGGCGGGGGCAGGGGGTGGGGGCAGCTGGGGTGGGGGCGGGGGAGCATTCTTTGCTTGCTTGCCTTGAAAGTGGCAGGTTTTTGAGTGACAAGGAGGTCACTATGAATTCTGCAGGGGGCAATGCCATGCCTAGTTTATATCGTGCATATTTTGGCCTTAATTTATGCTGTGAGCAATAGCTGAGCCCAGGTCTATTACGAGCCCACTGAAGATGATTTATGTGTGTTTCATGTAGTCGGACTTTAATTATTCACATGACTATCAATAAAAAATAAGGGCAGAACAGTGTTGGATGTGAACAGGTTAGTGGGGCAAACAGCTGATTGTGGCTACAAGACTCATATCAGAGGGGTGACAGCTGCCCTTTCTTCCACATCAGGTATAAGAACAGATTCTTAAGTGGAATTTACACTTTCCCTCCTCTTTCTACAAACATGCAAACTGCCAACCTGTTAATCAACTCCCTGATGGCAGACAAATGTCTCTGGGAAACACATGCCAGATATCAATTGTTATTGGCCGAAACTCAATAGGATGGAATGAATTGATGCTGCCATTCTAGTCCCTGCAATGCGATTGCTGATCAATAGTGAGTAATTGAGCATCCCTGTGTGAGGACCAGAATGCTGAGGCAGGGATAGCACGATGAGTTATTGTGCATATTAATCACTGTCTAACCGGTCCATCGATATGACTTCCTTCCCACAACCTGCAATGGGGTGAAACTCTTTTATGGGGGTCCCTGTCAAATTCCTACAGGTGTTAGTTAATATGAAGGTTTAGACTGAATGACCCAAGAAGTCCTAGCTGGATAACAGTCACACTATACTGGCATAGCGTGCCTGTGTGTAGTTCTTATAGTATATGAAGCAAAATAAATAAACAATAAATAATAAAGAGAGAGAACACAAACTAAACAAGTTCATGTGGAATATGGCCTTTCCCCCATATTCTTACTTTTTTTTAAAACTACATTTTATTTATTTTTTTATCATGTGTGTTGGGGGTGGGTGCATATGGAGATCAGAGAGCAGCTTTTAGGAGTTCTCTCTCTCTCTCTCTCCTTCCTCCATGTAGGTCCTGGGGATTTAATTCAGGTCAGCAGGCTGGTAGTAGATGGCCTTTAGACACTGAGCTGTCCGGTCCACCAAGGCCCTGTTTCAGGTCTTGGTCTCCTCTTATCTGAGAAGTCACTAGAAAAGCAGCTGAGAGAAAGAGAAGAGACATTTCATAATCAGAGCCAGGACAAAGGTGACTATTCTGAGATGCATGATTGTCCCTGTTTGAGTTGCAAATGTTTTAGGTAAGCAGAGATCCTGAGGGTAAGGCCTTTGACTGGGTAGTAACTGGGCCAGTTGCTATACCATCTTGCCTGACTGCTGGTGGGCTGAACCCAGTAGTTTACACAGCATAATCCATTTCCTCTATCCTTAGGTAGCAAGTTTTTCTAAGCTTGAATAGTTCATTCTCATTTTCTTGCTGCTAGCCAACACCTTCCATCAAAGTATCTTTACCAACCCTCTTGACACTGTCAACACAGGAGGATTAAGAGTTTGAAACCAGGCCAGATGCATAACAAGGTCCTACCTTGAAACAAAGGGAAAAACTTCCATTTCCCCCCTTATTTTCTTACCCTAGGTTTTGTTTTTGTTTTTTGTTTTTTGCCTGTTTCCTTTTTCTCATTTTTCACCCTACTGTTTTGAGTATAAAAGAAGTTGTATTTTAAGAGGAGGGGTTGCCTGGTGAGAGCCACAGTTGGGCTTTTCTAAAGGGGAAGCCCAAGGAAGTTGTTCTAGTAAGACAACCCAGATTCTATGGTGAGGGCTGACTCCAGGACCACTGGAAGTGTCTCACTGGGAAGGCAGCTTGGAAAGAGGAAAATGTCAGGGGGACATAAATGAAAGGTAGTTGGAACACACAAAGCAACAGCAGAGTGGCTTTCCCCTTATGTTAAACCAGGCCCATTGGGAGCCATATGGTTTACTTTTTTTTTTTTTAATTTTAATTTTAATTTTTGTAGGACTTGGTTTGATGCTTTTTAAAAAAAAATAGGTATTTTCTTTATTTTCATTTCAAATGTTATCCCCTTTCCTGGTTTCCCCTCTGAAAAGCTCCTATTCCGCCCCCCCCCCAACCCACCTACTTCCTGGCCCTGGCATTCCCCTACACTGAGGCATAGAACCTTCACAGGACCAAGAGCCTCTCCTCCCATTGATGACCAACAAGGCCATCCTCTGCTACATATGGAGCCTTGAGTCCCACCATGTGTACTCTTTGGTTGGTGGTTTAGGAGCTGAAGAGATTTACAGCCCCATAGGAGGAAAAACACTATGAACTAACCAGTACCCCCAGAGCTCCCAGGGACTAAACCGAGATATGGTTTCTTAATCAACATTTTCCCAATTAGTGAGACTCTTGCTGAACTAAAGAGACATCTTAAGAGGAGAGAGAAGGCTGAGCCCCCTGGAGCCTTCTGCAGGCTCCCCGTTGGCCTCCAAACCCAGTGAAAGGCACAAGCCTGTTGTAACTTGAACCAAACTCCAGAAGATGTGCTCTCCGGCTCCCAGGCAGCCCCCCCCCACCCCCGACTGCCTTTGAAGCCCTGTGATCTCCTTCAAGTCTTCGCTGATGAGAATTCTTTGGAAATGGTTGGAACAGGATGACAGCCCGTTCACCTGGATCCGGCTGAGCTGCCTGGTTCACCGCGAGCTCAGAGACTTGCCCTGATTTGAGATTCAACTTAGAAATCCTTGGGTTTTTTTCAAACTATCAGGAAACATTCCAAAGCCGGGGTTCAAAGTGAAATTACCAGCACCTCTTTCTGGAGAGCGTGCTAGCAAAGGGAGTCGGAGGCAGCCACACTCTGAAGGCTTAGGGTTTCTCTCTCAGCGCTGACCCCTGCTCTACAGAAAGGAAGGGCAGCATCGAGGTGTTTATATTAGGATACTTTCCCATAATAATGTTTTCTGTTCATATCTTTATTTTCACTGCTAAAAGCATTCCTATGATTTTCTTGATCCTCATAGTTATGTTATGTAAACAGTACAGATAATCTGGGCTCCAGTTTACAGATGAGGAAATCAAGATCCTGGCAATTATTTTACTTTTCAGTAATAACTAAAAACATGGACCTACATAAGGTCTGATGCTTTAAGTGCGGACATTTCCTTTTTAATGCTGCCTCATAAACTTTAGATAAATTGATAAAGGAAAGTCCATGGAAATGTAAATCTAATTTAAGTGTCTTCTTTTTTTTTATTCTAAAAACATTTTCTTGGTTTCTAAATCCAAAAGATACTCAGAAAAAGATTATGTGGTTGTATCTTTTCCTTCCCCAACGCCAAGTGTGAGGCAGGCTCTTTAAATCATTCAAGACAGCTAAGAAAATCTCCTATTTTTAAGTTTCCCAAGAGAAGAAGATTCCTCAACCCCTATGGGTAACTTTTCCTGGTGTTTAACATTTCTCAAAGTCAGGAAATTCTTTCTTGTGTCCTAAATCCCCAATGCTGTGACTTGAGCCGGCTTCCTCCCGGTTGGTCTTCGGTGGAGATGCTGAACAGCTGTCTGCCTCAACCTAGGGGAACATTTCAAAGAGAAGGCTGTTAAGTGGCTCTGCAGCCCATCTTCCACGGCCCCAGTAATCCCATGCCTTTCACTACTTCTCATAGATCTCGGTTTCCAGCCCTTTAACCCTGCCTCTGCCTTCTCCCACATAACTCAGGTTGCTGTTGAGATGAGGGTCGGAGCAGGTGAAGGACATTTGTTCTTGTGGTGAGGGAATCTGAAAACAAGAGCGACCATGGCTCCTCCTCAGGCCTGGCTAGCTCCCTCTTCTCACTTGGATACTGAAAGTGGCCTGAAATGGTACTGTGATATCCGAATGTTCTCCAGAAACACGATGGGATGATTAATGACTGAAATACTGAAGCTCCTCCAGAATTACAGCAGGGCACTTGACAAAGTTGTTCTAGAGTCTATCTATCTATTTCCAGTGTACACACTTTTTTGTACTGAGGACTCTAAAACTTTCTTAGAAGTTATATTCTCAGAAAATAAGTAACTGGGCTACTTTTCTGGGGTAGAAATTCCCTGATCATCATTAGCTACTTAACCATTCACGTGTTTCTTATATTTTTGCTTTAATATAAAATGCCAATCCACTAGGACACAACAGGCTGTGGTGATTTGTATGAAAATTGTCCCTAGGGGCTGAGAGGGAGTGGTGCTATTGTTGAAGTAGGTGTGGCCTTGTTAGAGGAAGCTTGTCACTTTGGGGTTTCAACTGCTCAGGCCAGGCTCAGTGTCTCTCTCCCTCTCTCTTTAGCACCACGTCTGCCTGCCTGCTGCTGTGCTTCCCACCATGACACTAACGGACTAAACCTCTGAACTGTAAGCCAGCCTCAATTAAATGCCTTCCTTTATCTAAGAGTTGCTGTGGTCACAGTGTCTCTTCACAGCAATAGAAACCCTAAGAAAGACACAGGCTGTATACAGTTCCATGACTTTCATCTTGTATTTCACATCTAGCCACCTATTCAGTACTATAAGATGCACATTGTGATCAAGAACAAGAAGTCAAACCGCTGTAAATAAAAGAACAAAAACTGTGCGATAACTTTGAAGTCCTTTATGTTCTTACTGAACTCCTTGTGAAATGCCTACAGGCATTACTGGACCATCCCTGAATGCCACCTTGAAGTTAAACTCCAGCGGGAGGGGTCCATCAAGGATAGCAGGTTATGCTTGCTACAGCAGCAAGGTTTGGCAAGGCACACAGTGGGTCTGGAGACCTTTGACCAGAGAATGGGAACAGTGGTGCGGTGCCTGAGAAGGCATAAAGTTGGCACCTGACACTGTATTTGGAGTAAGATGATTGAAGGAAAACAAATGAATTCTAGAAAGTCTCAAGATAACTGGTCAGAATGACACCTCTGGCCTCAGTGACTTTTGGTAATTCATAGCAGCACACTGCAGCTGGCACACACTTTCTTCATTTATTTAGCCAGAAACTGTTATGGAAAGCCTTTTGAACATATGCCATAATGAACGTCAATTTTTATTGTGAAAGGTGGTTGATAAGGAAGATAGAAAGTTTTCTTTTTTTTAAAAGAAATACCTATTCATAAGACAGACCTATTCACAAGGTCACCAAATGACCTTTCCCCAGGCAGGAAACAGTGACTTACTTGTTTATTTTCTTCATTAGGACCAAATGACCCTCTTCAAATAATGTTGTCTCATTTCTCCAGCCTCTGGGGCTCCTCCCCAGGGGGCTCAATAAGAAGGAAAACTCTGGCGTTGCCAGTAACAACGGGAAATCTAATTCTCCATCCCTGTCAAGACTAACTGTAGGGAACCAGATTGAAAGCCGAGCCTCCCTGTTCTTCTTGCTACTGGGGCTCTGCTTATACCTAATACACTGAACAGTAATACTAAAAGGCCATAAATCAGAAGGAAATATGTGAATACTGTTCACACCTCAGGACCCAAGTCACAATATATCAAGAGATAGACCCCACAAACTTAGGGAGCTCTCATCCTAGGATCTGCTCTTGTACTTAAACTCGGTTTTAAACATTGACTGTCATGGTAACTTGCCTGAGTTACTTCTGCTCTTAATGAGAATTCCATAGACTTTTCAAAACAGAGCTAGGTACTATGTATAAAGTTCTATGTGAGGTAAAGGCTCAGTAAGGACTTGCTATTCTCTCTCTCTCTCTCTCTCTCTCACACACACACACACACACACACACACACACACACACACACACACACACACAGTCACAGTATCATCTTATCTCAGGCAGTGTGAACAGGAATGAGTTGTCTGCCAAGAGCCAATACCTTCCTGATCTTGGCTGTTCCTTATCTTTTGGAAGTTGTTCTTTCCTCAAATGGTTTCTTTATCCATGAGCCACGCCTGCTAACTGTCATTGCCCATGATTTTATCACCTAAATGAATATTTGGGTTGTTATCTAAATCCATGTGAATAAACAATACTGTAGAGTGGAAAAGAGAACTTTGGTTGTTGTGTTCTGGGTCACCATTACCTTGTGTATCTTGCATAGTCAGACTTACTCAGCAGGCCTGACAGATGCTCCCATGTCTCAGGTTAACCTTCATTCATATGTGTGTGTGTGTATATATATATATACATATATATATGTGTGTGTGTGTGTGTGTGTGTGTGTATGTGTGTGTATGTGTGTGTGTGTATATATATATATATATATATATATATAATTGTTTTTTCTCCCTGCCCCCAACTTTATTATGCACAACTATATATAAATATCACCTGGATAAGCCAAGATGCCAGTGAACAGTTTTGATGGCTCAAAAAAAATGATACCAAACTGTGTGATGGAGAAAGAAAAAGGACTAAGTCAATTGATTTTAAGTCCTCTCTGTCCCTGTACACTTCACCCTTAAATGATGTATGTCTTTCCTTGGATCTTGGAAAAGACTCAATGTGGTCTTTCCTATCTAAAGGCAAGAGGCAGCTAAGAACACACCAGGTCTTTATTCTTTCTTTTTCTTTCCTAAATCTCAGATCAAAGCAAGAAGAAAATCCCTGGAGTTCAGAGCTCCTGGGGTGCTGGAGTTTAGAATCAAATCTCTTCATAATTTTCTTCTCCAGGCACTTCCAGGGGAAAATCATTTAGTCTTGGTACAAGTGAAAGACGTGTTTGGGTTTGACCTGCTAATTCTCCCTGAGTTAAACTGCTTGTGAATAAAGAACCTTTTAAAGTAGATCCAGGCTCAACCAGGAAACTTAAGCTCATTAAAGAAAAAAGACCCTGAGTGGAATCCTCCCCACCACCCTTAAAAAAAATGCTCTCAGGATATAAGAAGTGACTTTTCAGTCTAACTATACATCCTTTGGGTGTGAGAGGGTTAGGAAACAAACCCTTGAAATCGGGGGGAAAAAAAGATATGCAATATATTGAAATTTTCTTTTTCTGTCCCAAGTTTATCAGTGACTTTGAAACTTATTTTAAATATCATAATTACGTATTTTATACCCCTCTTGGCTCTCTTTCAAATTCATGGCCTGTTTTTTTTCCATTAATCATTATTATATGCATATATGTATATGTACATGCATAGATAGATATTCCTAAACACAACCTACTTGGTCTGTATAATCTTAGTTCTCTGTGTGTTTTCAAGGCTGATCATTTAGTTTTGGGGATCCAGTTGGTGTCCTGTTCCTCCATGCTGAACACTGTCTCTCCTGTTCTCAGTGCTCCTTAGTTGCCTGAAGTTCTTTGTGTAAGGTTCCCTCACCCACTTTTGCATGCCTGTTGCTTTTGTCCTTGCTAGTTCGTGTTTGGGTAGTTATGTTGGTGACACTCTATGGATATAGTTCCTGAAAGATTTTAATAGGATGAAACGAATAGTGAGAATGAGGAGGAAAATTCTGTACGTTATTGCTGGAACACCCACTGAAGCTCATCTGGTGGCCTTAAATTCACATATAGACATGGCTTAGCCACTGGGTTACTCTGTTTCTAATATTGTAACAAATATCTGAGATAGTCATCCTGCAAAGAGAAAAGGGAGTGTTCTGGTCTATGATCCAGTTGACTCTGTTGCTTTTGAGCCTGAGGTAAGAAAGAACAAACCACTCACAAAAACTCACACCATGATTAGGATATAGGGAAGAGGGTGGGGTGGAGACAGGATTGAGGAGAGAGAAGCTCAGAGACCCAAGTGTTCCTTATACCTTCCAGGAGCATAGCCCCCAAGACAAGAAAGTATCCTACCAGGCCCGACCTCTTAACATTTTCACCACCTCCCAGTAGCCCCAAACTGGGAACTGATAGCAACAAACAGTCTTTAGGAGACATTCAAAAATCAAAGCGGTGACATCCTCCCTTCCTTTCTTTGTCGAAGGTTTTACTTATACACTGTTCCCAGTTCCTAGTTTTGCTGGGAAAGCATTTCTGAGCCCTCCATACTTCCTGATTTTCTACTGCCCACTCATGAATTAATTTCCCCTTTTAAAACAATTTGACCTTACTTAAAAGCCAGGCTGTGTTTTCTGAACTTTACATTACAGTTTTGAATAAAGGCACAGAAATGTTTTCTAAAGTCTCTGATCTCAAGTCTGCATCCTCCCTGGAACTTAAGGGATGAGTGTGGAATGTGAGCGTAGAACAGGGTGGAGTTGCCTGTGTGCCCCAGTACAGGGGAATGCCAGGGCCAGGAAGCAGGAGTGGGTAGGTTGGGGAGCAGGGCTGGGGGAAGAGGGCAGGGGGGGAGGAGGGGGAGGGGGGTATAGGGGACTTTCAGGATAACATTGGAAATGTAAATGAAGAAAATATCTAATAAAAAATGAAAAAAAGGAGGCTACTCTTGTTTTAAGTGACAGTCATCATATCCAAACTATCTTAACTGAAAAAAAGAAAAAGAAAGAAAGAAACAATAGACAGAAAGAAAGAAAGAAAGAAAGAAAGAAAGAAAGAAAGAAAGAAAGAAAGAAAGAAAGAGAGAGAGAAAGGAAGGAAGGAAGGAAGGAAGGAAGGAAGGAAGGAAGGAAGAGAAAGAAAGAAATCAGTTGACTTGTAAGTAGAGATCCCCATGGTAGATGCAGATGCTTTGGATTATGGCTGGGCCCATAGGGCCCCATGCATTTGATTTATACTCCAAGCTGTGTGTGTCACTTGATCTCCCATAGGAAGATTCCCTTAGAGTCCTAGGAAGTGGAGTTTGTTGGATTGGCAGATTGTGAGCCTGAAAAAAAGCAGGCATTGGCTAGTGTGAGGGCTGGAGGCTGTGCCAGTGTTTATATCAGTGTACCTCCAGGAATCGCTATGGAGATTGAAGGAGATGTTTATGTTGAATGCCTGATTTGAAGGTGCTTGGGAATAGGCCCAATCATCACATGTCTATGATGGTGCTTCATCCCACATGGATGTGGGAATAAACTCTGGGCAAGAAAATCAAGCACATGTGGGTTGTTCTACAGGGCAGTCTGCCCCCTTCCTTCAGCACTCTTGAACTCTATTCCTAAGCGTGAGGAAAAATTCCATCTCTGTGCTTCAGTTTCTTTCCCTGAGTGTGCTCTCCTGGGCACAGAAACACAGGTCTGCCAAGACCACGGCTGGCTTCAGAGCCCCACGTCATCCTCTGGGTTTATCTACATCTGAATATAATAATATGTTGATAAAATACCTTGTCAAGCTCTAAAGCAGTTCTCTGCCATGTAGTCTCTTTACACCCTGCTGCGTAATTAAAATGGAAAGAACACAAGCCTGCTGGACCTAGAGTACAGCCTGTCTGCCATGGAAGGAACGTCATGTTTGATTTCTGGGTCTAGACCCATATGCTGGCTGCGTCCTGGGGTCTTTGTTTCATGCAGTAATTCAACCTCTTCCAATTTCTTATCAGGCAAAGTAAGTGTGTGTGTGTGTGTGTGTGTGTGTGTGTGTGTGTGTTACTATTTTCCAGCTTCTGTTGGGGGGTTGGAGGGTTGAGGGCCTTGCGATAGGGTGAGTGTCAGTAAACAACACTTATGAGAAAAGAATGGCCTGGGAAATGTGCTACAATGCCACCCATTTGTTAGGAAAGACTGCACCCCTTCCCACAGTCATTCCCATGCTATTTATGCATGGTAGAACTTATTTAGAGCATCTTGTTGCTTGCATTTCTGGAGAACCCAGATATCCCAGCAAAAGAAGGAAAATATGCACATATACATATCTTGAAGAGCTCTTCTTTTCTAGCATAAGCTGTCTACCATCAAGTCACAGACACGCCTCCCCTCCTGGCATTAGAGCATGTAATTCAGTCATGAAGCTGTCAGTCTCCTAATTTTGGCTAGATACTGCTTGTTACTACAACAAGAAGAGGAAGCTGATTCTTTCACATTTACCTTCAGCTTTCTGTCCCACCAAAACCCCAGCAGAGTCAGAATCTACTCTTTGCAAAGGACAATGGCCCTTTGTCACAGCTGATGGAGAGAAGCCATGTCTCCTTCAGGCCAAGGTTCATTGCATCCTCTGTGAGAGGAAGCCAGATGTAACGATTTGTGTTTTTGAGAACATCTCAACTGCAAAATCTTTCTGTGCCTTCCAAAAAACCTATGTGGCTGAAAGCCAATTTTCAGGTGTTAGAAATGGCAATGTGAGTAGCGATGACGGGTGCAACCAAGAATCAGGAAACACTTGTAAGATGGCTCATATGATACACTTTTTTTTTTTCACGAGACAGGGTTTTTCTGTGTATCCCTGGCTGTCCTGTAACTCATTCTGTAGACCAGGCTGGCCTTGAACTCAGAAATCCACCTGCCTCTGCCTCCCAAGTGCTGAGATTAAAGGCGTGTGCCACCACTGTTCGACTCGTATGATACAGTTAAGTCTGGACTTTTATTGTGTCAAATGGCAGAATCCATATTCAAATTATCTTAATGATAAAAAAAGAATTAAAGAAACTTGTTGCCTTGTAAATGGGAGTTCTAAGGATCAATCCCAACACTGTAGGCAGAGGTTGCCTCCGTGGGCACAGTGCATTTGTTTCTCTCTCTGTCTCTTGATTTTGCTGGCCCCTTACCTGGCTTCATTCCCAGCTAAACTATCTCAATGAGATAGCCCCATGTAATCTGAAATTATGTTGTCTCTTATGTCTGAGCAATCCCATGAAAAGAGAGTGTGTTAGTAAACTATTGAAAGAAAAGAAAAGTACAACAGTCACAAAATTCATAAGAAACAATTATTTCTTATACATAGTAGGGGGGCTGACTGTTGGGACAGAAGAGATGTTTCATATGTATTTCATTCCTGGCCATAGATGTAGGGAGACTTATCTCCAAGGAAATACTTTTCGTCAAAAGCAGACATACAAATGAACAAGTCCCAGTGCACAAGTTTGTTTTTTGTTGTTGTTTTTTTGTTTGTTTGTTTTTTGGTTTTGGTTTTGGTTTTGGTTTTGGTTTGTTTGTTTGTTTGGTTGGTTGGTTGGTTGGTTGGTTGGTTGGTTGGTTGGTTGGTTTTTCGAGATAGGGTTTCCCTGACTGTCCTGGAACTCACTTTGTAGACCAGGCTGGCCTCGAACTCAGAAATCTGCCTGCCTCTACTTCCTGAGTGCTGGGATTAAAGGCATGCACCACCACACCTGGCTACAAGTTTGTTTTGAACTCTTGTTTGTATCATGCTTAACAACTATCTCATTGACTAAAACCACATGGCCAAGTCCAAAGTTATAGGGCAAGGAAACATATTCCAAATGCTTATTGGAGGAATCCTGTAGCTAAATGGCAAAAGGCATAGATATAAGAAGGAGGAACAGAGATTAATATTTCAATGACTTAAGACATCTCTTTTTTTAAGACTAGCCATAAATCTCAGGTGAATACAAACGGGCTTGTTCTACTAACATGCCCATTTTAAAACTAATGTGAAGGATGCAAATTAAGAAGTCTGAATGGCCAGCCCGAGTGGTTCAGCACATTTACGGAAGTGATTGACAGTAGACCATAGTGTATTATAAATAATAGCACCTGAGAACCACATGACATGCAAGAAGAAGCACATAGAGAAGAGCTATAAGAAACCATGCATAGCACTGAAGTATCATGGCTGACACTATTTGTCACTAGGAGAAAGAGGGTGTTGAAGCAGTCATATGCAGCAGAGTCCTTATTCCTTGACCTTGCAAGGATTGGGACACACAACAAACAGAAGAGACCCACACTTAAAATTCCTTCTCCTAACACTACTGTCATGTTCTGGATCTCCACACCTGTTCATTTACATTTACGCATTTGGCTCAGTGGGTGGATCTTCTAATAGGTTGAAGTGGTTAGATCATTGGACTCGCTACCCTCATAAAGAGTTAATATGGTTCTTCCAAGATCCTAGTTACTTCCTTCAAGAGCAGATTATTACAAAAGAGCAATTGGCCCTTCTACCTGATATTTCCTTATGAGAGTACTCCTACCATGAAGTCATTTTCTATGACAGGATGAATCAGGGAGATTCTCATCAAAGCCTATCATAGTTCTACCAGGATCTAAGACCTCAAAGTCTGTGAGCTATAAAATCTCCTGTCTTTATTTGTTACCTATATTTCCATTATCAGTGCAAAGTGGACTAAGAGATGCATACATATGCATATATTCATGTGGCTATAACCTTGCCCTTTGCAATTATAAGTATAAAATTGATTTTTTTAAGTTTTCACTGTTAACTATTGCAACGTTCTCAAATTTAATGACTTAAAGCAACAGCATTTATTTTATTTGTGAACCTACAATTTGGGCCTGGCTGATACAACTTACCTCTGTTCCAACAAGCGTTAGCTTAAAGGCTGTCTCTGAACATACATGAAATCACTTAGATTACAGAAAAGACCTTTTTATGACCTCCCTTTGAAAATTTCATAACATCATCTTTATTGTATCAAGATGGTCAGGAAAAAGCCAAAATGTGCTTAAGGAGAAGATTTGGTCTCTGCATAATTTTAAAAGTAATTATCACTCAATACAAAATAGTGAGTTTCATTATTTTCTTAGTTGGGGTTTTTATTGCTGTGATAAAGACTATGACCAAAAAACAACTAGAGGAGAAAAGGGCTTATTTCATCTTACAAGTCTCGGGTCATATGCTCTTACTGGTGAGTCAGGGCAGGAACTCGAGGCAGGAACCTAGAGGCAGGCACCTGGAGAAAGGGCTGAAACAGAAGCCATGGAGAAACAGTGCCTCTTGGCTTGATCTTGATTTGCTCAGCCTGCCTTTTAGATATAGCCCAGGACCACTTGCCCAGGCTTGGCAGCAACAGTAGATAGGTCTTCAAGGCCATATCAATAATTAGTAACCAAAAAGATGTTCTGTTGCAGGATATTTGAACTCCAAGATTGTGAACCCCGAGATTGTGTTATTTACTGAAAAAAGAAAACAAAAATACCTGTTGCTAGTTATGGTGTGGGCCAGCCCTTAGAACAGGCCTTTAATCCCTCTGGCTGGAATACAAACATGTCCTTAATACACATTTTTACTACCAAACCATGAAGGTAAATTTAATTTGTAGAAGGAAGCATCCATGTTTGAAAGTGATGTCTAAGTGAGTGGCAGACAAAGTGATGAGTCAGAGAAAGATTTGACAGAATAGGGTGTGCCCAATTCTCACAAGAAGAGGGAGGAAAGGGAAGCTATTTAAGAGAGCACAGAAAGAGAGAGTAGGAGGCAGTTTTACTAAAATAACTTTACAGAGACAGCCTGAGAGAGAACAAGATAAACACAGGTGAAGATAGAACAAGCTAGGGAATGAGAAGGAGCCAGAAGATTAGAACAGGTAGCCAGAGTTAGTTTGAGGCTAAGCAGAGCAAAAAATCAGAGAAGGAGGGAGAAGCCAGCTTAAATCAGTCATCTTGGAGAGGAGTTTGAGCCAGAACAGCTGAGTTGAATCAGCCAACCAGAGATCAAAAAGACCTAGGAAGCAATGAACTTATTCAGCAGTAAGTCTCAGAGGCTGAAAACATTCTAGGCCTAGATTAGATTGTATAAAGGCTAGAAGCTTCCAGGACTAGGCCTAGGTTAGCAGAGTGAGGCAGTCAGCTTCCACGATGACAATTACTACAGGAGAACAAAAGTTGCATTTACAATGCCTCACTGGCTTGCCAGAAGGCTTGGTGGTGGGATTTTCTCAATTTAAGTTCCCTCTTCACAAATAACTCTAGCTTGTGTCAAATTGATAAAAGCAAAACAAAACAAAGCAAAAAAAAAAAAAAAACCAAAAACAAAACAAAAAAAAAAAAACTAACTAACTAACAAAATCCATGAAAGTTATGATTTTTTTTCCTGCATGTATCATTGTTCACCCCATTACTGTCTACCTTAGGCCTTCTTTCTCCCCTAGGACTGTACATTTTGGTAAATAGAGACATTGTTGCAGAGGAGTATGTAGGACTACAAATAGAGTGGCTGTTTATTATATTAAACACAGTCTGCTATTGTCTTGTCCCCTTCCTGCTTTGATCTGATTTGGAACATAATCATAATGACAGTTAATATTCCTGTTCTACTATTAATTGGCTATGGAATTGTAGCTAAGCCTTTTATTCCACCTGGACCTTAGTTTCTTTCTTCCTCTCTTTTCTCTCTCCCTCCTTCTTTCTCTGTCTGGATGTTTTGCTGGCATGTCGATCTGTGTATCACATACATGTCCGATGTCCATGGAAGCCAGAAGAGGGCCTGGGATCTCCAGGAACTAGAGATTCAGCTGCGTGGGGCCCCAACAAGGATGGGAATGTTACCAAAATCAGTTCTTATGGAAATGAAGAGAAATGGTTTTGGTAAGGTTCTTAACCAGTAGAACTTAATACTCCCATTCTCTACAACCCATGGAGCTATGACTACAGCTTTTCTCTGGATATCAGGGCATATGTAATGCCATACCCCAAGTGAGCCAGGAACTGGCATCTGACCCTAACAGCAGAGCTCAATGTCTTTGCAGTCTGTAGAGCTTTTAATTGAAGCCAGCAGATTTTAACTTAATTAGTGAGTGGCTAAGGCACACATTGAGGTACTAAAAGTTTAGTTTGATAAAAGGTTTATTATAAAAGTGACCCGTCCAGCAGGTCCAGTTATTTGAGGGTCTCAAGGGGACCTTCTCCTAAGAACCAAATGGGGGGTAGAGAGAGATGAGAACCTTGTGCAATGAAGGACACACAGAGGCAGTCTGAGTAACATCAAGGTCTCACTGTATTAGCTAGGCTCAAGGTTTAAATGCACAAGCAAAAGGGGAAGTACTTCTCAGCAGGAGGAATGGGGCAGCAGAAATGCACTTCAGCAGGAGGGATGGGGCAGCAGAAAAAGAGGAAGTACTTCTCAGCAGGAGGGATGGGGCAGTGGAAATTTTTCTTTTGGAGACTACACGGGGAAGGGGGAAGCAGGAACTTGGTGGTATCAGGGTACATCTTGAGGTCAGGACATCCGGCTCTGACTTAGGGCTGGAAAAATCTGTGGTTGTTCTTGGAGCGGTGCATCGGTGGCTCGCTTTTGACCCCCTTTTCTTCTCGGGGGGAGAGGCCCAATTCAGAGATCAGGACAATTGTGTTGTCTTAATAGCTCCTAACATAAAAGTAAGCTCAAATTGACAATACTATGAAAATATAGATTCAGAAAGAAAGAATGTGGGGCTGGAAAGATGGCTTGGCAGTTATGAGCACTTGTTCTTGCAGAAGACCCAGGTTCAGTGCTCAACATCAACAAAGAGGCTCAGTTTTCCCATAAATCCAGTTTCTGGAGATCTAATGATTTTTTTCTGACCACCATAGCCAACAGGTATGCATGTGGTATATATACATACACATAGGCAAAACACTCATACATATGAAATAAATAATCTTCAAGTAATGTTTTAAAAAGAAACAATTTTTCCAAACGAAGTCATGATCTAAATATTTTCTTTCTAATACTTCTATTTGATTTGTATGAGTTAATACAAAAATGTTGTCTGTTGGGCCAAACACGTATTTTTGGGCTTCGTTATAAGCCCCCTACTAAGAGCCTTTCTGTTTGAGACTTCTCAAATTATTCTTTTCTCAACAGATACTTTTCTTTTGTGGGAGATAAAAATCTTTTTGCCAATTCCCTTCCAGGATGCCTCCTACCTTTAATAAGGAATTGCATTCTGCTTCGAAAGACTAACAAAATAAGCATGACCATTCTTTCTGGAGGCAGCAAACTAGTACCCTTGGAAAGCTTACAGTCTAAGTCATAGATCATTGTCTGGGCCTCTGTTTTTGAAAATCAAGAGTTCCCCAGTGATGGTTCTTACACAGTTGGTTCAAGTCTAAAAGACTTCAAAAGAAAACGATGTTTGCATTGAGTCATCTTAAGATTTGGGTTCAGAACATTTAGAGAGATATCTCTAAGTCATTCTAGAAAATAAAATATACACACTGATCTTATCTCTTCAGATGCTTTAGTTTGGAGGTCACTAAGAACAGATTCCAAGCACTGACCAACACTTTACTGGGAGTAAGACATGCTAAGTATAATAGGGGATAAGCTTGCCGTATTAAGTGGTCCTTTAGCAGACTCCTTTCCTCTCCCCAGCAGGAAAGCAAAGGCCCATGGGGAGGCTGGCTAGTTGTGAAATGACATACATTCAAAATTGTTTTCCAGATATCCCTCAACAACTTATTTCTCCCCTGAAGTGTGAAATTTAATTACCCATGTTAGACATGCATTTGTGATCACATATTTTTATTGCATAAAACTGTTCAGTCTTTTAAAATATAAGGACAGAATCCCAGTTACATCGTTGACATCAGAGATTTGTACAAGAAAAGATTTACTGGAGGAGCTGCTGGCGAGTATTGATTTTCCTTTTGCTGCCTCTTGGTGATGTTGGGCATCCACTTGTTCTTGGGTTTTGCTTGTTATGTTGACCAATGAGTTTTTATTAAGCCCTCATCTTGCTGAGGTCTACTATCAAATTCATCCTAATCTTTTGCCAATCCTATCCTTTGCTGCTTCTCACAGAACATGAATCTTCCTCAACCTTTAAGCAAGATCGTGCCCTCCCCCCGCATTTTTCAATCTCAGTTCCACTTCTCTTGAAACAAGGTGACCAGGAGTGAAAATGAGACTCCACACAAGGACAGAGGCGCACTACAGTTTCAAGAGGAAGCCAATTAGGTGTGAAATGACCAGCCATGTTTTCAGCCATCTCCTCCCTTTTCTGAAGGAGATGGAAATGTCACACTAGGCTAATGGTTTTGTTCTTAGGGAAAGCTGAAGTTAACCTCAAAGTTGCTACTTGTGACCATTATGGCAAAAGGACAGAAGACTTACCCCACTGGAAAGTGGTGATATCCATTTGAAATGTGATTGCCAATGCTTTTTGGAAAATTTAGTCTGGATATTAGAACACAGATAGGGACCATGTTCAGTACTAGGGGCTGTGCATACAGAGGAGAGGGCAGATGGCCAGGAGACAGGATAATAAAGAGAGCATAGATACATGATGGTTTTGCAAAACTTAATTTGTGCTAGGGACTACCTAGAGGTTTGTGAAGTGATTAATTTAATTTCTTCAAAGCCTTTAAAATTGGGAACTATTATTATGATCATTTTATAGAGGACATAAAACCGTGGAGAAACTTTTCTATAACCCAATAAGCCAATGACTTAACTTTAACGTCTTCCATACTACTAAGACCTTTGTTTTAAATTCCCCAATAATTTTATGAACATAGTACATTTCCTTTTACAGGTGGAAACTAAGTCCCAGAGAGGTGAGATCACTTCTTCGAGTTCACATGTAAGCAAGGATGAGCAATCAGGCCCAAACCCAGATCTACTGAGACATCACATAGCCTTTCTCAGCACAGAGCTGATAGCTCATGACACCCACTGTCCTGTCCTTATCTAGATAATTTGTGATTCTGCCCATCAGTATTTTGCCCAAGGCAATGGGTAAAGTCCTAAGGTGCCAATCAGGACTTCACCACATCTTTCTCAGTTCCTCACTTTCCTGTCTTTGGACTTCTTTAGTGCTTAACAGAACCTCAACTTTGGCATTTCAATCACTGCCCTGCCTTCTTAGGAAGCTCAAATTGCCTTGTTAGTTCTTAGAGGAAGCCGAGTTTGTAAGCAATTGCTGAGTCCAGCAACAGCGCACTCTCAAAGATCAATAGTGCCAGAAAAGCCGGGAGGCAAGTAGAATGTAATAGTCTGAAGGTGCTGCGGAAAAACCCCTGTACCCGCCATTTACCACTTGCCCATCCTGCAGTCTGCACCATCCTCCCTCCCTGAACCCCATACCATCTACCCTTCATTAGTTTCTGCTGGTTTTGTTGTTATTGTTATTGTGTTTGGTTTTGTGTGTTCCGGTTTTTGTTTTGAGATAGAGTCTCACTCTGTAGCTGGGCCTAACCTCTAACTTACAATCTTGCATATGCATATCACCCTGCCTAGCTCCTCTCTTCTGCTCTTTTTCATAACATTTCATTTACTCATTTATTGGGGTTAGGCAAGGTGCTACAGCATGTCTGTGGGTGCCAGAGAACAATTCAAAGACTCAGATCTCCCCTTTGAGCACTTCGTTCCCACAGTTTGGATAATTCAGGCCACCAGGCTCGGTGGCAAGTGCTTTTTACCCTAAGAACTAGCTTAACAGCCTTCTCACCCACTCTCCACAGGTCACCCCATCATATCAAAGTCTCTGCGTCCCACAAAAAGGAAATGCTCAGATGTCAGAGGGGAAGCAAGAGCTAAATCTCTTTTGAGAAGTGCTCACCAAGTACAGGATTGGTGTGTGGTGTTTCATAGATGTTCACTGTTGAGATCTCATAGGTGTTCTTTATATATATTGGATATTAGTCCCCTATCTGATTTAGGATAGGTAAAGACCCTTTCCCAATCTGTTGGTGGCCTTTTTGTCTTATTGACGGTGTCTTTTGCCTTACAGAAGCTGTGCAATTTTATGAGGTCCCATTTATCTATTCTCGATCTTACAGCACAAGCCATTGTGGACTCCAGAAAATCAAATAACCCCATTAAAAAAAATGAGGCTCAGAGCTGAACAAAGAATTCTCACCTGAGGAATACCGAATGGCTGAGAAGCACCTGAAAAAATGTTCAGCATCCTTAATCATCAAGGGAAATGCAAATCAAAACAGCCCTGAGATTCCACCTCACACCAGTCAGAATGGCTAAGATCAAAAATTCAGGTGACAGTAGATGCTAGCGAGAATGTGGAGAAAGAGGAACACTCCTCCATTGTTGGTGGGATTGCAAGCTTGTACAACCACTCTGGAAATCAGTCTGGTGGTTCCTCAGAAAATTGGACATAGTACTATAGGAAGATCCAGCAATACCTCTCCTGGGCATATACCCAGAAGATGTTCCAACTGGTAAAAAGGACACATGCTCCACTATGTTCATAGCAGCCTTATTTATAATAGCGAGAAGCTGGAAAGAACCCAGATGTCCTTCAACAGAGGAATGGATACAGAAAATGTGGTACATTTACACAATGGAGTACTACTCAGATATTAAAAAGAATGAATTTATGAAATTCTTTGGCAAATGGATGGACCTGGAGGGCATCATCCTGAGTGAGGTAACATAATCACAAAGGAACTCACACAATATGTACTCACTGATAAGTGGATATTAGCCCAGAAACTTAGAATACCCAAGATATAAGATACAATTTGCAAAACACATGAAACTCAAGAAGAACGAAAACCAAAGTGTAGACACTTTGCCCCTTCTTAGAATTGGGAACAAAACACCCATGGAAGGAGATACAGAGACGAAGTTTGGAGCTGAGACAAAAGGATGGACCATCTAGAGACTGCCATACCCGGGAATCCATCCCATAATCAGCCTCCAAATGCTGACACCATTGCATACACTAGCAAGATTTTGCTGAAAGGACCCAGATATAGCTGTCTCTTGTGAGGCTATGCTGGGGCCTAGCAAACACAGAAGTGGATGCTCACAGTCAGCTATTGGATGGATCACAGGGCCCCCAATGGAGGAGCTAGAGAAAGTACCCAAGGAACTAAAGGGATCTGCAACCCTATAGGTGGAACAACAATATGAACTAACCAGTACCCCCATGTCTCTAGCTGCATATGTATCAGAAGATGGCCTAGTCGGCCATCACCGGGAAGAGAGGCCCATTGGTCTTACAAACTTTATATGCCTAAGTACAGGGGAATGCCAGGGACAAGAAGTGGGAGTGGGTGGGTAGGGGTATATGTGTGTGTGTGGGGGGGTTATGGGGAACTTTCGGGATAGCATTTGAAATTTGAAATGTATATAAAGAAAATATCTAATAAAAATAATTTTAAAAAATCTCATAGGTGTGAAAACTGAACATCTGGGATGTTAAATAGCTTTCCTAAAGCCAATAATGAGTACCAAGTTATATTGTTCACTTCCAGTACTGCCATGAGGAATGCTGGACCCCAGGCCTACCCAGCACTGAAGCCTGCCTTTTTTTCTAGGACTGTACTCCTGAAGACAATTAAGGGTCATTTCCTACCTCTCTGCCTTGTCATTGAGGGACAGTTATCTGTGTCTTCCATTCATGATTTCCATTCTGTCTGTAGGGCTTTCCCATGAGGGAAATGACCAGGAGAACAAAAGCCCTGCCAGTTATTTGCCCTTCCTCTTGGTTTCTGGTGTCATGGAGAATACAGTTGTCAGCCTTTGTTTGCAGTACGTGCAGCTAAATTTCTCAAACCTGCCTACCGAAGTTCCTGTATGGCTGGTCCAGCGAGCAACAGAACAAAAAGCTGCAAATCATTTCTATAGAACATTAATCGAAGGCCTCTGGACTGTAGAATCCTTCTCTCAATTAGAGAGCTGTCTCGGGAGTAATGTTCTCTCTAAAAATCATGATATACACAGCTCTATAAATCGATAGAAGACTTGTGACCATTAAACTTAATTGATACTGAATTTAGAGGAATGTGTTTCAATCATGTTGCCATTTTATTTGAAAATTAGTTTCTGGAATTACCTCTTCTCTTCTCTTGACATTCGAGGACACGTAGTGCCCCGGAGTGACATATCTATGAGCCAGGGGGAAGCAGCTCTGAGCAGAAAGGTCTCAGAACAGAGCAAACAAACAGGAGATGTTTTTTGATGCTCTGTACAAGTAGACATAAGACAGGACATAAAGGTGGGTTTTAAGTGAAATAAGAGACACCTTAGTTTTATATTGGACTTTACATGTTTCTCGCTAGTCATACCCTGTGTCACTCTGCAGTGTGTCAAGGTGGAGAGGGGGCCACGCAAGGATGGTGCAAGGGAAATAATTAACTGCTTAAATATGTTCTCAGACATGTGTTGGCACAGTTGTTTCCTTGAGATCTTTGTCATGGAGAATGCTAAGAGCTGAGCTGAGGTCCGTGACTGGCTGTGAAAAGCACCTCTGCTAAAGAAAGAGCAGAGGCTTGAGAGGCCCGTCAGTGTGGCGTAAGAGCGCTGGCTGCTCTTCCAGAGGAGGCTGCTCCCACTCCTCGTTCCTACATGGTGGCTTCCCACCATCTAGAATTCCAATCCCAGGGAATCTGATGCCCATTTCTGGCTTCCTTAGGCACTGTATGCCTGTGGTGCACAGATATACATGTGAGCAAAACACCCAAACATATAAAAAATAAAATAAAAACAAAGGAAAAGTTCTTTGAAAGTAAAAGGCAAAGACAACCTATAGTTAGGGTGTTCTTGGGGCATATGTTCATACATGAACTGATGTCACAAGACTCATTGTATGAAGTCCCCTCCTCCTATATGATCATGTCATCTGACCTAGAGCTGTCAGTGAAGCAAAGTAAAAAAAGATACTTAAAAACCCACAACTGGGATTTCAAACTGGTGCAGCCACTGTAAAAGTAAGTATGGGTAACTCTCAAAAAGCTAAAAATAAATCTACCATTGGCCCAGCTGTAGAACTCCACAGATACCTAGGCTCAGCAATGATCCTTGCACTCTATTTCACAATAGCTAGAAAATGGATAAACCCTAAATGTCCTTTGACTGATGAATGGATAATCAAAACCTGGTACATATATACCACAGAAAACTATTCTGCTGCAAAGAAAAATGAAATCATGAACTTTGCAGCTAAATGGATAAAACTAGGAAAGATCCTATTGAGTGATGTAATCCAGACCCCAAAAAGACAAACATCACAGGTTCTCTCTTATCAGAGTCTCTGGACTCAGACCTTCAGATGTAAATATCTTGGAATATTTGCAGGGGACAATAGAGAGGGAAATAGCAGGCTACAAGTGATCTGATGGGGAAGTGGGTTAATTTGAGAGAGAGAGAGAGAGATACAGAAGAAGGAGGGTAGAACATAAAATAACAATAAGGATGTCTGAAAAAATTATAAGAAATCATACTATTAATTATTTATAAAATCCCACTATACATGTAAGACTGTATATAAATATACATATATAGTTTAAGTAAAAATTCCTCATCTGAGCTGACAATGCTCCCTCTAAGAGCCAGAGATAATCTAATAAAAACCCTAGCCCCAGCCATGAGAAGCCTTCTTTTGGGTTGGTCAGGTTGTCCTCAAGACTCTCAAAATGTTACAGACTATAGCTCTTGCCCTTGGTTGCCCTCCAAGAAGCTGAAAGGGAGGTTCCTACTGCTGAAGACTCTGTGTGCTTCAGACACAGGTCCCAGAGGCCCCTGAGCTGGAACTGATCTGAGAGCCTCCTCCCTGAGGACTAGCCTTCATGATAACAAAAGGAGCCAGGCAAGCTTATCAAAGAGAGAGACAACCAACAATCTTACCCAACTATGGCACCTGTGAACAACAACAACAACAATCAGCAAGTCAGAATAACACTAAAGGTGATGTAGTGGCATACATACCTTGGCAGTAGCCACCAGCTCTCTAATTGGACTTAAGACCCACTCAACAGGAGTGAAATTATGCCTGGTACTGGGAACCTAGCCAACACTGGAAACCTTGGAGAACCTATTACTGACGCTTTACTAAACCAGCATAAGTCCTAACGACATGCTAAATACTTGTTTTTACACCTACAGATATGTGCATTCTTCAGCCCTCATAACAGAAACAGACCTGTGCAGCAGAGACAGAGACCACTGCAGAAAACCACAACCAATCAAAATGCAAAGCTGTGGAAGCCAGTCTCAGCTGATACATCTACAAAACACTCCCATACTTAAGGCCAAGGGAATATTTCACAAGAGAGGTCGAGAATTTGTGAGAGCCAGAGGAGCAGGGAGTCTGTTGTGAGAGTGTATCTTACCCATAACCTCTCACCAACATGAATGCCTACCCATAAACAGAATGAGGAAGATGGCCACAGGCCTTGCTGAAGGCTCAGGAGGCCTCTGCCCTCCAAATAATGATGGAATTCAGAGAGCAGTAGAAATCACTTTTGTCAGGGAAGAGGGTACCAACTGGTCACCCAATGAAGATCCCTGAAAACAGACATACACATACATTATGCCAAGTGAAAAGTTTATTTTAGGAATTTATGTGCACATGTGTATCCATGCACACATGCTACAACAAGTGATGACAAAAGAGGCTATGAATTTGAAAAAGCAAAAAGGAGCAAGGAGGGGTAAATGAGGTTTTGGAGGGAGGAGAGGGAAGAAACAATTTAATTACATTATAATTTCAACAATAAAAGAAAAAAAAAGTCAAAAAATCCACAACTGCTTGCATCTAAGAGGCCCAAATGCATTATTTTATTACTACAGTCCAAATGCATTCATGGGAGATGGAAAATTTGCAGGGAAAAAAAAAGACCTGGCTTCCTTTTATTGAACAAAATAATAAACCCACGAGAAAAATGTTTTCCTCAAAACCTTCTGCAAATGCATTATGCATATAGTAATATTTTCCCAAATGGGCCATACTGATGCCTCTCATAAAGGCCTTCCTAAACATATGGTTCTTCTTCTATCTCTTCTTTGCTATCTAGAAATGCTACCTTATGTATGCCAGTTATTAATGTCACCAAACTGTGCTCTCTTCAAACCCTTTTCAAAACTCTGAGAATTAAACTAGGTGAATAAGGTGAATCATTGACACTCTCATTGCAATTTCTTTCATTTTCCCCACTCCTCATTTTCTTTTTTATATTAGTTAGCTAGTTAGTTTTATATACATGCCTGTGTGCCCCAAGTATATGTATATATACCACCTTCATCCAGGAACCTGCAGAGGTCAGAGGTCAGAAGAGGCATGGGACCCCCATTAATTGTATGTACAATTTTGAATTGCCCTGTGGGGGCTGGGAACCGAATCCAGGTCCTCTGTAAGAAAAGTTTGTACACTTAAGCCCTCTCTTCACTATTTCTTAATACTGTGTAAACACCAAAGTATATGTGAGTCTTTCTGGCTAGAAACAAACTTATACTGGAAACATCTGCCATTAGAACAATATATTTTTATTTATATTGACTGGCTATTTTACATAAAGATACTGTCTATCTGAAAAACTGCTGGAATATTCAGTTAGGTAAAACTAGGTAATATAATAAATTTACTTATCACCTAAATACATAGTTGTTAAAATTTCAACTTTTTAGTACATTATTTCTTTGTTAAGGTGAATATCATAGAATATAATTTGAGATCATACAGTGTTTTAAGTCAAGCAGTGAAAGAATTTGTATATCTGAAAATTATAGTATCCATGTTGGTAAGCTATGCATTGTGTACTTCACTCTGTTTCTCAGCATGCCTGACCACTACTAGAAAATGTTACCATTACCAAACAAATGATATGTAATGTATGTCATTGCAGGTGCACACAATACAAGAGGGGCTGAATGCCAACAGAAGTGACTGCTTTTCTTCCACTGGGAAATATTAGTATCTGACATAAGAATGATGCTATTGAGAAACAAAAGATCAAGGACAAATTTCTTTCCATGGGTTTGGGATAACCAGGTAAGTCTTGATTGGGGGAAGTAGGCATATGAAGGAATTTCTAGCCTCTGGTGTCTAGAAACACAGTAGACATAAATTCTTTAATTAACATGGATTAGAACAATAGGTAAGCTTTTATAAGCAAGGAAATTGATTTAAATCGAAGTACCTGCTTTGGGGAAAGAAGTGTGCTGACTTGGTCTATATGACTGCAGACCAGGAAATGAAGAAGACATAGATAAAAGTCAAATCAAGGATAACATAGAACAAGCTTCCGCAACTGTGAGGATGAGGGGGCTCTATTTTAATTTGTGACTTGGAGGATTGGTACTGTACATTGTTTGTAAACAACTCACTTACCTCATGTTCAAAAAAACTTCCTTTGAAGGAACAATTGGTTACACTATAAAAACTGTCTGATTGCAAGTCCCCTAACAGTCTTCCTGGGGTGCCCCTCTTGCCTCATGATGCTGTGGACATTGCTGCTTTGGAACAACGTGTGTGTTGCTTATGCACTGCCCCACATGGTGGTCATTAAGCTGTTCTCATCTCTTCATAACTCTAAGAGAACTTCTAGGTGAACTATCAGACTAACCAAGTGTAGGTCACATGTCTACCCCTAGTTCTCTAGAACATATATCCAGCCTTCTGTATACCAACTATAGGTATCTCCAAATAAGAAAGGGAATTTATTAGGTGATCAAATCAATTCAATAAACATTCATCATACTATTACAGCTGACACCATATACTGGTGACAGGTCAAAAGAGTAGAGACAATTTCTCAGAAAGAATACTCAGTGTTTCCATGAGGTGAAGAAGCAGAAAGGGAGGGAGGGAGAGAGCGAGAGAACATGTGAGCAGTGGGCATTACTGTTGGGATGACATTTATATATTTCATTTGCATATGTACTCAGAATGTATAAATGCATATTCAAATTACATGTCACATGTAAATAGGCAGCTGAAATTTTTGTTATACAAATTTATATTTTAAGAATCTGGTAGCTTATTTGGTGACAACTATTAACTCTTTGTAGTCAACATGGAGCCAAATAATTTAATTCTTTCCTATGTTACTAGGTCTGAGGTTGGAATGAGAATAATATGTTATATAATGTTCATAGACAGGGTCAAAAGAGTTTATGTACAACCCTAATGTGTCTTCAGACTATTCTGCACATAAAGTACCAAGGATACAATAAAACAATGCCCAAAGCAGAGCCCAGAATCTCTATTAGCATTTACATGGTCATTCTAGCCCAGCTAAGCATCTTTGTGGCTATAAATTTGAATCTTAAGAGAGACAAGCAAAGTGTTGTTACTACTTTCTAATTTGAACAGAATGTGAAGTTGATGGCAAGTGAAAACTCACAAATATGTTTGGGAAATTTATAACATGAAACATCCCAGCCATTGCCAATGTTTAAAGGTTATGCCCATCATGTTTGGAAGAGGCAAAAGTTTTCACCCTTTTCAAATAATTGGGCATCACACTGATGGGTAAAATGGTGCATGTTGCTGATTTCTACACCGATACAGGGAAATTGACAGACACTGTTTAAAAGAAGCTAAAGTTTCTTTGCCTCAACATGTCATGCCGGGAATAATTACACAACTATTTTGTTACCCTCAGCACTGTGCTGTGCATTATACCAGCCACTGACTCTCTCACAGTTCCTTTGTTAGTTTTGCATAGCACAGCAGTTCTGGAAGATAGTATTTGTGAAATGGTTGATGCTAGCACACATTATAAATAAAGCCAGAGCTCAGAGACACTGATAGACCCTGTCTTTACTGCCAGGGGAGCATTTACATATGGTCCTCACTCTGTGTTCACTGCTTTAGAATTCAACGGAAAATTATAGGTTAATAGGTCTAGAAAGGTCAAGAGGTCAAACAACTGTCAGGTAAGCACGTACTGAGTGCATTTGAACCAACATCAATAAATTCTTTAGTACCCAGTGTGTGTGTGTGTGTGTGTGTGTGTGTGTGTGTGTGTGTGTGTGTGAGTGTGTGTGTGTATGGTATATTTGTGTGCATATACATGTGTGTACATGTATACATGTGTGTGCATGTGTAAGTATGTGTGTGTATTTGTGTGCATATGTAAGTATGTGTGTGTGTATTTGTGTGTAAGTGTGTATGTATGTGTGTTTGTATATCTTTGTGTGTGTGTGTGTTCATATTTGTATGTGTGGGTTTGTGATTATATGTGTGTACATGCTTGACTAAGTTTGCATAAGAGGCAGCAGGCTCAAGATACTTAGGATATCTTTAGTGATGTTTGCTCTTGACAGTGGATATTATTCATACAGCATTTCACATGTGCAGAGGGATTTTCAACATGTGTTAATCCCCAGAGCATTGGTATAAGGAAGGGCACTCTCGAGTTATTTTTTTCTATACACAGTGCACAACAATTAAGAGGCTTAAAGAGGTCTGTAAATGGGTGACTAAAGGATTAAAGTCTCGAGGTCTTGACCCTGTATTCTTTCCAAATCCACACTTGAAAGAAAGTTAATCTTTTGCTTGTATTATCTTAATCTATAGATTCCCCACAGATCCAGTGGGATCAGATACTAAAGTGAGACTTCAGAAGTTGAAAGCATGTGCCTATCATGTGATTTGAATGACAGACGAGTCCTATCATCTGAGTGGTTTGTGCCACTTCAGGCCACTACCAATCTAGCTCACTCATTGCCCTGGAGAAAGAAAACCTGAGAATGGAGGTCCAAGAGGCACCCAACCTCCTCCCCACAAGGCCACAGGAACACATGTGTAAGCGTAACCTTGGCAGGCTGCATGTGGAAGAAGATAATGTATTGGGATAATAAAGAGCAGTTTTACTTTTGTCTTCAGTGTTAACTAACACTGAAGGCCAGCTGTAGCTATTGAGCCTGCACAGGTGCAATGCAAGGCTGGGGATCTTGTTCCATATTGCAATAATTATTACCAGGCAAACCAGTTGGAATGAGAACCGGATGCCTCTTATTCTTAAAAACTCACTTCAGACATCCCCCTGGAACTGACAAATTGCCCAGGTGAAAGTCATCCCCTGCCAGGTTTCTGCAATTTTCTCAACTTCACACAACTTTTCATTTTCTTGTTTCTTGTCATGAACATAGAGAAAGAAAAAGAGCCACCTAATACCGTTGGGATGGCATTTGCAGTTCGGCTGCAAACTAGAAGTGCTGGACAAGGCAGGAGAGGGTTGTCTCTTACAACAGGAATTTGGAATCTGTCAGCTGCTCGGTAACAGGCTGACAAATAATGATATGGGGTGATTTCTATCATGAACAGGAAGCACTTTTGTTCCACAGTGATAGCAAGGCATCGCTGACTTAATAGTTCTCTGTGCCAACTGGGCACACTTCTCCAGGAGGTAACTAACACAGGTCTGACAGCACAAGGGCAAGAAGTAAAACCTTGCAGTCATAAATTATTAAGCATTTTTATCCTGAGAAGATGAAACAAGCAAGCTGAATACGGGTAAGCAAATGCTCTCAGAGATCTGACAGGTGATCCATTGCTGCATTTTCAGACAGCCATTTTCCACTCTTATTAATGAACTTAACATACCTGTAAATATGTGTAGCTGTAAGAAACAGGGTGTAGTGTGGGTGGGAAGTGTTCCAGCAGTCAAGCCATAATAGTTTGATGGACTCTCTTAAGCATTTTGGTCTGGGCATCAGAGTTCCCATAGCCAGGGATGCTGAGCCTATTATCCTTTGCATTGGTAGTCAGACCAAGTGGAAATTGGCCTATCCATCTCAAATTCCCATAGGAATTCTTTATATAATAAAACAATTCTTAAAGCATTTTACCAGTAAGGATGTCAGAGAGATTCTTATTAAATATCAGTGAACCTTTTGTTTCAAGAGATTTGTGATAGACAGAAATGTGTTTGGTTTAAGTAGGAGAAAGCTTGACTAAGAAAGAATTGCAGAACTAAATAGGGGTTTGCTTTTCTTGGATAGGAAGAATTCTGTTTGAGGCATATTCTTGTTTCATTCCTATTTTTATGATAAAATATCCTGACAAAACCAGTTTGGGGGAGAAAGGGATTCATTTCAGCTTAAAATTCCATGCTACTGTCCATCAGGTTGGGAAAGTCAAGGCAGGAACTTCAAATAGCTAGTTATATCACATTCAGTCAAGAGCAGAGAGAAATGGGTGCATAAATACTTGCTTACTTGAGCTTGAACTTATCTTGATTTCTCTATTCTTATACAGTTCAAGATCCCAAGCCTAGGGGATGGTACTGCCCACAGTAGGCTGGATCTTCTAACCTCAATTAACTTAATGAAGACAAGCTCCTACAGACATGCCCACAGGCCCACCCAATGTAGACAAAGCCATTGAGATACTTTCTGTATGATTCTAGGTTGTGTCGAGTTGACAAAATCAACCATCCCAGAAATGATGAAGCATGGTATTGATCCCAGGACATCATCAAATAGTCTCTACAGTGGCAGTTCTAAACCTAATACCATTTAATACAATTCCTCAAGTTGTACTAACCCCAACCCACAATTCTTTGCTGCTACTTAATAACTGTAATTTTGCTATGGTTGTGAATCATAATGTAAATAATTTTGGAGATAGACGTCTGCCAAAGGGGTCATGACCCCACAGTTTGAGAACTGTTGCTCCACAGTGTCTGCCCTTCTTCAGCTCATTGCCATTCGACCCAATGTCTATGGATTCCTGATAACAAGACATCTGCTGTACTGTCACCCATCATGTCTGCATGAAAACATGGAAGATGAGGAGCAAGGGGATTTTTATATTGTTATAGCTGTCCTTTTTACCTAGTACAGCTTTCTCAAAGTCTCCCACTGATTTATGCCTACATTTCATCAAACTCACTAGGCCACATACCACTTTAAACAAATGAAGCTGAAAGAAGTGACAGTTTTATTTTGATATTCTCTATAGTAGTCTTTGGCAAGGGAAGCACAGGATTACATTTGGGGTTAACTACTTAACAGTATTTTATCAATGGGTCCAAAATATATTCACAGGTTTTATTTTTTAAACTGTTTGTAAAAACACTCCTTTAACTAACATCTCTATACTTACTCTTCATATTAGCCATGAGATGGCCTCTATTTGGGGCATATTTTCTTTATAAGATCTGTTTGCATTACTCCATTTTCTTTGAATGTTCATCATGTTTGACCCAGTCAGCAAGAGCTAGAAAGGAGGGCCAGGATCAGATATGGGGAGAGACAGGAGGGATGCCCAGAGGTCCAGGAGAATAGAGTATGCAGCAGTTGGGGGTAGGGGACAGGGGGAACCTCTAAAGTCCCAGAGACCTGGGATGTGAAAGGCTACCAGGATTCAATGGGGATGGCATTAGCCAAAACCCCCAACAGCAGGGAGATGGAACTGGAAGAAACCACCTCCAGTAGATAGATGACATGGTCCCCAGTTGAGGTGGGGGACCAACCACCCATCTTCAAACTGTTTAACCCAGAATTGTTCCTGTCTAAAAGAAATTTGGGGACAAAAAATGAAGCAGAGATTGAAAGAAAGGCTACCCAGTGACCAGCCCAAATTGGGGTCCATCCCATGTGCATATAAATCCTGATAAATTGTGCATGTAAACAGGAGGCTGGCATGGCTGTCCTCTGAGAGGCTCTACCAGCAGCTGACTAAGATAAATGAAGACACTTACAACCAACCATTGGACTGAAGTCAGGGATCCGTATGGAAGAGTTAGGGGAAGGACCAAAATAGCTGAAAGGGATGGCAATCCCATAGGAAGAAAAACAGTGTCAAATAACCTGGATCCCTCAGAGCTCCCAGAGACTAAGCCCAAACCCAAGGAACATACATGGACTGGTTCATGGCTCCAGGCACATGTGTAGCAGAGGACTGTCATGTATAGCCTTAGTGAGAGCAGATGCACTTAAACTTGTAGAAAACTTGATGCCCCAGGGAAGAAGGATGCTGGCAGGGGTGAGGTGGGGGTGAGTGGGTGGGTGGGGGAGCACCTTTTCAGAGGCAGAGGAGGAGGTAGATGGGGTGAAGAACTTTGGTAGGAGGAATAAGGAAGGGGGGCAACTTTTGGAATGTAAATAAATAAAATAATTTAATTTAAAAAAATAAAAAAAAAGCTAAAGTTCAAGGCTAAATCCTGAATTCTCAACTCATCCTGCCTGGTCTTCCTGGAGACCTTATCCAGGCAATAAGCTTTTGTTTCTCAATCATTAGCACAGAATTTGTAATTGTAAATTTCCAGGCTACACTATGTCTCTCAACTTCAGAAAAGCCCTAGGATAGCAGTTCTCAACCTGTGGGTCATAACCCCTGTGGCAAACCTCTCTCTCCAAAATTATTTACATAACAATTCATAACAGTAGCAAAATTACAGTTGTGGAGTAACAACAAAAGTAATTTTATGGTGTGTGTGTGTGTGTGTTGGGGGTCAACACAACATGGGAACTATATTAAAGGGTCGCAGCATTAGGAAAGTTGAGAACCACTGAACTAGAAGATCACAAAGAAAACTCAAATTGAGCATCTTTATAAGTGAACACATGGTCTTCACCTGTTACTTCTCCAAGCCTTGCCCTCTTTCAAGGTTAACTGCTTACAGATCAAAATTCATCTAGCTGCAAAGGCCCTGCTGTTATTTGTTCTCTCCTAAATCCAGTATATTATCTGCTATAATTATCTTCTCCATCTTCACAGCTGTGGTTCCCCCCTATGCCACTCTGATAAGGAGTCTCATTTCTTCCTACCATCCATTCCCATCCCACCCTCCCCTGAACAGTCTCTATATATTTGCCAGATGAACCCAAGTCTGACCTTAAGTATTATCCTCTTCCACTCAAAACCTCTCAGTAAGACACACATCCTGAAGTTGGTTTGAAGACCCCTATGTGGATCTGCAACTGCTCCTGTCTCCACGTTGTAATCTGCTCTTTCTCCTGAATGCCAGCTACATAGGCCTCCTTTCTGTGTCTGGCTCAGACTTTTGTGGCTATGGATCCCTCACAATGATATTCTTTCTTTAAGGACTGCTGTTATTCCTATCTTCTTTGCATAGAGCTAATTAATTCCTTTCCTTTCTTTGGACATCAACTCAAACACTGCTTCTTCAGGAACATTTTCAAAGAATGTCTTCACAGATCTGTCCTATATAGGTGTTATGCCGGGCAAAACACCTCCTGTAATAGTGCACACCCACACTGTCATTTTGAATTGACCTTGCAATTATTTGGTCAGTGACTCCCTTCACAAGAGAATGTGAGAACCATGAGCAATGTTCTTCCTCTGTCCCCTTAGACCTTGGTGTGATGTTTGATACATTTTTGACAGCTACTAGTTTTATTGGATTAGAAAATGGGAGAGGGGAGCAGTGGTTAGCTAAGGCTCGTTTGCAATGGTATCCATTTGCTCTTCATTTACCAAACACTTCATTTTGCCAAGATACAGGTTTTTTGGTTTATTTTTGACGCTGATTTAATTTCAATGCTTCTTCCTTCCCTTTCCTTCCTCCAGACCTTCTGTATACCCTTCCCCACCCTCGTTCAAATTCATGGCCTCTTTTTTCAGTAATTGCTATTACATACATGTATGTATTGTTATTGCATACATAAATGTTATATTTAGGAATATATTGTGGAACATGTATATGTATATGTATATTGTAAATACATGCAATATGTATATTGCATGTGTATATAGTCAACATATATACACATGATATGTATATTATACACATGTATTCCTAAATATAATGTGTTGAGTCCATAAAATGTTGCTTGTATGTACATTTTCAGGACTGATCGTTAGGCACTGAACAACTGACTGGTATGCTCTTCCATGGAAAGGACCCCCCTCTTCTCCCAGCTTTACACACTTGCTTGTAGTTCTTTGTGTAGGGTTGAGTCCTCATGCAATTCCCCCACCCAGTATCCCTGTTCATTGGTGTTTCTCTTTCAGCTCATGTATGGGTGACCATGTTGTTGAGAATTAACAGGAATAACTTCTGGTATTGCTAGAAGACACAATATCACAGCAAATTCCCTCATCTTTCTGTCTTTTACAAACTTCCTGCCCTCTCTCCCACACTGTTCCCAAGCAGAGTACAACAGTGTTTTGTAGAATATCCACTAAGACTAGGCTTCACAACTCTGTATTTTGATTGGCTGTGGTTTTCTGTACCGATTTCCAAACATTTATTAAGTACCTACCATAGAGTGGTAATTGAAATAGAAAAACATGAGAGACAGGGTACTTGTGAGGGCTGTATTCAATTTGGTGAGACAGACATAATAAACTGAGAATACAAGTTGAAGGTGTACATTTCTATCTACTTCAACACTTAGACACAAACTTGACAGCGAAGTCCTTCCCCTATCAAACAGAAACATGTTCTAGGGACTTGCTGTCTTTGTTCGCTGTCAGCACCAGGCATTTCCCCTATCTCAAGACTTTTTGCTTCGATTATTTCAGCCTTTGGGTCCATAGAATGCTATTACTTAACATTAAGTTGGCTGCTTCCCAATGAATTTACAGAGGGGCTAATTCTCATACACAGGTTAAGCTTCTGTCATGGGGAAACTTGTTTTTAGGCAGGTTTCTGGCAGGCACCTACACTTGCAGCAGGTGTATTTATTTTAGCAGTTTCTCTCATTGAGAACATCCTAAGAATGTCCATAGGCCGTAAGTCCATGTATTTTTAGACCTCAAATAGTTCCTTTCCTGCTACCATGGTACTGTCCTTGGTAGAAAGTGGTTCCTGAGACAGGAGACGAAGTCGCTGGCAACTCAGAAACAATCTATCATTTCTCTGAAAGTAAAACATATTCCATAGATATCTGCAAATCAAGTGTGTGAAAGGGGCCAAACTAAAGTAGCCTTAGGGTATTTTGCTATCTGATTATGAATGAAGTTTGGTGAATTCCCTTATAAAAGTAGGTGATTCCTTGTTGGAAATCTACTTTGATTAGTTGTGCCGAGCCTTTTAGTAGCTTCTTTGATAGATGTAAAAAATTTTTGTCTCACACCCCTAAATTCTCTAGGGATGTGGTTTTTACCATCAGCTACCATGCCTGAACATCCTAGGAATGGTTCTAGTGAAAGTGTGAACATTCCCTCTGCTGCGGACATGTGCCAATCAATGGCTGGTTGTCATGTGAACTTCCTTTATTTACACCCCCCCCCCCAAATACTTCTTTCCTTAGGCTTCACTATATGTAGCCATATTAAAAGACCACTTGCCCATACTGTCTCTTGAAGGTGGTTGGGAGTGAGGAGTCCACAAGTTTTTTCCTTCTCTCCTAAGACTGGGAATATGGAGCTAGTGAGACAAGAAAGACCACTAGGACCTGCCTGATCCACTGGATGGGGAGAGATGCAAAGGTGCTGGACCAGCAGCTTAGTCCTGCTGAAGGGCTAATCTTGTGGACTTGCAGATAGCTTGATCCTCGCCACTGCCATGCTACTTTATACTCCTACCACATATGCAAACCTCCTAATATCCCTCCAAAAGGTTCCGTATTACAATGCGTTTGGTCAAGATAGTGAGGATAATTTCTACAGCTTTCAGTTCTTGAGGACTGAAGAGCGTGCATGCACACGCACCACTTTTTAATGTTATCACATAAAAATGAGTTTCATTATGACATCTTTATACACATGTGCCATCCTCCTACTACATTGCCCTATCTGTCCCCTTTGCCACTGCTGGCTATTTCCCTTCTTTCTCCAAAATAATGCCCTGCTTTTTTATTTAATGTCACATATATTCCATTACTCTCTATCCTCTATCCTCTTAAAATTGCTCATTCCTCTCTTATGATCTGCTTTATAGTTTCATTATACACATGCACACAAATATACACATATACACTTTTACCTACATAATGTATGTTCTGTGTATGACACAAACCTACATTATCTGCCTCTCCAAGACTGTTCTCCCACCCCTTAATGTGATTATTTCCATCTCTATTTTCTTCCAAATGTCTTAACTTAGTTTTTCTTTATGGCTACAAAAATTCCAGTATATGACACTTGTCCTTAAAGAAATCCATAGAGCTCTGATTCTGTACTATGTCTTTTCAAAAACCCTGGTTGTATGTAAACACATCCATTTGCAATGGAAAACTCCAATGCATGTTTTTACAACACATTATTACTTGATCAAAAATGTGTGGCCATAATGAATAAGATTGATTCTGTGATTTCCATAATAAATATTACAAGTACAGTAGTTTAAAACAATGCAAATGAGCTGAGGTGATAGTTAAGTAGCTAAAGAAATTATTGTAAATTTACAATTCCAGGTTCATGTGGACCTGAATTTGAAACATCACTGTTCACAGGATAGCTGAGTGTGGTGTCAGGTGGCTGTACTCCACATGACAGTTTAGTCAACTGGAAAACTCTGTGTTCAATAAGAGACCATGTCTCAAAAAATAAAATGTGGAATGAGGAGACAGCTCAGTGGTTAAGAGCAATTGCTGCTCTTGCAGAGAACCATAATTTGGTTCCCAGACCCCACATGATGACTCCCTTAACTCCTTTTCCAGAGGGTTCAATGCCTTTAATGTCCTTCCCTGATTTCTGCTGGTACCAAGCACACAAGTGGTATATATACAAAGAAGTAGGCAAAATACCCATACACGTAAAATAAATGAATCTCAAAATTTTAAGGTGGAGAGCAATCAACGAGACATCTCTAGCCTCCAAATACATGTGTACACATATGCATACATACCTGCATTCACTTGTTTGCACAGATGTAACATATACACATATGTTATCACCCAGTATCACTGGGCAATTTCTTTGCCCTGTCTATCATATAGACAAAAATCTCAAGATACTGGCCAATTTGAGCTCTTATCTGGTGGCTCTGGAAGGTAATCTCCTGAGATCATTTATGTTGCTAGCAGGACTCAGTTCCATGATTGCTCATCTGAGCTCCGCCCCCTTCCTCATTGCCGGGTGGCCAGAAATTTATTCTCAGCTTCTGGAAGTTCCCCAAGTTCTCATGTCCCACTTTACCCCCCTCTCTGAAGTCAAGAGAGGGCTGAGTCTTTCTCACACATAGATCTCCTCAGATGCATCCTCCTGCTCTCCTCCACGCTCCCATCTGCCACCCCTATCTGTCTCTTCTTCTGTTAAAGAGCCCATGGGATTACACTGGGCCCATTCTGATAATTTCAGAACAGCTGCTCTGTTTTCATGTCAGCTGGTTGGTAATATTAATTGCACTTGTAGATCTCCTTCATGATTCTTAAGTTTTTGATACTACAATAAAGGAATATTAAGTTTGGAGGACATCTTTAGAACTCTGACTACCATCATGCTTTGAGATTTTTATCACCTGAGAAAATGCTTCCAGAAAATGCTTCCCGGAAAATGGAATGATCGTAAACATAAGCTTTAAAACATCTTTACCAAAATTATATTAAGCTAAGTAGAGCAAAACTGCTTACAGAGAGGTCCATCATTGCTGGGTGGGTACAAAGCACACAAAAGCAAAAAGTCTGATCTTATTAGACATCTTCACTCAACAGAATAATAACACTTATTTCATTTTATTTTGTCCAGAGATTAGAGTCTGAACCAAATTACCCCAGCATATTTCATAATAGCATTCCCTAAAATGAGGTTCCAAGTTTCAAGCAATATATGACTTGACTTTAAATATTATGTTAAACTTTTTTGTTTAAATATTTGTATACTCATTTTTGTATGCAATTTCACCAAGGATTTAGCTTAGAAAGATCTCAGTTATTGGTTTCCTTGAAAAATCACAGCAAAGAAAGTTTACTTGGCATCCTGAAAAGCAGAGGTGATGGGCCAGGATGTTGAAGTGGGGATGGAGAGCTAGGTATGGTGGTGAGTGCTGTAATCTCAGCACTGAGGAGACTGGGGTAGGAGAATTAAGAGTTCAAAGCCACCTTGGAGCAGGATGTGTCCAAAAGGAGAAGCAAAACCAAGCTGGGGGAAGGGAATAAAGTCAAGGAGGGGAGATAAGTACCTAGGTGACGAGTTGGTCAGTGGCACACACAACTGCTGGATCCTCAGGACCTTCTGAAGCTGCTTTGCTGTGCACCTCAGTGCTTCCTAGAGAATGATGGGACAAAGTTTTTCATCTATGAACTCCCATTCTCCACTCATTTATGATGACCTCACACTGCTAGACTCCCAGGTCACATATACATTACTGAGGAATAATACAAGCTGGAACTGGGCAAAGATGTTAGGACCTACATTGCCCTCAATACTACATCAGTGGCTAGAGTAAGAGGTTGGACCAGCAGCAGCTGAGTGATAAAGTCCAGGTGTCCTGTATTATACTACAGTTTACTTTAAATGCACACATTGTGTATGCATAGAATGTAGATAAACATATAACTGCATATACATACAGTGTATGTGCAGTGTATTATTCCTGTATGTGCAGTGTAGTGTTCCTGTATGCACTGATCCAAACTATTGACGAAGCAGAGGAAAAGGTGGGATTAAATGTGCTAGAAGTTATGGCTGCAGGAGAAAATAGAAAGGCACCAGGCTGAGAGGCATCTGTAGGGGAGGCAAGCATGACACTGAGTGGAGACAGGGAGGGAAGGGAGGAGGATCATGTGACCAGATCTCAGACCATGGGTCAGTTCTAGAGTCTGTTTGAGTTGCCGTTGAGAGTCCTCAGGTTCAGCCACAATGGTAGTTATCCCATTGGCTGGTTTTCTTTCTTTTTGGTTTCACATTTCCAGCTCCCAAGTCCTGCTTCCTGCACGCCAAGCAAACCTCCCACTCTCCCAGCTCCTCAGCATTCAGCAACACTCACAGTCAGCAACTCTGTCAGCTTAACCACATTAAAATACCCGCCCTTGCAGAAAAACACCACCACTGTAGCAAGGTACCGAAGGTATCTGGGCCTATTTGAAGAACATCTCCCATGAATGAAAGCAGATGTGGAAGAATCATGTTCTCATGACTACCTGTGATTGACATTTCACAGAGGTGTTAAATACATGGCTGAAGTTCTGGAAACCTGGTTTCCGCTGAGAAACAGATATGCTATTCATGCTCCTCCTTAGAACCTTAGAAACTCTAACTAGAAGCAAGGAGTCCCTTGTGCTTCCAAGTCAGAGAAACAAATGACTTGGGGGCAGATTTTTCTTTCAAAACTTCAATACTTGGCAAATGCATGCTTTTTTTTTTTTCCTTTTCTTGCTTTAATTGCAAACGTTCACACACACACACACACACACACACACACACACACACACACACACTCCTCAGGGGCTTCTGCTTCTCTGCTCACTTGTTGCTTCTGTAGTCAGCACAGGGGCTTCCTCCACGTAAATCTGAATGAAGAAAAAGTAAATATTGTTAACTGAATATCAAGAGCACCCTTGAGGAGGCGAGTGTTCTGAAGATCTTATTTGTCTGTAATGGAGGTATTATACTGGAAAGAGCAAGTTTATTGAATAACTACTTATTTAATATTTCCTTTTTGGGGGCAAGTATTTCTATATTTGTTTAGCATTAATAAACTCATTTTATCCATTCTCTCTGTGTCCTTAGTGCAGTTAGTAGAGTGGGATCCTGTCATTATAACCCACTGTAATCTTAGTTATAACCGAACCTATAAATACAAAATATGTCACATGAATGATCCTAAGGCAAAGCCATGTGGTTTCCCTTGAAGATGATGTTAAATTAGGAAAAATGTAGAGTGATCTAGGAATTCCCTGAATGCTTGTGGTGTGTGAGCATCTTGTGAAAAACATGAATCTATTAATGTATCAGTCAGACACATATTGAGAGGGATGGAAAATGGGCTTCAGCAGCCAGAGGCTTCGAGGAAGAGCAAAAGAGATTCAATTTCACTGCTTCTTGGATACTGTCCCAGAGCCATCGCTCTTTTGCACCTTCTGGCATGTCATGTGGACTTGCAGAAGACAGGGTTGGGATTTTTGTAAGGAGGTACAGTTTTAATCCCTTTCCTGTCACACCAAGTAGATAACTCACCGTGAAACACTCAGGGAAGGGCTGTAAACCTCAGTATGACACGGAGCTATGTAAAGATGTCCAGATGTGAACATTAAGATGCTGAGCCATGAGGTCTGGGTTACTGGGTTGTTGTGGCAGCAGAAACATAGGCATCATCTCATATCTGTTTTATTCTTCATGCTTGGTTATCTTTTAAACTGTAAATCAGAGGATCCTCTAGAAGCAACCATCTAGGTGCAAACTCGGTGGCAAATTTGCCTCTCCTCAGCCCCAAAGGATTGCCAATGCTCATCAAAGTCCAAGATTACAGATGTGCCTATCCACATCTCTTTTTAAAGAGCAGGATTTGGAGTGACCAAAACCTGAGTCTTTGAAAAGTAAAGACATTTGTCCAAGGTTATCCCGTGGGGCTAGTCAGAAATAATAGACTAGAATTAAAACCAATTCACCTGCCTTTTATTTCAGTATGTCGATGTTTCAATCTCTCCCTTGGACATTACTTCTATACAGAACTCACATCTACACAGAGATTTCTTAAAAGACCTATATTTAAGGGTACTTAGTAGCTCAGCTATTCAAATGTCCCCACTGCAGCTACTGCCGCAGAGAAAGAAAACAGGGGGAGAATTTAATGCCCATTGAAAGCTGATTCAGAGCACGCAAAGGTGAAAGTGTGTGGTCGGAAGGCTTAGCTGCATGTTGAGTTATTTTATTCAATAACTCAAGTAGCCTGTTGTGAGCCGTGTTAGCGCTATTAACACATCTGGAGCTGGTGGTCATACATTGGGGACGTTTTAGAATGTAAAAGTAGCTTTGTAGGCAAACTTGTGTTCAAAAGAAATACTTTGGAAGAACAAAGGCTAACTTTATTGAGTACAACCCTCTCTGGCTGACTCAATTCCACCGGGTTTTGACAGAGCGTGTGTTAAACCTATACACTTATGTGACATATAAAAAAAAATGTCCTCCTGTTCTTGGTTGTGTTTATTTTTAAAGCAGCCCTTTGGATCTCTGAGCAGATCCAGAAATCAAACTAGTGTGCGGGTCGACAGTGGATAGACAGACTCTAATAACTCTACTCCTGAAGCGTCTCACCTCCCCACCCCAAGCCACCAAGGCTAACCTGTGGGATGGCACCAATGGGAGCCTTACCATAGGCTGCTGGTTGTTAGTTACTTACTACAAGGAACATGGTTTCACTCATAAGACTTCTATAGCTTTTTTTAATCATTTAAAAAGACCAGCACATGGGAGGAGCTGACTGCTGGAAGTAAGTAGCCAGAGGTCAGAGAGAAAGCAGAGGGTGTTGGGGCAGGGGGAGGCAGAGTGTTCTGTGTGTCTGTTTATATCTTCCCCTCTGCATCTCCAGGCTTCTAGAAGTAATTTCCAGAACAAGAGGACATGATGCCTGTCAGTTGGGAGGCTCTAAATTCCCATACTGAAGGTATAGCTGTTAGCCAATAGTCTTCTCTCTAACGTGACTCCATTTTGGATCTGGTAACTGTATGCACAGGCTTACAGGCCCAACACCAGAGAAAGCATGGTCAAAATGGATCAGGAGCAATCAAATAAAAGAATAGATGTGTTCTCGCAGGCATTATTGATGGGCTGTGCACTGTGCATTATGGAGCTACTCTGAAATAAAGTCAAAGGGCGTGGGATTTGAAGACACAATTGACCCTTTGTTTCCTTCTCCAAGGATTCTCTTTCTTCCTTACTGCTTTTCTAAAGATAAGTGACAGTCATGGGCAAGGATAATTTCTGAACCAAAACGCAGTTCACTCTGAGAAAGAACAAAAGAGGATGGAAGGATGGATGCTTATTTGGGAATTTATTCCCAGAAGTTGGAGGGGCAAAGGATTAAAGGACACCAGGATGCAAAGAAGGTACTCACAGGCTACTGATCTCTAAATAAGCACCTGGGGTCTCTCAGATGTTCGGGTACCCTGACAAGGTTTAGCACCAAGTTACAGTAGCCTGGTGTGGCATTGGCTTCCATTCTGAGGAAGTGTCCCTAGAGACCCAGTATAGCCGAGTATTATCATGACAATGTAACCATTTGATATGACATTCACAGTCCGTTCCTACCAGGATCTGGTCTGTTTACATGGTTAAAACAAGCTAGAAAAGTCTTAAGAGTGAAACCACATGCCCAGCCATGACTGAAGACTGGTTTACTAGAGACAATACTCTAAATGTTGGCTCTCCATTATGGTTTCCCTTTTTTTAATGTCAGAGGAGGCTGGAATTTCTCTCTCTGTTGACTCCAGGCCCTGTGTGACTTTGTAAAAGGTGTTTTGTCCTCAGGAATATTCTAGTTGCCGTATAGCTTATCAACTTGAACCATACCACTTTCATTTTGCCATATCATCCTTTAGAGAACTCAAAGCACATTCTGACAGTTGCTCCTTTATGAAAAGCCCTTAAAGTAACACACACCTGCTCAATTCTAGGGATCTTCATAGCTTGTCTTTGCTGCTTTTTGGGTTGTTCTTTCTTCCCCCATTCTCTACCCTTTTCCACCCTTTCAACCCCTAACACTAGACAGGAGAAACAAAAGGATAGAAAGGAAAGGGGGCACCATTATAGTTAGACTACTTCCTGCTGATTTGGGGCATCGTATTGAGTTCCTTGAGGCAAGGTTGACCTTCATCATCAGGATATGTAATTTCTTCTTCTTATTTCTTCTTTGCACATAATGACTTAGCAGACTGTGGCCAACAACAGCCAACAACCCACCTTCTCAGGGACCTAGCATTTATATACATCTGAAAGGTCCCCAGAATTCCAAACATCACACAATTACAAATGGCAAAGTCACTCCCCTGCCAGAGCACAAGGTAAATCATAGTTAGATGCTGTGGGCAATCTGCAGAAATCCCCATATCCTATACCTGGGATTAAAATGAAAACATATTCTTATAATATTTCTATTTTTTTTTAAAGAAACTAAATTTTCAGAATTCTCACTAAAGGCCTTTGTCTCAAGAGTCCATGTCACTGATACAGAAGGTGGTTGTTTGAATATGCCTGGCCCAGGGAGTGTCACTATTTGGAAGTGTGGCCTTGTTGGAGTCAGTGTGGCCTTATTGAAATAGATGTGTCACATGTGGGCATGGGCTTTCAGGCAACTAGGACTGCCTGAAAGCCAGTCTTCTCCTAGCAGCCTTCAAATGAGGATGTAGAACTCTGAGCTTTGCCTACAACATGCCTGCCTGGATGCTGCCATGTCCCTACCTTGATGATAATGGACTGAACCTCTGAACCTATAAGCCAGCCCGATTAAATGTTGTCCTTATAAGAGTTGCCTAGGCCATGATGTCTCTTCACAGCAGTAAAACTCTAATACAGAGAGTAATTTGCTGACCCCAGCTTGACTTGGTGTAGCTATTGAGATCTGATAGGATCAGAACAGAAGGTAACGAGGCTAGAAGCTTAATTAAAGGAATAGTTTTGTTCAACCCATGTCCATCCTCTCCTGCCCCCTCCCCAGCCCCCTCTTCCCACTTCACCAAGCAATGCTCACACTGCCAAGAAAATCACACTGAGGATGAGATTATGGCCTAATGATCTCATTCGGGATATGACATTGTCTCATTTCAATGGCCTGGGAAGGGCAGTGTCTTTCTCAGCTCAGAGGGAAATTTGACCAGTGACAGAGCAAAATTTAGCCCAGGCTTGTTGTTTTCCTGTTATTTTCCAAGACAAGAGGTCCCCAGCCAGCTATGTCAGGAAACCTAAATACGTTCCAAGTCTCTAATAAACAGCTGGCTGGCAACTGTACCTCCTCATCCATGGGTTAGTGTCATCCATATGTGTCCTAGAAGTAAGATGTAGACATACAAGGAATGAGAAAATTATATGAAGTCTTCTTATTCCAGTGTCTGCTTTATTCCCCCAGGCAAAGAAAGTATTTCTGCCTTCTTCACAAAAAGATGGAGTATTCAACCCCTTATACCTATTACTCCGTATTAAAAAAGATATGACTACTAAATAGCCTCTAAAGTGCATTCCTCTCGGCTTTCTGTTCCAATATGCTTTTGGTCACTTTCATTCATCTGCTCATGGCTGGCTGCCTGGATTAATTTTCTGGACTGAATACATTTTTTTGCATTACCAACATACGGTGACAAATAACCAATCTGACTCATCAAAATGCATTAGAATGCAGTGTTCCAGCTACTGAAGGACATTTGAAATTCAGCAGTCTTCTGATTCTTACTGCTAGTGACGGTAAAAAAAAAAAAAAAGGCAAAGAAGTGGAGATGATACTTGAACCTGTTGTGTGCCTAGAATCTGCATTAGCCATGCTCCTGCTGCTGGTCCAAGAAAGCTTGGACCCACCTCTGTTTGTTTTGTACCCCTTAAAGTATTTTTCAAATTAAAATCTGAAGTGTAACTGGAATGATTTCTGAGCAGCCTAGCATTGCCCAGACTAGATCAATTATCCCAAACAGAAGCAAGGGACTATGTTTGATACCTACTGTAGTTTCAAGTATTCTAAATATACCATTTCTTTTCTAGGCCTATTTCCATATTATGCGCTCCAGCATGGGCCTTCTAAATCAGGATGTAGTTAAAATAAACCTAGGTGAGATGCAAACAACTATGTTGCAAAGACCATGTAAATGTCTAACTGGGCACAATGGGTATCTATCAAAAGAATCTCTTCATATATGCAAGGAGTCACTGGAAAGCTGATTCATACAGTGTCTCTTTGAAGAAAAGTGGAGTGATTTTTATAACTATGTGTTATCAAATACATATTAGGAACAGTATGAATGCAAAGAGCTGTCATGGGGTCAGAGTTCCAAGAACATTAAACATGATTGCTATACATAGACAAATGCCTTGAACCTTTTAAAAGTTGATATGCTAATGAATGAATATCACAAATAATGGTTTTCTATGATGTAATCTTATTCCTTCTCAGGGGGTGGAGGTTAGACACCTATGTTTCTGTCATTACATGCTCAGAGCTCTTTTTTTTGTAGGAGACACACTGAATTAAGGGTCTCCTCAGAATCCAGGAGCTGCAAATGCAAACATTTCCCACAGACTTTCTTCCTAAACTTGAGTGACCTGCTCTTTCTTCTCTTCTTTAATATAGAAAGCAAAGATTGCACGTGGTTCACCTCTGATGGCGATTATGAAGGGAGAAACCTCTTATAAAAATACCATGGAGCCCTTTGCCACTACAGTGTGAAACTGACATAGCTGGGCATTCGGCTTGTTGCACAGGGGGCCACAGAAACTCATTTTCACCCCAGGAAAGCTCATGTCTGTGCCTCTCAAACATTGCTGTGGAGAAGTGTTTTCCTGATCCAAGTGAGCATACCTGGCCTGCAGCATTTCGTCAGCTCTGTGAGAGCAAGAGCGATTACAGGAGATTGTATAGCTCAGTATGTCAGCCTGTGGGAGTTTGGGGGTCTGGGGTTTGGCCGCCTATGTTTAAATCTTCCAGCTTCAAGCATTTTACCATTTGTTTAGCTGTGGGAGCATTTGTTTGATCTTTCTGCACCCCTGTTGCCATATTTTTGGTGGTGATGATAAGGAATCATCCTGGGAATACCTGTGAACCACTCTGCAAGGCCCTGAGCTGAGAGCTAACACTCAACTTGTTAGTGCCGCCTGGAAATACATGCAGAGGTTTAGAGAGATTCAGGCAGAGGGAAAATAGTGGAATACAAAATTGTACCTCCTCATTTCAGGGACCTACAATGCAATTGGAGCAAAAGCAAATATAGCCAATATATAGGAACGACTATAGAACCCCAGAGGGTGGAGATTCATTAAACTTCAGGCTTTGTCTTGTTAAGGAACTTAGGAGTTTCCCTCCTAACATTGGCCACAATGTGGATAGACCTAAATTGGATTTGGATTAGCCAGGACCAATAAATAGCAAGATAGGTCAACATCTTCATTGCATGGGGTTCAGGTTCCAAGTCACTTAAAAGGGTTCTTTTCGAGAAAATTCATTTGATGCTAGGCCAATTTGTGTGCTTTCTGTGAGCAAGCTATCTAATGCATACTATGGTAGGAGCATAACTTGTTTTCTCCCATGATTAAAGTTTATATCTTCTAGATGAGTCCAGCAGCTCTCCCATGGACACTGATTTCTGTCCATTTGCAAACTCTTTGAATACTGAGTTACATTTTAACATCTCTGAAAGTCTGATTGAGTCTGGGAAATTTTGAGTTAGAACTCAGCAAATTTTAACACAATTGGGTATGATCATTTGAAGAGTTTGTTTGTTTGTTTTAAAATTTGTTTCCAGTGTTCCTTACAGAGGCAGAATAGGCCGGGAAGATGGCTTTGATCTCCTCAATCTCTCCTTGTCACCTCTATGCTGGGTGAAGGGTGTCTCTTGAGCAAAAGAAGGTAAGATTTGAAAATACCATCTACCTAGCCTATGTAACGGTGACCCTGATTGGACCCTCAATAAGATTATGTCTAAGTAACAGATGGCTGGATAAGAAAATGCCTCTAGCAGAGGTGAGGGACCCAAGAGCTTGAAGGATGTGAGCATATGTCATTAGTCAGAGAATTCAGATTAGATAGTAGTTTTGATCTGTAGAGAAATGGTAGGTCTGAAAGATATAGCAAGAAGAATGTTGAATAAGTTCTAGTGGGGATGAGTTGGAGAAGAACAAGATAAAAAGACCAGCTTGGGGCCAAGGATATGAGAATGTGAATATAATGAATAGCTATTTGGTCTCTCCCCTGGTTCTTGGCATACAGCTCCCTTATCCCTTGAAACTCCTTAAGTGATGTGTCATTTTGTGTGCTGCTGAAATGACTGATGTCTGGGAGCTCCTTGAGAGCCTCAGGATAGGGACTGGTTGCCAGGGGAACCAATCATATCATTAGAAGGTCGAAACTCTCAGTCCTACTCTCAGAGCCCCTGAGAGGAGAAGGAACTGAAGGTCAAGTTGATTGCTAGTGGCCAATGAGATAATCAAGCATGCTTGCATGAAAGAACCTCTAGAAACATCGCCAAAGCACTGGCTTCAGAGGGCTTCTGGATTGATGAACAAGCTGAGGTGCCTGGAGGGGACATAGAAAGTGCACATACCTGCCTGATATCTATACATCTATCTCTTATAAGTAGATGTTCACCTCTAGCCTTTACCGTATCTTTTATTATAGTGTGCCAGTAATCATAAGTCAGTGTTGCCTTGAATTCAGTGAGCCATCCTAGCCAATTAATCAAGCCCAAGGCAGGGACCATGGCAATCTCTGATTTGTAGTTGGCCAACCGGAAGTATAGCTGCCAACTGACTACTTGTGACTGGCTTACAATGTGGTACAACCCTGGGGGTTGAGCACTAATCTGTGAGGCTCAAATGTATCACAAGTAGTACCCGAATAGCATTAGATTGTAAGACACTGAGTTGGTGTTCGATAGAGAACTGTCTGATGTGTGTGAAGAAGTCATGCTTCATCCTGCCCCAACACACACACACACACACACACACACACACACACACACACATACACACGTGTATATAATGTGAACAGGCAGAGGTAAAGTCGTTAGGATTGTACTGAGTATATAAAGACTGAACATGTTGGTTTTTACCTGTCTCAAAGAGGATGAAAACAGAGAGACCACCGAAGGGCACAGACAGCAAATGAAGGAGAAGCCTGACAAGGATGGCATTACCAGCTAATATCAACTGAGTGCTCACCGTGTGTTATGTTCAGTCCTCACAAGAGGCTGTATTTCCTTTCTCTGCATAAAGGACCTGTTCGCTTTGCAGGCCATATGGTCTCTATCACAGCCATTTGGCTTTGCTGTTGTAACATAAAACAGCCATAGACAATATGAAAATGAGCTGGAATGGCTGGCTTTGGCTTATAGTAGACTAGTAGACCAGATGTAGCCCAAGGGCCACAGTTTGGCCCAGTCACTGCTCTGGGAGGTGGGTGGTATGACTGTCTGCATCACAGACGTCATGAGAATGGGCCTCAGCTGTGTGGAGGGAGAATGCTTTAGTTCCTGTTGGCAGGAACACCTACACAGGGCAAGCATGAGCTGCATCTGGAAGGGATGTGTAAAACGTCCAGCAACTAGAGTAGCTAATACTCTGCACAGGTAACTGGCGGCACCTGATGCCTTCACACAGTAACTGGAGATCTCCAAGGCCAGAACTAGCAGGCTTTGTGGATTCTATAGTTTGGGAGAACACTGGGACTGGAGACATTCAGAGGGAAGGCACTCAGCCTGGTGGAGACTTCAGCTGCATCCTTTAGAGGCACATCTTCCTGATCATTTTCCTCTGAGAAGACACGGGGGACTGGTGTTCAGCAACTGGTCACAATCTTCAGTGACAGACACCTCTGCTCAATGCCTCTGGTGTACTGCCTTGGGCACTGGACAGATGGGTCTCTAGCTCTCAAGAGCCTGAAATCTAGAACAGAAGGTGTGCAACAGATTTCACATTAGCACAGATTTTCTGAAGTGGCTCTGCTCCTGCATCTTCAAGATGAACATATTGGATCGTATATTTGCTATTGAAGTCTTGTGTTTGACACTCCTTTAAGGTCCTCTGCTGCTGCCTAACTTTGGGTACTTCCAACCTCACCCTGATAAAAATGATCAGAAATAAGAAAAGGGGCCAGTATTTTAATTGCCAAAAGTCGGAGATCTTTGCTAACAGACACACAAACACACATGGGAGAAAGCATTTGTGACCCCCAGACTTCCTAGTTCTGCCACAGTACAAACATGACTATGCTTTCACCATTACTGGCCAGTCATTATAGTTGTGGGAATCCATTGTTCTACAGTTGGGACAAGCCCCACGTTGTCTTTGGTATCTCTCATCCTATTTAACCTCAGAATAAAAGAAGAAACAATTTACAAGTTGAAACAGTGTTCCCAGTCTGCTAACTTTTCTGAGCGCCCCTCCCCCTTGTTTTAGAGTAATGCAAACACTTCCATCTGGCATTGCTTTGGTGCACCAGGGCACCAAGAACCAGGGCTTTACTTGAGAATGTGGAGTCTTTGTTGGTACTTAGCAAAAGGTTTTAATTGGACTTTTCTAACCTGAGTCTCCCATGATCCCCTTATGCTTAAGGGATATGGTTGGCATGGATTGTCTTTGAACTCCAGCAGTGTGCTATATAGACAGATCCTGTGGTCAATATAAGAGGGCATTAGTCACATATGGTTGCTTCAGTGTAATCACAGAAGATTAAAAATTAATCTCTCCAGTGGTTTTAGCCACCTTGGCTGACTGCTATTGTACTGTGGTCACATTGGAAGCACAGACACAGAACATGGCCACAACTTGAGGAAGTCCTCTGGGATAGTATTCTTAGCATAGACTGGCAATAGAGAGACTCACCTTGTAACTTGTCTTTCTGAGATGCTACCTTTAGGAACTGACAGTCACAGGCCAGTATCATGCCAATGTGAAAATCATTCCTGGCTTTACTGTACTCCAGCTATCTAGCTCAAAACCACATATTCTTAAAGTAAATCTGCATGAAAAAAAAAAAAAAGACAGCAAGAAAATATAACAAACAACAACAAAGAACCCATCACAGCTATTTCAAATGATGGGAATATAGGCATTCATTTAGTTTCAAGCTACTCGTAATGAACTGTCCAGCAGTTTTTATCTGCCCCTTCCTGCTCTTCCACCCCTACAATGTAGTTCCCAGGAGACACTCACTGCTTGTGTTCCTGGAACTAGCCACGCCTGAAGCTCAATCCAGTCCAGCTGGATTTCCTCATTATATGAGCCATTTAAGCTGATTTGAATTAGGTTTTATTGCTTATAACCAAACAAACAGTAATTTGCCACTTTCATGATTTTCTATACCTTCTACAGTATGCATGCATTACTCCTAAAAGATGAAAATATTAACATTCAAAACTTACACACAGTCAACAGTGCTCTACTGTATTTTCTATGTCAAGCATGTTCTGGTATTCAAGAGCTCTTACAAAGCAGTGTATCTGAATAAGCTAGAGCTGATTTGCAAAAATCCACAAAGGAACATGGCATAACCTGCCAAGATAACTTTGTTTATTAAAGGGAAATTTGAGACAACTGTTATTGCTGAATTGTTTTGGAGTTCTGGCAGAAAAACTCCCCCAAAAATCTGATTGGAAGGTCTTTAGTAACTCCTATGGTCAGACTTGGTTGTAAAATACAAAGTAACATCTCACTTGACCAACAAAACACACATTAGCATAATTTATCATTAGAGAACATTCTCATCTGCTAATCTGGCTCGGTCCAAGGATACTAAATCACAATTTTCCATTCTAACAAATGAGCCTATTTGCAAGTCTTCTAACACACATAGGTTTGGCAAATGAAAGGAATCTACATGACTTGGCTCTAGGCACTGGCTAGGGAGCTTGCCCTGGGATGGTATTTTGGTTGGCGATGCGACTGAGAATTTGAATCACCCTATTGAAAAGATCCTTCTTCCCTCTTAATTGACTGGCTGGCAAGAGAGTCACATGAACACTTATAGCTCTTTACCTTTTTTTTTTTTTTTTGAAACTCCACTAAGCATCGAATTTGTGTGTCCTCTTGCCTATAATTGTTCATGTAACTAGTAAAAAGCGAACAGAAAATGGTCCATTGCTGGGGGCTCCTTCTATGTTTCTGGGCTCTTTTGTGAATGTTTTGGCAGAGGGCTTGACTAGGACTTTGAACTCATTAATCCTTCCCTTGAAGTCACACATTCCACAGTTTGCTTAGAGGTGGCAGGATCCTGTTGGCTGGAAGAAGTTGCCTGCTGACCCAAGTTCCCCAAGAGATTTGTCATTGGCTTGCTATAGCAACCAGCACCATGGCATTGTGCTCCCCCTTCTAGAAGGAAGGCTGACCCTCAGGCAGGGTCATCTAAGGGCAGGACCATCCACAGCTGTGCAGAAGGAAGTGATGGCCTGAAAGAATGGAACACTCCATACCTGTTCCTCACGCAGCCCCTCTTCCTTCTATTGTTTCTCTGTGGACTTTCCCTTCTCAGTTCCAAAAGGCAGAACTCTTCTTCACCCCTCCAAACTGGCTCCCATTCCACAGCAGTTCATGTCCCAGGTTCTCAGCATGGCTTGCCAGGTCTACAATGTCTGTGGCTTGTGTAAATTTGGTATTTCTCCCAGCTGTTGTCTTGTCCAAACACCACCACTGTAGTTAGGGTACCCATCTATCAGAAGGTCTTTAAGCTTGTTATCTCATTTGACCCTCCAGCCTTTTGAGGCTTGGGCAAGGTAAGATTATTCCCAGGGTTTAAAAATGAGGTTGTTGTATTTCTTTTTTACTTTAAATCTAACAAGGCTTCCTTGTTTTTCATCTGACTTTATAGTTCCAAGATTTGCAGTGAATGAACATCATAAAGGAAATAAATGGCTCCAGTGTTCTGAAATCATAGAATGAGCAGCATTAAAAGAATTTATCTGGGTGCCCATCATCAGGAACAATTTTATTAATTATCTACGGTTGGCTATTCCTATTTAATTCCTTCAAGCAATATCAAAATATGTTCTTATTCTGGTTTTCACTGGGAAAAATAGTCATATAAGCCCGAATTTTGTCATAATTATTAATGGAAATAATAGAATATTTATTGTGATTTTTTGTATGCTAGATACTGTGCTAAGTACTTCAGACAGAATATGATAGCAATATAGAAAAAAAAAGATAGCAATATAGTCTGGATGTTGTGATAATTAACAATGATAGTTGTGCTTACTGTGTGTATGCTAGACACTATGCTAAATAATACAGATAAATTATATCATCTAAATCTTGTAAACAACACTGCAAAGCAGCTCTGTTTTGTTGTTGTTGTTGTTTGGTTTGGTTTGGTTTGGTTTTGAGACAAGGTTTCTCTGTGTAGCCCTGACTGTGACAAGAGGCATGTACCACTACCACCCTGCACAAAGCATTCTTGATAAAGACAAAGGTAACTATAACAGGCACTTGGAAGAGCTGACTGAGAATCTGATTAAGAGCATGGAACTTGTCAGAATGCAGAGAAGGGTCAGCTTTGTGCTGGACCACAAATGGGGCACTACATCCCATCGCAGCCCTAAATAAAGCTCAGGGACCATCGCAGAAGAGAAAGTTGGCCTCTCTGTACCTTCATCTCTTAGTTTTTCTCTTTGAAAAATGACAATACCTTAGAGGCTATTCTAAGTATGACTGAGCTATTAGTTTCTAGCATATTGAAGATGCCCGGTAAGTGTTAGCTTACTGTATTGGGTTCTAAATTGAAATACTCTGAAGCCTATGCAACCATAAAGAAACTATTCCACCCCTACCAAAAGAAAATTCTGGCTGCTGACCTAATCAGTGCTCACTCTGTTGAAGTTTTCAGCTCTGTTTGATTTTAGAAGTAGTTGTTCATAAATAATTCTTTGTTTTATTTCTTTTTAGGTTCAATTTATTTTATGTGTATGAACGTTTGACAGCATGCGTGAATGTGTAGCACATGTGTGTGACTGGTGCCTATAGAGGTCAGAAGAGGACATCAGATCTCCTAGTACTGGACTTATATATAGATTCAGACCATTCTGTGGGTGCTGGGACTTGCACTTGGACAATCTGCAAGTGTTCTAAACCTCTGCTGCATCTCTTAGTCCCCCCAAATACTTTCTTAGACACAGTAAAGGAAAACATTAATAAAAATTCTTTGTGGATGAGACAGAAATAGATTACAAGATGATCACCTGTCATTGAAGTCAGCCTTGCTGCTGATTTTGAGCTCCTCCAGGTTAGTTCTTCTTTCTTTGTTTCTTTGTTTCTTTGTTTCTTTGTTTCTTTGTTTCTTTCTTTCTTTCTTTCTTTCTTTCTTTCTTTCTTTTTTTTATTAGATATTTCCTTCAGTTACATTTCAAATTCTATCCCAAAAGTTTCCTATACCCTTCCCCTAGTTTTTCTTCTTGATTCAAAATCTTTCCCTGTATGGGAGGTGGTGTACAAAGTGATAGCTTCCTCAATAAGGCATCTATCTCTGAAAGGCCAGAGCTTTTAGAACAGCAGTTCTCCACCTGTGGGTCTTGGCCTCTACAGGGGTTGCATATCAGATATCCTGCATATGAGATCTTTAATTACAATTTATAACAGTAGCAAAATACAGTTATGAAGTAGCAACAAAAATAATTTCATGGTTAGGGGTCAGCACAACATGAGGAACTGTACTAAAAGGGTCACAGCATTAGGAAGGTTGACAATCACTGTTTTCAAAGAAGGGACAGGATGACACGGAAACCGACAGAGAATTTAGGACTCAAATGCCAAATGAAGGCATGACACCCTGCCCCACCCCCACAATTGGTTAGGGAACCCCACAGGGCAGGAAAGGAGGTGCTCAGAGTTCACTGGAGGATTGGCATGTGCTGAGAAAGGGCTGTGGGTGGGGCACAGATCCACAAAAGCACACCTTGGAGCCCAGAGAACAGGTGTCTGGCACCTCAGATCCGCAGCCGGTGTCTACTTCAGCTGACATTTCAAAGGCATAATGTTAGTGCGCATCTCTGCCAAGGATGTGATAGGAGATTTAGACAGCCTGGGCCAACTTACCAGCTCTGTGTAGAAACTGGCTCTTACCCATTCAATTAAGGAGAAGGATACAGAAGACCAGAGAAAAAGGCTGCTATTTCACTGTGGTCAGTTTAGGCCATAAAGTTCGTTTTATAACAGAATTCTGGCTTGCCAGACTTTTATTTTCCTAGAAAAATAAGACAAAAACAACCTCAGCACAGATCTTACGCTTTCTTTCCATCTAAAACGGACACAAAATTTTCTCCACTGGTCACCACCTGCAGTGTTGCTGGTTGACCTCTGCAGGGTCAGAAATCCCTTGGGTGACAGAATCCACAGAGGAGATGAGCATGCTGTCCTGTCTGAAAGGTGGTGAAGAAGAGTCAAAGTTGTAGGCTTGCTCTTCCTTGTTTAACGAATGTCAGATCATGCCTCCAAAGCACTCCACTGCACGCTTGGCGGAGTCTGCTCGAGTTGATTCTAGAAGTGGATTGGTACTAGCAGGCCTCTCAGGACTCCTGCTTGGAATCTCATTACTGAGATTCCTCAGGTCATTTCCCAGGAAAGATATCACCCTAACGCCTGCAGGCCGGTCACACTCCACAACACTCCACAGGGTTGACTCCGTGAGCCACCTTGTCAGCCCGAGCTGTGAGCTACACCTTCCCAGTCCTTTCAATGCCAGCAGACACATTGGAAATGAAGGAGTGCCATTTTTCTTGAAGTAAAATTTGTCTCCCTGGAGATAGGAGTGCTAGCAGCCTGGAAGGGTCCTATGACTGGAACAGAATTCCCATTAACAAAGACTCTGTGGGACATGATGGTGAGAGTTGATGGGTCTCCTGAGCAAAGGCGGAGATAGGCCCTAGATTCTTTTCATGCTGCTTAGTGATCTGTGTAGGAGTTTTACTGCTGCAAAGCAAGGCACACTGACAGGAGCACTTTCTTAGATCATGGCGTCACTGTGAGACAAATCAGAAAAGTGCATGACAAATTCTCATCTGATTTAGGTATAGCCTAGACCCAGAAGTCACCTCTTACAAAAGTACGTCCACATAAGCTCTGTAGTGCCTCACTCGTCCTAACCGATGGGACCTGGGTGACAGTTTTGGAATTTGTCTGCCAGACACATAATTTATTGAACATTAGCTTTTATTGATGGTGTGAGATCTATAGTTCTCATGTTAGTGGACACTTTAATAAGGTGTTCTCTGAGGATCTAAGCAAATGGAACCAGGCTCATGTCCCAGAGGTGTTGAGTGATCTGAGTTCCCATAGATGACCCCTGGCAGGCCTGAGCCTATATTTTTCTTTTTTCTTTCAAACTGGAGAAAGTGACCAGGAGCTATAGTGACTAGATTTTTTCAAGGCCATTTAATAGCTAAGGGTCTCTGTAGCTTTTAAGATCCTACACGCATCCTGCTAGAACTGGCATTTGGGCTTGAGCTGTGACGTCAAAGTTTCTTTAACCCTAAACCTTCCCCAGTGATCAGGGTGCCGCTTAGCCCTAAAGACACTGCAACTGAAGAGGCCCCAGGGATGGTCCCTATTGAAAGGCTCCTTGCTCGCGCTGATGGTTTGTATCTGTTTAAATGCTGCACTTAGGAAATCATGTTTTATTTTCCCAAGTCTTGATAGTGAAAAACCAAAAGAAAAAACTTCAAATGTACTCATAACTAAAGCCCTTGAGTAAATAGTGTCGGAAACTTAGAGAAATATTCGGAGAGCCCATATCATTACACATTCCCACGGGGGGCTGGGATTATGTACCCCAGACCTGCAAAAAATCAAGCCAGCAAAAGTCCAAGCACGGATGGGGAAAGACTTACAAAGCCCACCTGTCACTGAGAAGCTGTCTACAAACAATGGCTGCAGAGGGACAGCTAATTCTCTGCAGGGATGTGGGCACTGAGAGGCCCCTATGTCCTGTGGATGGCTCTACACCTATGCATGTATGGGCAGCACTAAGAGAACTCAGGGAGGAAAAGGCAGTGGGAAGATGGGGAAAGAATGGAGGGGCAGGGATGGATGGTGGATTTATCAAAACATCTAATGCATGCACCTATGAAATTTCAGACAACTGAAAAAAAATCAAATGGCTCTGAATCCCTTGAGAATTGGTATGCCGGCACCATCGCCCTCTGGTCCTTACCTTGCACAGATGCCACCTGCCTAGCAGGTGTTCATGGTGTGTTTGCTGGACAAGAATCCATACTTCAAAGCTATAATACTGTAAAATCCCCAGCATCAGGACCTTTTACTCACAGTACGAAAGGCCCCTGGCTGTTCTGTCTATTGGCAGTCTGACCAAGACACGGGGTAAACAGCATTCTGTATTTTAGATCTCTGAGCCCTGTCTGAACCCCTGAAGAGTTGAAACTGAGTCCATTTTAGGCTTTAAAAATGGAATGACTCTGATGTCTATGCACCCCCTCCTCCCCCCCCCCCCCCCCGACTTACACCAGGAACTCACTGTCTTCAAACAGTCACATTTGCAGACATGCCCGTGACACTGTGTTTGGGAGGCTAAATATAAACAAAGGTTCCAAATAGCCTGCTGGCACTGCCAAATGGGTTAAAAAAAAAAAACTGTCTGTCATCAGAAATGAGGATTTTAGAATTATAGGTAAGAGAATATGTCTTCCCCTCAGAAAAGGGGACCATCAAAATTAAGATTGCTTCCCTGAGCTATTTTGGCTTACTTCCTCTTCTTTCTGAAATATCTTAAAATAGAATTTGAATCAAAGACTTTTCTACATCTAAGTCTCTCAAAGGATTTAGTTGGTATGTTGGTAAGTAATGTTTTAAGCTGCCTTCTTTCATGTGCAAATGGGTTAAAGCAAACTGCTGCCTCCCAAAGCAGAGTACCCTTCTACTCATTCATTCACTAGTTCATTCATTCATTCATTCATTCACTCATATAAAACACTTAGCTTGATATCTACTCTGACAAGCTCCTACATAATCTCTCAATGGTGTAAAATGACAGTGAGAACAAACATCCGAAAGCTCCAAGCAGAACACTCACGAACATGCAACACTTAGGACATAGCCACTTTCAATCAACACAGCCATCCTAATTGACACAAGGGACCTGGCCTGTGTGTCACAAGCTCCCCAGACATTAGAAGATGCTTTGACTTCCAGTCTCAGACAGGAAGCTATGTTATTCCTGAAGCTATGTATGCCTTTGCCATTCTAGAGAGAAAGCAGAAGGGAAGGGGACACTAATCAAATGTCACCTGCACTTGGCCACTCAACACTGGAGCAGCTCATGAAGGAACACACCGGAAGCTGTTATTTAGGGATACCTCTGATACCTCAGAAGCGTTAGGGGATCAGTCACATTAGTCTGAGTTTGCCATCTTCAGGAGGATAAAATCTTCTCAGTGATTCCTCTCCCTAATCCTCACCTCTAGTATACAGGAATCTCTGTCTTCAGAACTGGAGGGGAAAGAAGAAGAGATGCTGCTGGAAAAGGAGGAAGAGGAGGAAAGAAATATTGGCTGCAAAGGGGAGGAAAAAAATCAGTTTTCTTTGGGGTATGGAGCCTGAGAAGTTGACCATGATCATGTGGAGGGCCCCACACTCATGTCCATAGTGGTTGCACTAATTAGACACCATGTGTTATAAAAAAGAAGAAAGAGAAAGAAGACCATGAAGTAGAGAGGAGGACAAGAGAGGCAGTTCTTGAAAGGGGCAGTGCAGGAGGAGCTCGAGGAGGAGGGAGGTCATGGAGGTGGCTATGATGGAAATACACTGTATGGGTGAAATCCTCAAATAATCAATTAAAATATTATAATGTTTACATGAAAAAGGAGGACCAATAGTGCTTTCAGGGAGAGAACATCAGACTCAGGCATAAGGAGAATCAGAAAGGACAGAGAAAACATCAGAGGAGTTTAGTGGGGTGAGAAGAAATAATACTTTGGCTTCGCATCGCCATGTACCAAACTATTTACTCTCATCTCCCTGACTTTATCAGCAACGCTTGGACCACTAACAGTGATGGAGGATGGGGAATGGCCAAGGGGCTCATTCCCAGGCTCTTGATACTGGCTGGGAGTGAGCAGATGAGCAGGCAGCAGCCTCCCGGGGCTGCCATGTGGTAGGCCTGGCTTCATGAAGAACCCTTTGTTCTTCCTCTCAGTAGCCAATACAGTTGCTCTGTGTTTTATTTTCAATTAAATTTCTACTAATCCCAAACTACAGCAACACATAGCTGCTGGCACACCCCCTCCCTTCTGAAAACAACATGGTCTGTACAGAGACCTTTCATTGTACAAGCCTCGCCTTGTACACGCTATAAAAGACGCATATGCCACCGGTTTGCCGACAAGTACTTTCAAAAAGGTGCTTAATGGGCCCCTGGACCCCGAGCTTCCAAGGCGGCCTGTGAATAGAGCCTCTTGTTAGGGTGGTTGCTATAGCAAGCCCTTGTTTTTAATTCAATTGCACAGTAAATAATACTTTATCCACAGTGGGAAACAAATGGTCACTATAAATTGCCTACCCTTCATTTGGTCAAAAAGAGGCATTTGTGCTTTGAGAGATAGAGCAGAGCACCTGCGTCCTCAGCTTATTTAGACTTCCACCATTTTCCCACCTGGTGAGCTATTGAGGCTTAGTGAGTTGTAAATACATGGATCACCCTGAAAATCAGATTTATTAACATTAAAACAACATTTTAAACAAACACCTCCCTGTTTGTTTGTATTGGAGTCTAAAGTTTGACTTTCTACTCATTCACAGATACACCCCACCCCCACCCCCAACCCCCTCCCAAACTCTACATTCCGTGACACTGAAGAGCCGGAGAAAACACTACAGCACCAAGGAATAGAAAATGTGGTTTGGTGAGCTTCTACACCCCACGATAAATAGTTGACAGCTTTGGGAATATCCGATTGTTCTGGAAACATGGAAAAAGGGGGAGTGATCTGAAAGAAATCAGAGGGGTGACACAAAGGGGGTACTCCTGGTAACTCACAGCTGGGGGGTGGTCAGGAATTATACGCTGCTGAGGACTGAAGAGAAAAGGAGCATAGAGGTTAATAAAACGGGGACATACTCTTCTCTCCAGACAGGGTGAGGTGAAAATTACCTATCACCTGCTGGACTGGATGTGCGAACAGGCCAGTAACCGAGTGTGTGGCGGGGACTATGCTGTACCGGATAAGCAGTCTTAAAGCAAGCTCTCCAACAGGCTTCCGGGCAGAGTAGCGTCTTGCGGCAGCCTCATCCTCATTAGAGGACAACAGCTGTTTCTTGCTATAATTAGCTCACAGTTCAATAGTTAGCTCCAGTCTCTTACACCTGTATCGCACACAACAGGGAGATTGCAGAAGCACATGTTGTTGTTTTTTTCTTCAATCACCTCCACTTACACACGTTGTTAAGCATCTAATAGAAAACAGCGTCCCTTCCCTAGTTCCTTCCCTCCTTGGATCACTTTTAAAAGCGAGTTGGGAAAATCTGGGTTTTCTTTATGGGCCCCAGTTCCCATTTCCAATCTCACCCCCCATGCTCCATAGACCTCCTGAATTAAAGAGGGTCTCCAGCGTTGTCAACTAACCCACCAAGCATCAGGCCATAAAATCTTATGTTCAGCCACCTGCGGGATGATGGAGGGAAGAAGAAACTGAATGGAGCAAGGGGTGGGGGTCAGGGCCGATCCAGCTGGCCGCTGAAGATGGCTTCCACAGAATTCTTTGCGGGGTGGAAGGGTGCAGAATCTCGGGTCATTTCCTGCCAGGTCTGAGCCGCATGTGGGGAGGACCTCCATAATCACGCTGTCTCACAGTTCCATTAGTGTCAGAACTCATTAGGAGACCAATCCACTCGGCAGCAGTGGGCATACAAAAGAAAGAGCCGGCCAAAAAGTCTACAGACTGACTGTTCTGTAGTTGTTAGAACAGTGGTGGGGGCGGGCAGGGGAGAAGGATTGTAAAATTCCCGGCTGGGTAATTAGAGTCAGCAGGGAGGCAATGGCAGGCCTCTTTTTTTCTCTCCTGGTGGTTTTAAAAGATTGGCTAGGGTGAGGGGTGGGGAGGGAGGGGGGGGACTGGTGGATTAGGGGGTGCTTTTTTTCTAGGGTGAGGCCATGGGTGCCTGTCATCATTCGTAAGGGAAAATGGTCATCCATTTGCACCTCATTTCTGAGTGAAGCTGAGGAGACAGACTCATTGTGACTGAGATCTGGTTAGAGCACCGAGAAGCCAGTGAGGTGGTTAGTTGCCCTGAGTGTGCTTAGCTAAAAGCAAATGAGCAGGCAACCTGACAGTCTGTTAGGTGGATAGAGGCAGATTCATGTTGCCTGTGCATTGGGCAAGGGATCGGAGCAAGGCTGTGGAGGTGTGAAAGGATATAGCAGCATTGTTTTCTGGAACAACTACCTTGGGCTTTCCAGAGTGTCTTTCACAAAGTCAATAAGGTCAATAAGGGTTACACAACAAATTGGCTCAGCTCGTATGTCAAACTGTAATGGTAGGCTGGGAAGATGACTCAGTCAGTAAAGCGCTTGCAAGATGGTGCTATTGTCTAGCCCAAGTATCTCTGGCTTTCCAGGATGACATGCTGACTTTCTTCAAGTTCAACGGCAGTGATTTAGGCAAAATAGACACAAAACAGCTGTCTCTGGCTGCCGCGCTTCTCTTTCATGCCGGTGCTGTCAAATACAAAAGCTTACCCAACCAAAAGAGAATGTAGACGTTTAGTAACTGAAGAGTAATCTATACGCAATGAAATCCGCTCATCTGAAGTGTGTAATCGATGGATTTTGACAAATACGTGCCTTTGAGGACCCACATTCAATCCTTAAAACCCACTTTAAAAAAATATTTTTTTTAAATAAAGCCCGCCACGGCTAGTAACCGTTACAAGCTTGCACTTGTAACCCCAGTGCAGGAGAGGCATCGAAAGAAGGATTTCTGGGGCTCACTAGCCAGCCTGCTTAGCCTACTTGGAAAATTGCAGGCCATCGAAAGCCCTCATCCCCTCCCTCTGTCCAAAAGGGTAGATAACACGTGAGGAGCAACATTTGACATTGTTCTCTGATTTCCACCATGTGTACCCCACACGTATGCATACGTAAACACATGAACAAGGGCACTTGCACACATAAACATGAAGACATGTTGCTGCCCTGCTTGACTGAACCTGACTTTAACAGGTCTGCCATGTTCTTTGGGCTTCATACATGAACAAGACAGAAACCCAGCAGCAGCACTTTTGGAATCTGAGGGGATGTGCACCTTGGAGAAGCCAGGTGGCTGCTTTGTTATCCCGTGCTGGCTGGCTCAATGTAGGTCATCATTCAAACTTTATTATTATTAAGAAAGAAAGAAAGAAAGAAAGAAAGAAAGAAACCATTTTAAGCATCAGTTTTGAAGCCAGAGCTTCGTTTTCATGAACACCTGAAACCAAACAGACTGTGCATGTGGTCTGTGCTGTTCCGTTTCCCCTGTTTCCTTTGTTTAAAGTCTTGACCTTAACTTTGCTATTATGCATTTTGGGATTTCTGGAGCCCAACTTTACCCAGAGGGAAAACAAGGAAACAAATAAGCTTAAAAATATGTTTTCTGACCTAACCCTACATCCCAAGGTCACTACTGAAACACATCATATTGAAAATCTGCAAGGTCTTAGGGCCAACCCCATGGGAAAATCAGAAAAACTAGAAGCTGTGAAGGACACAGATCTGCTGAATATATTAAGCTTGTGTGTGTGTGTGTGTGTGTGTGTGTGTGTGTGTTTCTAGTCCTCTAAGGTAAATTTATACCATCCATACAGATGCACTCTTTTCTATTTATTATTCCCAATTGGGCAATGGAGGTTAATGTCGTGCAAAGGAGAAAAAAAATCAAGAGTTTGACAGCACTCCCTCAATTTTATTTTAAAGCAACACAAAGAAAATGAAAGCTTGTTCTTTGGGGCCAGCATTTCTCCCTCCCCAATTCCACCCAGACTGGATCATCTTAAATCTGATTTGGGATTTGAGCGTTATTTGGATTAGCTCATTAGTGGAGCACCATTCTGACAAGCCACTAATCTGAGGCACTGGTGCACGGCACCATGACAGTATTATGCCGAAAATGAGAAATCTAATGAGATTAGACAGGTCCTTGTGCAAATGGTCTGACGGTACTTTGTATGGCAGTCCATGAGCTTGGGAATGCAGGAACGTGGGCAGATTGAGGCATCAGACTCCCTTGATCTATGACAGGGCCGCTCTAGAGCCCACAGGTGAAATCTATTGAAAGTCAGCAGTGATGCACCATTTCTGAGCAAGGTCCGGGAACTTCAAGCAATGATCCAGATTAAAAAGTGATAAATACACACAGGGATGACAGTGGGGATGGAGGTATTAGCTACTGGAGAGTTTTTGGGGTGAGATTCTGATATGTTCTGGTGTCTGTGGAGCAGAAATAGGCACAAACAGAAGCAGCCACAGGGCAAGAATAACTGGAGGCTGGAACCAGCCACTGATGCATTCCAAAGTTGCTTACCCAGTACCAGCAAGAAAACCCCATCACTGTCTTCCCTGCTGTTAGAGTGATTTTCTCTCCTTCCTTCACTTGCAATTTTAGTCATTTTTAAGCTAAACAGAACATGCTGGCTCCCTTTTGCTTAGAAGGGGCCTGTTGCTGAGATCAGAAAATGCTAGACTACAATAATGCATGATTTATAACGTCCAGATGTGGCTAAGGGGCAGCAGACAGCACACAGTGGACGGGGACTTGGTGCCTCCCCCATCTCTTTCCCTCCTTGTTCTCTCAAAGAGGAAAACAGAAGTTTCCATGGCATTTTCTTGCCTGTAAGTGGAAAATCAAGCTATTAACAGAGGCCTGGAGTTGTCCCCCTGGGAGATAGCTTTTTTCATATTGTGCTACTCTGCCACCTAATGGTGACTTTTAGTATTCTGTGAAAGGCCTGCCTGTTAGTAGATGCTCCTTAGTTAAAAAAATCTTCCTTGCGCCAAATGGAAAAGTCAGTGTCAGGCATTCTGTCAAAGGTCGTCAAAATGAACAGGCATGAAGCATAAGAAAATACACCTTTCTTTCATGTTAGTAACATGCCAAGCCAGTAACAGGCGTCTTTCATATTTTTTCCCACCAGACAATGAATGGTTGTTCAGTGACTGGTTGTTTAGATATGGAAGTCTAGATATATTTAGTTTAGATATAAAAAATTTACTGTTAAACTGTGTATGAATGAATTCAAGACAGAACTGGGTTCTATTCAGTTTTTTCACTTTACCAAGAGTGTCCAGGGACTTGGAGTTGATGGTCTTTCTGAAACTAGAGCATGAGGCATTTAGTTTTCTCTCTGTCTGAGGAGTCTTCGCCAAGAGTAGAAGAGGGCCTGGACTGGTATTAAATAAACACCAAGGATTCTAGTCCCAAGATGAGGTAAAGGGAAGAACACAAACAGCTTCCTGCTGTCACAGAATCTTAAGAATTTCTAAAGCAGATGGAAGGATGGTGGAGAGCAGGTGGGGGAAGGGAAACCTGTACCTGAGCAGGGCGTTGTCCCAAACATTTTAACCTTCACAGGCAGAACAAAGGGATGTTCAAAATAGTCTCCTGAGTACAAAGATCTAAAAAAGCTGGGTTCTCAGAATCTCTGGGAGATGACTGAGAATAGGGTGTATCAATAGAACAACCGAGGAGAGAGAGAGAGAGAGAGAGAGAGAGAGAGAGAGAGAGAGAGAGAGATGGCGGTGGGGTGGAGAGCGAGAACAGTTCACCCAATAATCAGGTCTGTGAGTAGCAATGAATAAGAGGTTTTCAAGCCTTTCTACAGTATCCATTACGATTTTTATTATTTTATTTTGCCTTTTCTTCTCAAGATTCCCGAAAAGCCTTTGCCATGCAGCTGTAACCAAGCAGTCATCTATTATTTCACTTAAACACACACCAAAAGAGGTGATGTTGATTAATCAAAGTAGAAGCAGCAGACACGCTTTGGAAACAAAAACCTCAGTGCTTCAAAGGCAATGCCCATTGGCCATCAGGAGCTCTGTTGCCAGGGAGATGGTTACCAAGCATAGGTGCCCCCAGAGCAGCTGCATTTATGGAGGTGTGGCCCTGGACAGCTTATTGGTACTCTCTGGATGGATGTCACGAGTGAAGGCTTTTCAAATATTTAATTTTTCCCGTGTGTGTTGGCAAGAAGGGACTGGGCTATGTGACTGCTTTTCAAAGACAAGATTAAAGAAAGAGGAGGAGAGGCATTGGAAGAACCAGAGAATGTGATCAAATAGACTGAAAACAGAATGCGAAGAGAGAGGGAGAGACTCGGTCAGTGGCAGAAACCCAGAGATAGTACAGCCCCGTAGACCCGAACTACAGTCTGAGTTGGTCACAGGGCAGACACCTGGGTACAGGGAAGCCAGTGTGGTGTGACTCTTCTGAACAGTATTTTCTAGAGGGATGCCTCTCTGTGAGTGCCTCCGTAATTATCCACTCCATGCTAACCCACATAAGATCTCATGTCAATGATAGCTGACTTCAAAATAAGACACGGAACTGCAAGTGCTAATGTCTTTTTGGCAGAAATAGGGTCAGAATGTGTGTGTGTGTGTGTGTGTGTGTGTGAGAGAGAGAGAGAGAGAGAGAGAGAGAGAGAGAGAGAGAGGGCTTATTTCAAACTCCTTTCTACTTCCAAATTTATTCTTCTAGGGTCTCTCATAGAAGTCACTAGAAATCCTTTCTCCATGTGGCTAATATTTCCCAGCACTAGCTTCGTCTGAGAAAATATTTTTGGATGAAGTGTGTGCACAGGTGTATCTGCAGACTCAGGTCTGCCTTTAGTGATGCTGAGCGTGTCCAGAAGAAAAGGAAGTAGGTGCAAATAACAACAACAACAACTAACAAATGATGATGATGATGATGATAATAGAAAAACATTTCTTTTAGTCTGAGAAGGGTAGGTGTCAAACACGAGAATCACCAAAACTAGAACACTGGACTGTCTGGATGGATTTCAGATGACCTAAAATGGAAAGCCTACTGGTCTGGCATTTGGAAAATGTAAGGATGAAATATGACTGAGTTGGAATTAAGCAGTGTCTGGATGTGAGTGTGGTCAGAGGGGTCACTCCAGGGGCCATCTGATGGAAGCCGGGATTTGGACTGACAAGTGAACAGAGTGTTTCTGAGAATGACTCCCTGTTGTGTGTGTGTGTGTATGTGTGTGTGTGTGTGTGTGTGTGTGTGTGTGTGTGTGTGTGTGTGAGTGCGCACGAGTGCCTGCTCACTTGGGAGCTTGAGGTTGGGCATAGGATGAAGCAGACTGGAAGGTGATAGGTCCTGAGAGAAGAAAGCATTGGCTGATGAATCTAGATTTCCTCAGCACTTTGTCTGGGGCCAATCAGGGTTAATATGTACTACATAATTTATATGAAATTTCTCATCCTTAATGAAGGAAGAAAAAACAGAATTATAACATAGTTGCATTTTTGCTATTAATTCATGAGAAAAAAAAATCTCATGGAGGCATGTTGAAGCAAATGCAGTGGGCGGCAATATCATCTAGAACATCTAGGGTTCTTTACTCTCAGTCAAAAGACAGAGGTGGGTGGGGGTGGGAGTGAGGCCCTCCAGGACAGGGTATGATAGGTTTTGCATGTGTTGTCAGGCTGCAGCTGTGGCTGGCTGACATGAGAGCGCCAGGCCACATGGCCCCATTAGGAAAAGGTGAGGCTGTGAATTACTTTTACAGCCTGGAAATGACACATCTCATTCATCCAGAGAGTTATTTAGGTTTGCATTGAGTGTGAGGACCCATGAGTCACCCAAACATGTCTATTTCTTCATCTTTGAGGATCGGTGAAGGGTGTTTCTCTCTCTTTCTCTCTGTCTCTGTCTCTGTCTCTCTCTCTCTGTGTGTGTGTGTGTGTTTATGCAGAAGGCTATGCGTTGTGAAACAGGGCTGAAGAGAGGGTAGACTGATCACCGTTTCAAGGCCTCAGTGAGCACATCTGATTATTGGTAGAGCTAATTCCTTCTCAGTGGGCTCTCTTCCACACAGGAGGACTGAGAAAGTAGGCGTGCTTTGTCTCTGGTATAAACACTTGCCAGCCATTGCAAACCCTAGGTAAGGCCTGCAGACATAAGTATAAATACATGCCAAAGTGTGTGTGTGTGTGTGGGGGGGACGACTGCCTTCCTGAAATTTGTCCATTTATTTGTTGGAGGGACACGAGAAGGGAGGGTAGAGATTATTGGTAAACAATAAATCACTTTTGTACTTCAATCCAAATCACACCAAAATGGGACAAGGTATTTACCAACCACCCTGCCTCACTGGTAATTACCCAGTGGCATGTCTGGCTTCATAAAACCTCAATCCGAGGGGAAAAGGTAACAGCCTCTGCTGCTCTGTTTAGGTATCTTAGAAAGAAAAAAAGCAAACTACTCTGTCTTCAGTCCCATTTGAATAAAAACATTCACTTGCCCCCAACAAGGAGAACACATTTCCCCAGCTGATTGATGCTTTTCCATTTATTTTATAATGTATTTTTTTCCCTCAGCAAGGGATTGTTCTCCAGAATGCTAGAAAGGAAATATTTCCCAAATTGTGTGCTGTGATTGGCTGGCGGGGGCCTAATCAGATAGTACAGATAGTCAGGTGGGAAGATGGAAATGGGGTGGGGACAGCGGTGATTTGTCACTTTCTCAGCTGCAAATAAAGATGGGATTTGCAATGCCAGCCTGCCTGCCACATCTCTCAGATGGAGCAAATCTCTCTCTCTCTCTCTCTCTCTCTCTCTCTCTCTCTCTCTCTCTCTCTCTGTGTGTGTGTGTGTGTGTGTTTGTGTGTATGTGTGTATGTGTGTGTCTGTCTCTGTGTGTGTGTCTCTCTGTCTCTCTCTGCCTTTCTCTGCCTCTCTGTCTCTCTCTGACAGACACACACACACACACACACACACACACACACACACCTCTTCAGATCTATCACTGACAGAACAGTTATTAAACAAAATCTCAGCCCAGGGAATTAATAATCTCAAAGATTCATTTCTTTATCAAATCCTGTTGCCTGAAGGAACAGTACTTTGTGCTTGCAGAGGACCAAAATACATTAATCACCTGAGGGGAAAGGAGGGGTTTCTGCTTTTTAATACTTGTCAAGTGAAGGGGAGAATGAAGAAGAGATAGAGAGAAGAGAAGGAGAGAGATTGGGCTTGATTTTAGAAAGTGTTGCAAACACACAGATGTCAGGCCTGCTTTCTATAGAGTTTCTGGTGGCAGAGGTTAGGAGGAGGGATGGGAGCAGGAGCTGTGATGGCCAGGGACAGATTGAAAATGAGGGACTGAAGTGTTTTCAGTATATCTCCACAGCGGAGAGTCCAGAGACTCTGCCTTTGCAATCAGCCAGAGAAAGATCAAGGGGGATGAAGGAGGACAGAAGCCACAGCTGTGGGCTCTGGGCTGCTTCACCACATCACAGTGAGGACCACTTTTAAAGCACAACTCTGAGCTGCACCCACTTGGGCTCTAGCTGTCATGCCCCAGCATGCAATCATACATGAAAGATGGGGCAGGAAATAACCTCTCTCCATTGCTCTTGACCTTCTTCACTGGGACACTTGTAACTTGTCACTCTTGTGAGCCAGGAGAAGACAGGAGTCAAGAGGCTCGTGAGAAAACTAAAAGCAACTCATCTCGGTGAGGCAGCCATGGTCATTAGCATCGCAGGCTTACACTGTCAATTTGCACATCACAGTGATCATCAGCACAGACAAAGGGTATCTTCATCTAGTGTCTGAATTCTCGGTTCTGAAAGTCTGATTACTGTGTGGTGGAGAGCACCCCCTCCTCGAGTTTTCTTCAAAGTAGCCAGGTTGTGATAACACATCATAGCTGCTTGCTTACTGCCATCCCTGTTACTATCATGTTTGCTTTCCTATCCTCCATTCCTATCCCCTGCCCTGTGACCATCTTCCAGACAGGCAGCCTTCCTTCAAGAACTTATGTTGGGCTCCGGTTTTCAGGAGAAAGCATCTTCAGACAGCAAATATGGAGTGTATACAAGGACACTCATGCTTGTGATGGAATTCCTCACCAGAGCCTTTTTTCCCACACAAGACCCAGCCTGACAGGGTTGGTTGTTGTCTAGTCACCTTTCATACTGGGGGCAGGAAGAAGTTAACCTTGAGGGTAGTACAGAAACCTGCCAATGACCAAGGTCATTTGATAGTCAGCTATTGCTGCCTCCAGTATCATGGAAGGTCAGCCAACTTAGGAATGTTTGTTAAACTCTAGGGTTTGGGTTGGCTTCAGGAGATGAAAGTTATTCATCCAATTACAAATTCATCAATATATTGAAAATGTTGTCTAGCTCATCTTTATCGCATCCTTTAAAACGTTCATTGGTTTTATGATGTAAATGTAATCAGAAAGGAAAAATTATGTCCATGGGAGTGAATCCTCAATCATTTCCCTCATGGGTGACTGGACAGAGAGCTTTTGGAGGCCACTGGAGCAATGACTAAGTGTGCTGGTTCCTGTTTGAGGTCGTGTTTACTTTTCTGTTGTGATAATAACCGTGACCAAAACCACTCTGGGAAGGAAAGGGTTTATTTCAGCTTACAGCTTTCAGTCCAACATGAAGAAATGTCAGGGCAGAAAGTCAAGGCAGGAACCTGAAGGCAGGAACTGATGCAGAGGCCATGGAGGGATGCTTCTTCCTGGCTTGTTCCCCAGGGCTTGCTCAGCCTGCTTCCTTATAGTACTCAGGGCGACCTTCCTGTGATGGCATCAGTGGCCTAGACCATCCTCTATCAGGTATCAATCAAGAAAATCCCTCCAAAGACGTCTCAACAGACGAACTAATGGACACATTTTTCAAGCCTTTGTTCCTCTTTCCATTTGACTCTAGCGTGTTCAGCTGACAGAAATCTAACCAACACAACTGGCTTGCTATTGCTCAAAGCTCAGCCTTATCATGTTTGGAATGGATGTTTTCAGCAACATACTTGATCCTGTTACATCTCTGTGTGCTCACCTTCTAAATAGGTCAGGATATCATAAATATTAATGACATAAAATCTAGAACACACACAGAAATGTGGCTGTGGTGGTAAGCAGTTGATAAATGTTGATGTTGACAATTGATCTGTATTTTGGTCAGCTTAGATCCAACCACCTTACTAAATGTTGTTTTCGTTGTAAGGGTTTGGAAGTTGACTCTTTTGACCTTTCTAGGCAATGATTTCTTGGAAAACAGTCTTATAATTCAAATATTTACTTATTATTTCTCTGTCTTATTTTGCTGATGTGACCCTTCACCCTATAAATTAGTAGCAGTGATGGCAGGTCACCTTGATTCTGCGGTGATCACAGAGATGCTTCTGCAGTGTCACTACTAAATAGGAGACTTGCTATGGCTCTAAAGAAGATTACTCCTATTACTTCTATTCTTAGATTGCCTAAAAGGTTTTATTTTATATACTCAAGGGAAGATATCATCACTCAATAACTGAAAGAAAAAGCTCGACTCCATTGCTAGAGGAAGAAGAAGTAGACTGACTAGTCATGGGCTGTCTGCACAAAGCCTTCTGCTGATCATAGGTAGAAATTAGGGTTAGTGGTTGATGCTTTTTGATTAAGCTGGTTACAAAGGCAGTAGTTGATTGGCATAAAACTTAACAGTGTGTTTTGGGAGATGTCAAGTCTTGCTGACTAGATAGGAACTGCCCCTGGGATGAATCAATGATGGATTAGTTGGCCCTCAAAAGGATGGACCATCACTGCTTGCTTGACATGCAGCATATTTCAATAAAGTCAGTGGCCATGGATCAATTAGATTGTAGTGATTTACCATTGACTGGCCAAAGGCAGGTATGATGTGGTCTCTGGAAAACAAAAAACAGAACACGTAGGTATCATGGGAAACAGTTGCCATACTACACAGTAAGAAGATGACATACATGGAGAAATGCCTGATGCTAGGCATGGGTTAAAGGCTATAAAAATCCACTGAAACAGCAACAACAACAAAAAGATAAAATAAAATCAGAACAGGGTTGTCCTAGTTGGCCTAGAAAATTACTATTTTTATGATGCACAATCAATATTAATGGAACATAGCAGGAACAAAAAGTGTGTACTATTTATACATCTCACTAGATGAACAAATTGGAGAGTTTTTAGCCAGCAGCAGACTATTGAACAGTTTTTGAAGATAAGGTTTTGGTCAAGAGAATTTTTTTTTAAAAGGTAGGATTCAAATTCTAGATGCTGGGATCCTGGTCAGATGGTCCATGCTTAAGATCATAAGATAAAAACTTGGTTAGATTCTTATGTTACTTAATGAATTAGATTCTTATGTTACTTAATGAAGCCACAACATGATCATGAAAATACAGAACCAGTTTACTAGAGCCAAAGTAAAAGATAAGCCATACCAGAAGGAAAAGTGATGTGAGACAGCTTTTTTCCTAAGCATTAAAACTAGACTTCCTAAGGCAAAGATAGGCTTCTTGGCAGCCACAGGTGGTCTTCCTTGCAAGAGCAGAAAGCAAAGCATACATATGGCTTAGGTGAAGACCTGTCAATGAAGAACTACTTACATGTGCAAAGAAAGAACTAAGGGACACTTAAGGATAGTGAGTTGCCCACTTGCTCAAAATGAGGCATGCCTAGGGATAAAGGAGCAAGGAATATAGACTAAGAACCAGGGAGGAGGGATTTACCCCATCTGTGCTCTTAGTCAGAATGGCACAGTTGTTCCATGGGAAAAAATATAGAGCTCAGAGAAAGAGAAGAAAAGAGTACATGACCCCTCTGTTCTCACCGCTGAGCTTCTGTGTGGACTTCTCCCAGCAGACTCCATTGGCAAGATGACCCAGATGGTACAGTCTACAGGAGGGTCAGTGCACTGGGCAGGGAATATGAAGAATATTGGGAAATGAATGAGGTTGGTTGTGAAAGAAAATAACCGCCATGTTACATTCCCCAAGTCAGGAAAGAAAGACTCGCAACAAATCAGTGCTTTTGAAGTTCTTTGGGGATTTGTGCATGTGGTTAAATTCCTAGAGATAAAAGCAATGCTTCTAGTTTGGTGTGTACATTTATATAGGGCTTTGGACAAAACCCTCTTTCCCGACACGGAGAAATGTCAGGGAGTCAGAGCTATAATGGGGTCTCCACGTTTCTGTCATGTGTCAAATTATGATGCTCAGAGGAGGCAGGAGAGTGAGTGAACTGGTGTGTTCTGTGGTGTTGGTGCAATACCAAGACAGACCCACTGCTCCAATGAATCCAATGGAACCTCATTAAGAGCCTTAGCAAGTGTGGGAGTTTGCCCTGTATGCATAACCAGCTGGAGTCTCCACCCCCGTCCAGAGGCAGGGTTTTGTGAGTTAATGGCGTGTGATGCACAAAAGGAGCCACGGAGGGAGCAAAGCTCTCTCTAAAGTGAACATTTTATAGAAATCCCATTTTCTCTGGGGCTCAAAGCCAGACTGACTTAGTGGCTTAAGCTCTGAGGTTTTGGTACTGGGATGGATTTCAGGACAACACCAGCCTACAGATTTGAGTTGGGGTGAGGGGAGACCCACAGTGAAATTCTCTGGTGACTTCTGGATTATCCGCTCTGCCCAAGGTTGTGTCACAGAAGTGTGTTGAATTGACTTGGGAGGTGGTGAGGCACAGAGCGGAGGCACTGTGCTATTAGAAGAAGCTAACATCTACTGCCATATCTGTTGGATTTTTAACCCGGGGCAATTGCCTGGTGCCAACTCAGAGGAGAGCAGTCTTATTTGGTTCATGCCAGTAGAATGCATTTTTTGTCAGTTCCAGACAAACTTTCATAATTACTTCTGTCACCTCAGGATGATTTTTCCCTCCAAGTCACTTCACATGAGTAAAGAAGCAGGCGCCTCTTGACTTAGATGCATCCAGCTTCAAGCCCCGCAGCTGCCCAGCACAACCAGCTGCCGTGGTCCATATGCACATGCATTATCACCCAGAGTGAGAGTATGTGATGGGTAATGCCCAGGGTGCCTTGCAATCAGCGGGATTCATGTGAAGACTGTAGATTAGGCTTGGCATAATTAAAGTGGCATCCTGTCACGGAAGAACACATGCCCTCTGTTCCTCTCTCACACTTCTCAGCTGAGACGCCATTTTTGGGTCTGATGATGATGATGAAACATGGAAGGAGGAGCTTTCATAACCTTATTCTCTCTCTCTCTCTCTCTCTCTCTCTCTCTCTCTCTCTCTCAAGAGACTGAACTTTTAAATATTAAAACAGTGTTTTAATTTTTTAACATTTATTTTATTTATATGCGAACACTGTAGCTGTCTTCAGACACAGCAGAAAAGGGCATTGAATCCCATGTTGTAAGTCACCAAGTGGTTGCTGGGAATTGATCTCTGGACCTCTGGAAGAACAGTCAGTGCTCTTAACCACTGAGCTATCTCTCCAGCCCTCATAACGTCATTCTTAATTCAAAGGAGTAGTTGAGCTGTCTCTAACAACCCTCTAATTTTCTGTTTGGACTCCCCAATACACCTAACCTCATAGCAGACATTGACATTAAAGAAAAGTATCCAGACGGTTTTATTCTGAGGCAGTCAGAAACAGTACCAGAATCTTGGAGGCTTTGAAAATTGAAACCATTTAAACATGTTCACAGTTAAGACACTGGGCTTTTTTTATACGCCTCCTCATTTGGAGCCCAGCAGCTCTGTGGATAAGACTAAGGTAGGAGCTCACTGATGGAAAAGTTGAATGCTGTCTGCTTTCCAGGCTGCACCTCACTTATATTGTGCATGAGCCTGAATAAGAAGCTTCACACTCCGCCCCAGGAGTAGCCAGCTCTGCTGAGGACTGTTTGATGTTCTTTTAGTACTTTCAAAAAGCAAGGTGAATTTCCTGCAAGGTCTGGATTGCTATCTTTTGTTGTTGTTGTTTTGATGCTGTTGGGTTTTTTGTTTTGTTTTCTTTAGGTTTTTTCTCTTAATCACTTTATTAATTCTTTGAGAATTTCATGCAATGTGCTTTGATTGTATCTCCCCTGGAACTTCTCCCCCCGCCCCCCGCTCCCCAGAACTTCTTGAACCTACCTTCTTCACCCTCAACTACCTAGTAACTTCGGGTTTTCCTTTCTCCTTCTGTCCCGGCCATTGAGTTACACTTGTGTTGTCCAACTACTCTTGGGAATGAGGCCTGACCTGGAGTGTGGTGACCATACTAGGGGTCATATCACTCAAGACAACTAACTTCCTATCCCCCAGCAGCTATCAAATGGCAATAGCCTCACAGCCAATGTGAGAATTTCATGCAACCCCCATGCTGGGATTTTGTCTGGCTTAGCTTGTTTACATACTGGAGATCTATCTTTTGGTTACTCTGATTAGTCCCACAATGCTATGCTTCTTTAGTCCATTGATGAATGTTTATTGAGTGCTGGGCTGAGTTGAATGGCTGTAAAAGCCAACTGGAAGGCTTTTACATTAGTCTTAAGAAGAGATAGCAACAGCTTAGGCTCAGAGAGTAATAGTGGAACAGCAAAGAGAGAATGCATTTAAGAGATATGCTGGTAGCAGAACTGGCAAGATGCACTCTGTGCCAGGTTCCAAGCTTGGCCCTCAGGTTATAGTGATAAATAATACAAATGAGATTCTCACGTTTTCTCTCTTTGGGGTTATATTGTAATAAAAGGAAACAGTAAATAGTGACACACATTTTAAAATACAGATTTTTTTATTTGTATCTTAAAAAAAAAGAAATGATAACATAGCAGAGAAAATTGGAGAAAGAGACTAGGTAAATAAATGGGTGGTCTTCTCTTGGATTGTATCCCATGAGGGTGAGATTTGGAGGTTGGGAAGGAACTAGACAGGCAGGGAGCTGGTAAGTACATTCCAGGCACATGGAAGAGCTAATATGCTGCTGGTCTCAAGGCAACTATCACTCAGGAATTGTCGGGCAGACTGAGGCTGCCAACAGAGAGAAGAAGAGTTTCCACACTCACGTTCAGCTGGATATGGTGTTAGACTTTATCCTAAATAAAATTTGGAGCCAGTGAAGAACTTGGTATAGGTCATAAGTTGAGATATTTTTGTTTCAAATGATTACTCTGACCAGCCTATTAATAATGCCCTAGAGATAGGACCCATTGAATCATAGAGGCCAAATGTGAACCTTCTGTAAGTAGTTGAAGTCATAGAGCAGTGGTTCTTAGCCTTCCTATTGTTGTATTCCTTTAATCTTTATAGCCTAATATCAATGTTGGTAGTAATGATGGCACTTGGGTGGAAAATCCTTTGGTCTCCAAAGTAATAATAGCCATAGACCCACTACTTAAGTGCCAGACGAATCATTTAAATACAGAACCAGAAAGTTTGATATGTATTATCGTTTGTTAAGCACCAAAGACTACAACTTCTATTGAAGGATACTGTTTAGAGCCAGTTATCATATAATTAACTTCATTTGTTGATTTGTATAAGACACTGCTTATAGGGGTTTTCAACTGTAGAGTATATTTATATATACCCTTCTGTCCCGAGACTACCATTTTGCAAAGGCACTTTGAAAAGTGTAAAGTGCTATGCAAATGCAAGGCTATTAATGCTGACCGGTCAGCTAATTCAATAGTGGGGAAAAGGAGCTCTCCTCCTGTGGTAAGCACTGTTTAACATTTTGGGAGCCCTTTAGACTTTGGATCCTTACACTTTGACAGCCCAGGGTTGTCCCATAGACATGCTGCATTATGTATGTCTGTTTTGGTGCTAACCTCATCCCAACTTCTGCTAAAGAGACAATCTTACATAGATGATAAGTGCCATGTCTTGGGTTACTGATCGGCTCAGAAGAGGTGCTGACTCCAAGTCATTAACTAGTCCATGGGTTGGCCAGCAACTTGAGATGCTTGTGTCAAGTCAAGTTGAACATCTATATAGCTACTGAATTTTTCTTTTGGATCAGAAATATCTAAGGACATAAGAAAGTCCTTAGCAGATGGAACTGTAATGATGCATAGAGACAAGCTAAAATGTCAAATTGGGACCACTAGAGGTTCAAACTATGGAATAGTGGAGAGAATGACTAGACACAGTATGTTAAGGAATACTCTCCACCTCCACACTTTGCAATGGCTCCGTTAAACCCTCATTCTCAGTGGCCTGCTAATTCCCACCTCCAATAAGAGCTATGATTTTCATTCTCATCTTTGCAGAAAGTGGGTGGTCTTGTGTTTTCTTTTGGAGCTCTCTTCCACTAATCCTCAGCTCCCCTCCTAACCCTTTGCTCCCTCCTCTTTTCAGCTATTTTTGTTTGAGGATCTTTTCCATTTCCAAACAAGTCAATATATGAAGATAATGTAAGGTTTATTCTTAGGATGAGTTAAAATCCAAGTCTTCCATTTCTTTTGAATTGTCAGAATCCACACCTTCCCTCTGATGTTTTCATTGCCACCCTCGCCTTGATTTTCTGATCATGAACTTCATATTCTAATAGCACAGGCTTGAACTCATGACAATGACATCTGGATTATCTTCAGCTCCGCTGCCCTGCTGTCTTATCCTCTTTCTGTTCTCACTGATAGCCATGCTGCTCCTCTTATATGTTATATTTTCAGTCTTCGTAATATATCTTAGGTCTGGGAATGCTTTGTAGATGAGTCCCTTGTAGATGAAACTGGGCTCCACAACTCTAAATTTTGATTGGTTCTGTTTTTCTGGATTGGCCTATGTTTCAAAGAGAAGTTTCCTTGACGAAGGATAAGGACTACACTTATTTGTCGGTATAAGGACAAATTTTTATAGATTGTTGTTAGATGTTATGCTTATTTAGTAAATTAGTGTTGTAGATTCTCCTTCATGATTTCACTAACACTGATTAGTTAGTGAAGTTTCCATTACCGGTCATGGTATTGTTATTGTTGACAGGGTCTTAAGTCCAATAAGAGAGCTGTTGATTCCTACCAAGATATTTGTGCCACTACTACATCTGTAGGGCTATTATGCCACTATTGTATCTGTAGGACTATAGTGTCATGCTAACCAGTGATATGGTTCATAGGCATCAAAGCTGAGTGGGACTATTGGTTGTCTCTTTCCTGTGGAAGCTTGCAGGGTGCCTTCTGGTACCATGAAGGCTAGTGTTCAGGGATGAAACATTCAGATCAGTTCTAGCTCAGGGGCCTCTGGGCCCTGATACATCTATGTAACACTCACACACATAAGGCTCAGAGAACAATGAAGAACTGGAGGCATAAAGATTGCAAGAGCCAGAGGAGAGAGGCAGCTGTGAGACTGAGTCTCCTAGTAACATCAGAGGCTATACCCATAAAGTCTCACCAACATGGCCACCCAAATATGAGCTGAACAAAGAGGACACCAAACATGCTCTACTGCGTAAAGACTAGATCGTGAGGCCTCAGCTCTATGCAGAGAACCCTGGGAGAAACACACCAATTGGATATTCAGTGACAAATGTTCAGCCCTGAAAACATGCATACAAATAACATTATATGACCCAACAGGTTATATTTAGGTATATATATATTTTTTCAAAAACTTAAGTGAATGTAATAACAAATTGATAAAAAAGACCAATTTTAAGGATACTAGAGAGTATGTGAGGGGAGTTGAAAGGGAAGGGAGGAACACTGTTATTGTAATTAGAATCTCAAAAAATAAATGCCCCACACACAAAAACTAAATTTTGAAAAAGAACAACAGAGAAACAAACTTGGATTTTAAATATGTGACAAAATGTCAATGTTTCAAAATTAGGTGATGGTTATAAAGACTTCATGTTACTATTCTCTAGTTTTTCCTCTATGTTTGAATATTTATATAACAAAAGTGATATTAAAAATTAAAATTGAAAGGAAAATCCATCTTAAGTTACTTCTTTGTGTGGCATTATAATTTATTGACTAATCCTTCCAATCACGTGACCATTTCCTTAAATATAGATGTTTCATATATATATATGATATATATCATATATATATATCATATATACATATATATATGTGTATATATATATATGATATTTTCTTTATTCAAATTTCAAATGTTATCCTCTTTCCTGTTTCCCCTCCTGGAAAACCTCCTATCCTATCCCCCTCCCCTGGCTTCTATGAGGGTGTTTCTCTACTCACCCACCCACTCCTGCCTCCCCACCCTCAATTCCCCTAAACTAGGGCATCTATGGAGCCTTCATAGGACCAAGAACCTCTCCTTCCATTATGGCGGACAAGGCCATCCTCTGCTACATATGCAGGTGGAGCCACGTGTGCTCCTTGGTTGGTGGCTTAGTCCCTGGGAGCTCGGGGGGGGGGGTCTGATTGGTTGATATTATTGTTCTTCCTATGAGGTTGCAAAGCCCTTCAGCTCCTTCAGTCTTTTCTCTAACTCCTCCATTGAGGACCCCGTGCTCAGTCCAGTGGTTGGCTATGAACATCCACCTCTGTATTTGTAAGGCTCTCGGAGTGCCTCTCAGGAGACAGCTATATCAGTCTCCTTTAAGCAAGCATTTCTTGACATCCACAAGAGTGTCGAATTTTGATAGCTGTATATGGGATAAATCCCCAGGTGGGATAGTCTCTGGATGGCCTTTCCTTAAGTCTCTGCTCTACACTTTGTCTCCATATTTGCTCCTATGAGTATTTTGTTCCCTTTCCTAAGAAGGACTGAAGCACCCACACTTTGGTCTTCCTTTTTCTTGAGCTTTATGTGGTCTGTGAACTGTATCTTGAGTATTCGGAGCTTTGGGGCTAATATACACTTATCATGTGCATACCATGTGTGTTCTTTTGTGATTGGGTTACCTCACTCAGGATGATATTTTCTAGGTCCGTCCATTTGTCTAAGAATTTAATAAATTCATTGTTTTTAATAGCTGAGTAGTACTCCATTGTGTAAATGTACCACATTTTCTGTATCCATTCCTCTGTTGAAGGACATCTGAGATTCTGCTTCACACCAGTCAGAATGGCTAAGATAAAAATACTCAGGTGACAGCAGATGCTGGCAAGGATTCGAAGAAAGAGGAACACTCCTTCATTATTGGTAGGATTGCAAGCTGGTACAACCACTCTGGAAATCAGTCTGGCGGTTCCTCAGAAAATTGGCCATAGTACTACCTGAGGACCCAGCTATACAACTCCTATGCATATACCCAAAAGATGCTCCAACATAAAACAAGGACACATGCTCCACTCTGTTCATAGCAGCCTTATTTACAATAGCCAGAAGAGCTAGAAAGAATAGACATTTCTTAAGTAGCTTCAGTTTTCAGCTTCTCTCTCTCTCTCTCTCTCTCTCTCTCTCTCTCTCACACACACACACACAGAGAGAGAGAGAGAGAGAGAGAGAGAGAGAGAGAGAGAGAGAGAGAAAGAGAGAGAGAGAAAGAGAGAGAGAAACATAATTGTGTGTGTGGTATAAATTTATTATACATAGGAGGAACTAAATACTTGTTGATTTTTAAGTAGAAACTTCATGAAGTCCCCCTTTCAAATAATAGCACTTGCATCTAATTACATTGAATCTTTACCTGCAATTTCAAGGTGGAGAACTGTTTCTACATCAGCCAAATATATACCCTTGTACTTGCTGCAATCTAGAAGTCTGTTCTACTAACACCTACTTGCAACCCTCAATCCACTATTTAATGTGTGCAAGCTTATTCAAGCAGGGGAAATTGTCAATTGTAGTGAAGGAAAACTGATCTTGTGGAGTTGTGCTATCTTGGGCATGTCATGTGGTTAAGAAATAAATAGGCTTAAGGGGCAGGGAGAACATATCTTTGGCTAAGAGCAAAGACATTTGGCAATGGAAGGAAAAATCTTGAAGGGGTAAGGAGGGGGCAGGAGGCAGATGTTCTTTACAAAGTAGCTTGATCAAGATGAGGCCATTAGTATAACATGGAGACCAGCCTGACACTTACCCTTTCTTCCGAGGCCTTAATTGGGCCTGTGAGCATTCTCAAAAATGGTAAGATGTCAACACTCATGAAAACAGAACAATTTATTCTGGAAACTTCTACATCAGATACGTTTTTAAATGTTGTTCTTGCCATGGTTCACAGAGAGCAGAGAGAACTTACATGTTCCTCTTGGAAGGAACCATCGTACTTCCGTTTGTAACTGCAGAATATTCCTAGAATTCCCCCAAAAGGATAGTCTTGGCCTAGATATTATTTAAAGTCATTCCTAATGTAAATATTTAGTGATTCTTTTATTTCAGTAGTAAAGTTAACTTATGGAGCCTCGTCTGAGTCAGGCTCCCCATGGAGGAGACATTAAACTTCGCCAGGACTACCCCTGTTCTCAGTGTTCCTGAGCTATAGCCAAGCTTGCCCAGAGCAGCTACTTCTCACTTGATCTAGAGGTGGCCAGGAACCAGCAAAGGAGAGGAAAGCACTGGGGGCTGGAGAGGTGGCTGTGGGCATGCCCCTCCCATACCTCAGCCATAGCAGCTTCACACTTATCTCTTTAAGATACATTTTTGTTTAATGAGAGAATTCTGTCACTTTCAAAAAAAATGAGAAAAGGCAGGGAGTTTGTGAATATTAAAAACCACATATCTGGTGACTTGAGTGACCTTTGCTGTCTTATTTCTGCAGCAAGCCCTCTGGAAAAAGACAGCTGGTGAATAGTGCCTCGGATATATGACCTAGAGACTTGACTTTTGAGCTGTCCCAGGTCACTACAGTGTTTTGGTTGTTGTTGGTGGTGGTGGTGGTAGTTTCTGTTTTTTGTTTTTGTTTTCCTACTATTATATATCTTCTGCCACCAAGGTGTTCTGGAGCCAAGGGAAATTTGTAGTGTTTATCAGTAAGCATTTTATTCTAGACCTATGGATATTGCATCTGTCATTTAAAGGAGGAGGAGGAGGAGGAGGAGGAGGAGGAGGAGGAGGAGGAGGAGGAGGAGGAGATGTATTTACCAGAATGGAGATTTTGCCTAAGTTTTATTTGTGAGGCACCTAGGAAATCATAGGAAGAAATATAGAGTTGGATAGTAAGTATACAGCTAGAATAAGAGACTAATATATACGGAGATGTTATGGGAATGAATACAATTCTATCTCATTACATGTTTTACAGTTTACAAGACACTTACCACACACACACACACACACACACACACACACACACACACACACACACTTCTTAAGCTCCATAGCTGGAAATGGAAAGGGGCGAAACATTAATCTCCAGAAGCCTCTGTCAAGCCCACCGACAAGCAACCTCTGCTGAGTTATTCCCATGATCTGGCTGCTCCTTTCTTGCACCCTGGCTACTGAGATCTTTTGGAGAATCATGCAGTTTGGGTCTAGGAAACACTTCCAATCTGGCCTTTGTCTCTTTTCAATGATCCTATTTATCCTTCTATCCCATGCTCCAACGCTGCCTTTCTACATCAAATCTATGCCTTTTTCTTTACCTTTTATATGTAGTTGAATATAAGTACCTGAACAAGATATGTGTCCCTACTCTAATCCATAGAATCTTCTAGATACAACCAGCCTGGATTTTCCAGTTGAACTCCAAATAAGTAAGAGAAGGGGAAATTTGAGAGTTACACGTCACACAGGGGAGAGTGTGAAGACAAAGGCAGAGTGTGGACCATGGGGGACACAAGCAAGAGATGCCCACAGCACTAGAAGGTGGAAGAGATCCTCTCCTTAGCTGTTGGGAGTAAAAATTCCTTTAAAAATACATGGCATTAAATTTCTGTTGTTTAAAAATGAGAGATTAATACACATGGTATGTACTCACTGATAAGTGGATATTAGGCAAAGAGTGTAGAATACCCACAATATAACTCATGGACCACATGAAGCTCAAGAGGAAGGAAGACCAAAAAGTGGATGCTTCTGTCCTTCTTAGAAGGGGAACAAAATAATCAAGGGAAGTAGAGGGTGGGAGGGACTTGGGAGGAAGTGGGGGGGGGGGAGAATCAGGTATAGGAAGAAATGGAGGAGATGTACAGAGGGTCAAGAAATTGAACAGAGGTATGTAGAAATGGGGGATGGGGAACTGGGGGTAGCAACAAGAAAGTCCCAAATACCAGGAAAGCAAGAGCCTCCCAGGACCCCACAGGGATGACATTAGCTGAAATACCCTACATAGGGGAGGGAGAACCTGTAGAGACCATATCCAGAGATTAGGCATGGCCCCCAGGTTAAGGGATGAGGCCACTCACTCATTTCAAAAATGTTAACCCAGAATTGCTCCTGTCTAAAGAAAATACAGGGACAAAGAGGAGATCAGAGACTGAAGAAAAGGCCATCCAGAGACTGCCCACCTGAGGATCTATCTCACATGCAAACATCAAACCCAAACACTATTGCTGATGCCAAGAAGTGTTGTTGACAGGAGCCTGATTTAGCTGTCTCCTGAGAGGCTCTGCCTGATGCTGACCAATACAGATGCAGATGCTCACAGCCAACCATTGACTGAACACAGGAACCCCAATGGAGGAGTTAGGGGAAGGACTGAAGGAGCTGAAGGGGACTTATCTGGCATCAGTAGGAGGGGAGGCCCTTGGTCCTGTGAAGGTTTGATGCCCTAGTGTAGATGAACGCTAGGGCATAAAGGTGGGTGAGTGGGTGAGCACCCTCATAGAAGCAAGGGGAGGGGGTATGGGGTATGGGGTTTTTCAAAGCGGAAACTAGGAAAGGGGATAACATTTCGAATGTAAACAAATAAAATATCAATTAAAAATGGAAGATTAAAATTATGGTTCTTTAAAAAGACTTTTAGCTTGTAGTCAGTTGTAGTCACACACACACACACACACACACACACACACACACACACACACACACACAGAGCCATCTTTTCTAGCAGTGGATACTATTGATTTCTTTTCTAAGGATACTGAGACTGTCCTCCCCAGACCCTCTCATTTACCTTTTCCTTGGCTTTAAGGCATGGTCCCTTATTCCCCTGAGCTAGTGTAGATATTTACTTCTAGACATTTCCCAGATGTGCAAAGCCACGGGGTGCAATCATAAGAAAAGCCTAAGTGAAAAGCTAGAACAGAAGACAATATCTAAAGAGAAGCAAAGGTAGAATAAAGAGTAGAATCGCATCAGAAATGTAATCACAGGCTCTGGTCACCCTGATGTCATATACGTGCCCCACTGAAGGGTTGGATAGACAATAAATTCGCTCTACTGTCTGTGGGTCCTCACGAGCAATATTAGTTACCAGGAAACTAGAAAAAAAATTGACCAAGAGACTTGCTTCTCAACCTCCCAGTCTTCTCCTGTCAGTGACCCTCTTCTCCTGTGTGTCCCACGGTCATCGTCTCCATTTCAAAACTGGCCTTCTAGCCAGACCCAAGAGTTTTCTTTTTGCTCCTGACATTATTTCCCAATGGAATTTTCTTTTTCCTTTCAAATATCCTCAGGTCTTCACAGTCTCTTACATTGCACTATCCTAGACTGTTATTTCTTTGTCTTTCCTCCAAGAAGGTTATCTCCTTCTTAGCCCTTAAATATCAGGATCTCAGAGGTTAGCCCATGAGCTCCTATGCCTCAACGCTTTCACTACCATCCTCATAACTCATTTTTTTTTCTTTTTCAGGTATGTATGGTAGAATTTGGCCTGAATCTATAATTAAACCACCCTTTGAACATGTAGAAGACCAAGAGAAGGAGTTGAGTTGCCCAGGGTTGAAAACTGGACAGTAGCATCCTGCTTCGAAGGAAGCTACCCATGATGCATGTAGAATGGAATCTTTTAGTCTCAGCACGTTACATAATTGCTTACGGTCCCCAAGTGAATGCATTATTGTGTATCTTGGTCTATAGCTGTCTATGTGGCCAGATTGTAAGAATTTTTATCATACATCTTTGGCCACAAAAAATATGAAATCTTTGTTTATAAACACAATCTTTTTAATCATAATTATACCACTGTGGCCAGGAAAGTATTTTTGAATCAAATCATGTTAAGCGAATTTTATTATTTGATCAATTTCTCTATATAAAGCACTTAAACAATTTCCACTTTTTTTTCCATTTTCATTTAACCAAAATTGTTTTCAAAATCAATCCTTTCTCATGAATTTTATGATGATGATTCAATTTATCCATCAGGTTTCTTCCACAAACATATCAAATGTTGCCTATTATACCTTCTGCTATTATGAGTTCCCTCTTATGACTCTCATTCTCCTGAGTATAATTGTCCAGGGTCAAATTTTACACATAAAATTTTTGTTAAAAATATTTCACTCGCCTGTTACTTTCTAGTTAAGGAAACATTATCCCATAGGTAGTTTTAGTCCTTGTCAGTTGCTCCAAGCAAGTTTATTTTATCTGAAATCCACTTTTGAATTTTCATTGTTACAGAAGGGATGACTCCTTCAGCTATTTTTATTTGTCATAAATTCTATTGTTTACAAGCTTGACCCCTTGCCGATTTTGTTTTGTGTGTGTTTTTTTCTGTGTTATATTAATTATAGACAAAAGGCTGAAGTTTTTCATTTCATGAATATAGGCCCAAATGCCAGGGAAAGTCCCACTGAGTTTTGTTCTAGACACTTGGGATATGTGTGGGGAAGCAGATAAGCCCTTCTGCTCTTAGGTAATTTCCTTCCTGATGGGGGAGAGAAGACAGCATACAAGCAAGCAAACAAATGTGAAAAAAAACATATTGAAATAAGGACTGTGAAAAACATTAACACTGTATGACCGTGACAGTAGAGGCGTCGTGTGAGAGTGCTTGTCCAGAAGAGACAGGGCTAATCTGTGAGCTGAGACCTGAATGAGCCACTTACATGGATAGGAGATGTGCCTGAACAATTACATTTGCTAAAATTATTACTTGTGTTTGCTGCTTCTCACTGTCCCCTGGTGTGGGCCATGTCTGATGTCCTTGGTGGACTGAAGGAACAGTTGTGGAAACATGCCTTTCATTTGTCTTCCATTTTGCCCTTCACTACTGCGAATTGATTGTTCCTTAAGATTTTGTATCATCAAATATAAATGAGATTTAAATATGGATTTTCTTTCTGATAAAAAAAGTATAATTTTAAAGCTTAAAATACTGAGTTCTTCCTAGAGTCACATGAGTCTGAGGCTCTGAATATGAACACATACCCAGAGGGCAACTGTGGGCCTTTCTCTTTCAGTGAAACTTGCAGCTCATGGGCAGGTGTTACAAACACTCTTGTTACAGAGAGAGGAGAGAGAGAGAGAGAGAGAGAGAGAGAGAGAGAGAGAGAGAGAGAGAGAGAAGGAAGGGACACGGATGGAGGGAGGGAGGGAGGGAGAGAGAGAGAGAGAGAGAGAGAGAGAGAGAGAACAGTTAACAGCTGGCCACACAGAGATAGACGAGAGAGAGAGAGAGAGAGAGAGAGAGAGAGAGAGAGAGAGAGAGAGAACAGTTAACAGCTGGCCACACAGAGATAGACACCATGGCCATCTGTGGCTTAAATGGCAGTCACAGTTATGTTTGCACTTTCCCCAAGGACATTAGCTCAAAAACATGCTCTCGTTCCTTCTCAGGGCCTGCAAGGGCACTCAGGGAGGGACAGTGGACTTTTGGTTGTACCTTCCATCTGAAGGGATAAAGCAGCTGTCTTGTCCGTCCCTTCCTGCCCCCTTCCCATTTTTGTGATGTATAAATTGACACATCCATGCCCTCTGACATGATAAGTCAGCAAAGCGTAGGTTTTGTTTAGAGAGACCATTTAAAACAAACAGATGAACCACACACAATATTTTTACTTCTAAGAATCTGGACTACTTTGCATTAACATCGAATCATTGAAAGGGCTCCAAGGAAAACTGTATAATGTAACATAGACTGCCAATGCTTAAATTTTTCTTTCCTTATGGAATCACAAGTAACATGCTTAAAATAAATAAATAAACACAGCCTCTACTTAGGAGTTTAGATTTATGTGTTGTGGTTACATATAAAACAGCAGGAATAACATTTAAATCATTTTGGTTTTGCATTCTCAGTGAAAAATTTGTCATGGTGAATACATACCCTAGGGAAACATTAACATTTGGGTGATTTTTCTATTACTGTGAAGCATTAGCAAGTCACTTGGCCACTAAACTCTTGTATTTCCTTTGGACAATTCAATATGCTCATCTACTTGTCTGCATCTTATACCCATCACGTGCCAGCAAATCTTTAGAGCTCAGAATAGAAAAATAAGAATGATAGGATTTCTACCCTCAAAAATGCATTGGCTATCAAGAGGGAAGCATAAAAATAAACAACTATATTGTGTGTTCTGTTAAGTACCCCAGTCTGTGTTGTCTTTTGGTCAATGCAGCAATAACATGTGACAAACACCGTGGCTGTAAACAATGCAAATCCACTCTTCCAAAGTTCAGGAAGTCAGTGAACCAGCTCCCTTGGGAGGCTTTGCAGAGAAATCCAATTCTTTATCTTGCCCAGCCTACAAAGGCTGCCTTGACTTAGCCTCTTTCTTCATCTTCACATTGTTCTCCTTAATCTCCGGCTTTTTACTATAGCCTGTTTCTAGACTTTCCCTGTCTTGCCTTTTTCTTATAATGCCCCTTTCCAGCTTTATTTGTGTAGGTTTTGTGCAGGCAACAATGGCCACTGTGCGGTCATAGGTCATATATGTCCCTGTCCCTTGCCAAAGGTACTGCTTCGCACCATTCCTCCCCAGCCCTGGTGCTCAGTCTTTCTGCTTCTTTGTCCATGGTGAGCCCTGAGACGTGAAAGGAGAAGGTGTGATATAGATGTACCATTGAAGCTGACCACACCACAGTCAGGTATTCTCTGCGCTGTAATCAGTTGTGCGTCTCTGCAATGCAACCACTATTCATTATAAAAATAAGCTTCTTCTGAGGGGAGTTGAGCTTTATTAATCTTTAGGTTATTTAAAGATAAATATTTAGAAGACAGTGTGGTCTATGTCCACTTAGCAAAATAATAGAAGTATGCTCTACCCTAGGTCATACCCATCCAAAGAACCCATGCCTAGTTCTGTCCTGGAGTGGGACTTAAATATAACCAGAAAGTGACTACCCCACTATATTTGTGCCACTAATGCACTGGTAGACAAAGCTTATCAGGCCAGTTGTGATGGTGGCTTTGAATTACAATGGTTGCCCATGAACGATCTAGGATAGTTTCCTAGTCCTTAATTTAGGCACACTCACAAAGTCTCCTTTCCTAAGAACACATCCACAAGTTCTGGGTTTCTAATACTGATAACCCTGAAGGACCAATTTGTCTACCATTGTATTTATCATAGTACAAAGAGACACAGAACTTCGAAGTACAATGTGAACTTAGGAGAAGACATTCTAAATCTAATGCGAATCAAGGTAGATGCCACATTGATGGGGGGTTTGAAGGCAGGCTGGTGTTTTGTCTGATAGGCTTAAAAAAGAGAGATTGGTTGAAAGGACCAGGAGTTACAAAGTTTTAGGTTACAAAAGACTAGGTAGAAACTCTACTTGAGATCACACCTGTCAGTTGAGGAAACAGGAAGCCCAAAGAGGTAATCTGCATTAATCAAAAGGCAGCGGAACTATGGAAGGTGGCAGGTCACACAGAGCTAGGATCCCCACCCCTTTTCTTCACTGAAATCCTTGAGAAACACACCAACACTTAGATACATGCTTAGGTCCAGATGGCTGGGATTTCTGCCTGCTTTCCAATTTCCATAAAATTAATGCAAACTTAATGTGGAAATCAACCAATTGTTAACTGGCAAAGTGTAGTGTTTGATTTTTCACTGAGAAACACAAATATCCTTCCAAAAAAACTTCAGAGGCCTTCTGGATTGATGGTTTGGAACAGGAAGGAGGATATAAATAAAGATAATGAGACATACTCATTTTTTAAATGACAACTCTATAAGCTCAGCAATTTCTTTGTAGAATATGAATTGGCAGGTGTCAGTGGAAAAAACTGTCTGACTAGAAAGTGGATGTTTGTTGAATAAAACCCATTAATGCTTATAGAATTCACTGTCCCCGGGAGAAGCCTGTGACAATATGATGTTCACAGAGATGTACTAAATGGGCTTTTTATCCATTATTTCAGTCACTGGTGGGAATAGGGCCAGATTTGACTTATTATCAGCAGCCTGAGCACTCTATAAATACCGATTTAACTGATAGGCAGGACATAAGGAGTTCTAATTGTGCCATCGCACAATGGTGTTACTTAAATGGGACTGCACGGATGTCCTGACTGTTTGTGATTACTACTCTACCTTCATGAAAATTCAGAGAATTAATCCTCATCATTCCTAGTCTCTTCCTCAGATTTCTCCCTGGAAAAGTTTTACACCCATGTACACGTCTTTGCCTTGAAATGATGGCAATGAAGCAGTGGCAGTTTAACCTGCTTACTCCAGGCCTCCATTGCTGGGAGCCCACCAACCCTCATGGTTACCTGCACTGCTATGCTTGCTGCTTGGTTTAAGAGAGCTCACTATACCTGGTTTGTCTTTTGTCTTTTGGATGAAATGGTATAAACTGGACAGGTATGACTTTCACTGAGTCAAAGATAAGTGAGAAGCTCCAAAAAAAAATAATAATAATCTCCATCACCAAGTTACAGTGGATTTAGACACTTAATCTTATTTTACCAGCCCAGAAGGAGAGCCCTTGCCAATACTTTGACGATGCTAATGTTGTAAAGAGAAAAGAATGATGAGGCAGGCTGAATCCAGAATGGACAATCCCCCCATTAGTCTGCAGGGTGTCTACTGGCTGGCAAATTAGTTCCAAATGGACTAACGTTTGGGAAGTTTGTACAGCCAAAGAGAAATAACCCAGGAACATGCAAAACTGTGAACCAGAAACCATGTGACTTGAAGTTGCTCTGAGCCTAGGAGAAAAGTGATTGGACAACATCCCAGAGTAGATATTGAGGAGAAAGACTAGAACATGCCAGTAACGGCCAGACAAGGGGCAGGAGACTCCAAAGAGAAGAAAACTATGGTGCTAGGTGGCCAGAGGCGTGAGCTCCACTTCTAAAGCCCTAGAGTGGAACTTCACCCAAGAACTCAGACCAAATAGGACTGAATTTGCCTTCTCTCTATTAAAGAGGGAGGGGGTTGCAACAGGAACTGCTATGTTGAGGGCATCTGGAAAGTATTAACTCTAAGTAATATTTATGCTACCATTAATAGTAATAATGGAAGTAATTTTGACTGGATCGTGCAGCTGGGCAGACAGGGTTCAAAGCTGACTTTTTCTAATAAGCACTCTGAGTCAGCTTAATCTCGCCGGAATTCAGTTTCATTGAGAATAATATCACCTCATGATTTGTTGGTAAGGATGAAGCAAAACAGTTCCAGGGAAGTGTTTGAGCTTCCTTTGGGGCTCAAAGCTTTGGCACTTTCTAGGGACAAGACTGGGGTGTACATGTGTCCTCATTGTCTCTGGCTTCTTGGTTCTTTCACATCTTTTCTGAAAGTTCCTACATTTAATTTTTATGGTATATGATAGAGCATTACAAAGGGCTGATTGGCAGGCATGGATTTTAACTTCAAATTTAGGGAAGTCAGTAAGCACCATCTATGCCTGTGTGCACACACACATTTGATGGCTTAACATTCCAATTTTGAAACTTTAAAATATAAAATATTCCTAAATCTGAAAATTCAAGAGGAAAATTTTATACTTGAGGTCATGTGACTTGTACAATCAAAATATGGGTACATTAAAAATTTTATAAATTTACTTTCAGGTTATACATTCAAGGTATTTATAAAACACAAATGATTTTAATGTTTAGGCTTGCATACCACTTTATACATATTCAGATGTTCTAAACTCTGGAAGAACTCTGAAAATCTGAAATACTTCTGGTTCTAAGAATGTCAGACAATGGAATACACACACACACACACACACACACACACACACACACACACACGTTATCTAGCCACATTGTGCTTTTATATAAATACATATATATGTCTGTGACAAGCTACCCCTGATATCTTTTGTCAGATGACAACAGCACGGGATGACAGGAATGCCATTCTGCATACTCATGGAGATTAGCCATCTTACAACTGTGGATTTTCACCTGGAAATTTTTCCAAGTGAGCACTGGGAGGCATGCTATCTCTCCAATATTTAGTGCTTTGATCAGTTTTTCTCACCGTTTGTTGGCCGCAATTGGTCATATGACTCCAAACTAGACTGTAAGAGGGACTGGGGTGAACATTTCTTTAGATCTCCTCATAGAGTCCCAGTGCATTTGGACTTGGGGGAGAGCAGAGACAAGTGGCACTCAGACTCCAGCTCAAACAACTAAAACACAAAGGTTTTCAGGTCTCAGAACCACGAAGGGCTCCAAACCAGGCATGAGAGGACCCTGAGGCTCAGCCTAGGTAAGTTTGATTTCTTCCCATCTTTGTGTGCACTCTTCTTGCCTAGACTTCTGCCATCAAGATATTTTTCTCCATGAGGCTAGCAAATATGACTGCCAACTGCCCTTAGCTCATATATACTTCACATCTGCCTGGTGACATTATTGGAATAAACTAGCCTTTTTATCATGGAAATGTCCTACATATGATGCCGGTAGGGTCTGCTTAGGTCCCAGGGCATGCTGTGGGAGGGACTGAGTGACAGATTTGTCATTCCTTAAGCATTAGGAGGAAGGTTTTCAACCAGAATGCTGAGTTCTTTAGGAGGTGAGCGCAGAGCTACAGGCCTCCGCACACCAGTTACCTGCCAGAGCAAGGAATCTTCTCCATCCCTTTTCTTTCACCACGCAGCTGGCATGTGGCTTATTTAATGCCTGCCCAAAGGAGTTATGTTGGAAATGATCAGGGCAGATGGGCAAATGGCTCCTCAATCTTCCACTATTTTATAGAAATAATGGTTGTGTCTTTTGTAGATTTGACACAGAATGCAGCTAGGAGATATTTGAAGAAGAAGAAGAAAAAAAGCACTATGACCAATGATCTATGCCAAATCATAAAACCGTTCTTTTAAAGAAAAAAAAATAGGGATGCATCATATAGGCAGGAGGGATTTTTCAGGCTGGCTTTATGGTGTGCTTTGTGGCTGGCTTGGATTACTGTGTTGTAGTGTCTCAATCTCTTCCAGGGACCCATCGCTCCATCTCCCATGCCTATCAGCCTGAATTCAATCCTTGACCTGCCAAGCTTCTATGTGAGTGGTCATCTAACAAAATAACCAATTACATCTTTGACCGTGGCCTCCTGACGACTTCCTCAGTTCTGTTTCGAAGCCCATTTAAAATACATTTCTCGTTTTACTACACATTCAAATTTTATTCCTCTGGTTATAGAACTATAAACGTCTGCATTTCATATAGACTAGAAATGAAGGGTATATAAGCGTGCGTAAATCACGCTGCAAAACTTGCATTTTCTTCATTGAATTGTACTCGATATTTGGCTGGATGAAAATTACATTATCTGGCAACTGTGCATACTCTTTCATATCTAAATATGCAAAAGAGGCCCCCACACAGCACATTCTTTAAGCAATCAGGCTACTAAAGACCACATTTTAATGTGAAATAAAATTTCTTTCTGAAATCTAACAATGCTCTAGTGGGTATGTGTGTTTTTTATACCCATATGATCGGAGTTAAATTTCGCCATATAAAAATTTAGGAAGTTCAGTTGTTGGGAATTGAAAAATGATATACTGTGCAAAATGTGCAAAATGGGGCCTATAACACTGACCCTGCCTCAAGAAGGTGATGCACAAAACACAGACATAGCTTCTGATCACACACTGGGGTGGGGCTTGTCTTCAAATTCGAGACTGGAGAGTTATACTGGGGATTTGCAAAAATAGGAAGGGAGTGGCTTTCCCTAACCCCTGGCACTTGAGAAGCTATTTACTTGTTCACTGAGTTTGGTTTTTTTGTTTTTTTTTTTTTAAGCCAACAAAAAGTTCTTAAAATAAACAAATACCCAGGTGCTAGTTATGTCAGCGAATACCGCCACAGCATGGCTTTGAGAACTGCAGCTGTGGACACTACCTAGCAGAGAGGGGTCCTGACACCTGGTCCTTCTGCAACAAAGAAAACAAGTCTCATCCTAAATTCTGAAGCGTAGACTAGGACCCCTGAATGTAACCTTATGCTTGCCCAACCAGTATGTCTATGTCATTAAATCGTTCCTATACACATAGTTTCCCCAAACCATCTGTCAGTGGCCCTGCCCGCGGTCTGTGTACAAACATGTCAAGCTAGTAGGACGTCTGGAATAAAGATGTAGAAGTTAAAGCGGCTCAATCAGCAGAGGACTTGCCTTGTGAAGGTGAAGCCCTGGGTTTGATACTTGGAATTTACATGAAAACTGGGCCTGGTGCACAAGTTTTAATTCCAGTGATGACACAGCGGGAGGGGGGCAAAAATTGATGGCTCTCTAGAGCTCTCTGGAGGGGTAACTGGTTGCCCTTATCTACTTGGGTGATTCTAGACTAATTAGAGATGCTATCTCAAAGCCTAAGGTAGACAATACCTAAGGAATAAAAACCAAGGCTGTCCTCAGACCTCCACATGCAGAGACAAGAGGACCAGATCTGGGATAGATAACTCTACCTTTCCTGAATAAGAAACACCCTCAAGCAATCTATTTTATGTTTTATTCAACATAATTGCTATACCTTAACAATCATGAACTAGGAACAAATCGACGTGAAGAAACGTAGCAGGAGATGACAAATGTCTTTTTTCTTCTCCAGTGGCTGGCAAGACCACAGACTTGCTCCTTCTCTCTAAACCTTGGCAAATCAAGTAGGCAAATTCCCAGCAAAACACACAGTTTTAATTACGTAAAGCAGAAATTCCATTTCCAGGAAAAGAAAAATGTGATCATTGTTAACTCTGCTGACAAAATTCACACTGCAAATTTCCATCAACAACATAGAAGCATGGGTTCAGATCACTTGGTAAAACACACACACACACACACACACACACACACACACACACACACACCCTTTCCTGAAAGGAATTTAAGCTTCGTTCTTTAACTTAATACCATCTTTAACTTTGTATCTACAGGGCTGCCAATATCCTAGTAGGCCTACCCCACTTTTCTCCCATTTTTTTTTTCTGGTGCTTTTGCATCTTTTTTTATACGTTTTACTTCCTCAGCCCATGCCTCCATTGACCAGTATAGATGTGACCTGTATACTTTTTGTGCACTTATATTTTGGTCTCTTCAAAAGATCTCTGCCCAGCTGCTAAGAGTGCCGATGGAAGATAGCTCCCATGATATCTTCCTAGTAGCCTTTCTAGGCTGCCTAGGCTATGTAGCTGTCTCACACAAGGTAACAAACACCCTTCCTAGCACAGCTCCATGTAGAAACCAGGCAAATGGATATGTAAAAGGTAGGGTGGATTCTGCTCAATTCAGGATAACTTGGAGGCAATTTTCAAAACAACCTGTCTGCCAGGTTGGCTGAAGTTTTGCCAGAACTACAGGAAAGAGAAGTTTGCCTTTCTCCTCTGGCCACTCTTGCTTCTTTTCCTTTCCTCCACAGACGTGGATCCTTAAGCTTTTTGTGCCCTAGATTTTGACCTAGTATCTACTCGAGAGAATCTGGTCCATGATTACATTAGACTCGACTTTGAGACACAGAAACACTCATCTAAAAGCAACTTAGGAAAAATATAAAATAATAAAGTATATTATACTCAAAGATCTGGGTGATTTAATGGAGGCATTATCTTTATTCTTCTCTTACTTCTGCCCATTAGGGCTTTCTTCTGAGACCCATGCTGTGTGTGGTTGCCAGTGGCATTCTAAACTTACCACTCCAATGAGATCAATCTTCTCAGAAAGTTCTGGAATTGACTTTCATTGCTGCTGGTTACTGCATCCTAAAGCAACCACCAGGACAAGATACACAATTTGTGCTGCTCAGTACAAAATAAAAATTCAAGGTGTCTTGTTTAAAAAGAAATGTAAGAATTTCAAGATGGAAACAACAGTTCTTTAAATCAGTTATTGGACCCTCTGAGGGATACGGAGAAGTTTGACCAACTTATAGGCTTCTGAACGCAGATGTGTCAATCACTGTGACCTGGTTTCTAAGGTTGAAGGGATGCTCCCAAAGGAGAAATCGGAGGCATTGCTGATGGGTTTTCCAAGACCACTGATATAGCACGACAAATTCATATTAGTTTCACATACCTGAACAGACTCCATGAGGGAAATAACAAAGTCTAGTTTCATGAAGTTTTGGCATGGAATTCTGAGTTGGACATTTCTGGAGAGTGGCATTCTGCAAGTCCCTTTCCTTATAGCAGGCACGAAAACAAACAAACAAAAAAAAAACAAAAAACAAAAAAAACCCTTTTCTTGTGAAACTCAGATTAAAAATATATATATATACTTAAGAGATTAGTTGGGATAGGAATATCTCAAAATTGTATGTAGGATAAGAAAGAAACACTTGAATTCATATCCTGATATTTGGGCAGGGAGCATCTTTCTTAACCTTAAACTCCTCAAGAATCAAATGAGGTTTCATTGTTTCTAATCTCTCTGGGTTATCCCAAGGATGGTTGGAGTAGAAAGCCTGGTGCCAATCTGGCTGCCCTCTGATAACCAGCACAAGCTTTGGAGGACAGTTAGGGAAACCCTTCTATCACAACTTCAGAACTGGGGGATTACTCATTTCCAGGTCTGGATAGAAGATTCTAACGACTCTGAATAAAGACCAAGCTGGGAGCCCATAAGGAGAGCAAGCAAAAGGTAAACCCTAGATCAGCTTCTGCTACCATGTTTGAGGGGAATATAAGTCACACCGAGTCTACTGAAACCTTAATGTTTGTTCTCATTTAAGTGTGCTCACTTCTATCCTTTCCTACCCTATTTCACAAACCTGGGCTGAAACCACCGTAATTTCATTGTCTTTAGGCCTCAAGTTCACTGAAAATCCTAAGACTCGGTTAACAACACAAATTGTCCACATGGGCAAATAGACTTCTAGGACATAGGTTCTTGGTCATAGCTGGACTACCAAAATGACATTCTAGTGTCAGCACTAATTTTACTTTAATATGTATGTGCTCATCACTGTGTGTTAAGCAAATGTTCAATATTCGGTGATCACTTCTACACCATGTGGAAGGTATAACAACTGCAGCATTCACTAGGGGCGTTTATTTAGGTCCAACAGCTTTGAAATTAAATTAGAAAAGTATTGTTGCATCATGCTGGGAATGTAATAAGTATGTCATATTGACTTGTTTTATTTAAAAGTAAAAATGAGACTAGTTGGAAATATTTTCCAAATGATTGAGAAGCACAGTAACTGATCTGCTGCCGAACTGATTATGCTGGAAACATTTGCTGGAGGCTCATAGAAAGAAATCAGCAGAATGTTTGTTTGTTTGTTTGTTTTGGGGGTGGGGTGGGGGAATCCTCCTTTCCCCCAATGCCTTGTGTTCGTCCGTATTCCCTTGATGATGATCAAATCTTTCCCTGGTGTAATGAGCAAGAGACTAAGTCAGTTTTGCTGAGATACTCATGGAAAATCTAAATTAGTTCGACATTTGTGGTCATGTCACCCGTGTTGATGGATTTCTATAATCATTCTGGAGGGGAGGGGAAAAGCCCAGTAGTAGCTATAGTAGCTGTCAGTTCAAATTGCACAGAAAACTCAACTGGAGGAGGCCAGAGAATGATCCCTCTGGCCAGTTGTGATTTCTAACTTCTGAAAGCAGATCTCCCACTCTGCCTTGACACTCAGAAAGCTCGCATGTTGTAAGGACTCCTGGAAAGGTGAGCGGCAGGGAAATCTCTAAATTCAACTAAAAGCCATTCGAAATAAGCAACATAACATGAAACATGGAGAAAACTCTCAAACCAGAATTCCATTTAGCTTAGGAATTATAATCAAGACCCAGAGTTGGTTATCAAATCATGATTATTTCCATTACTTTTACCATAATTGGAAGCACTGTGGATCTGATCCACCCACCCCCTTCGCCCCCTTTAGCCCTCACACTCTGCTTTAAAGAGCCCAGGTCTCCTTTCACCTAGAATTCCCCAATCTGCACACCCTTGGCAGAGCTCTAATCCCGTGTAATTGTATTAGTCTCAATAGCAGATTAGTGCTAAGTGCCCCCATAGAAAGGGAGCTGTCAGCTTGGCTATTGTTTTTCATTTAATGTGATTCTGCCACAAAGAAGAAAGGCAGCCAGAGCCTTCCATCTCACATTACACACCACAGTTTCTAAACCAATTAAGAGGAAGGGATTTACAGTCCTCAGGATTAGAGACTCTGTTTATATTATCCTATATTTCTTTTCATAATGATCTCCATTTTGTGTCTCCTCGCAGCCATCTCTCTGGCCCGGGAATGCTGCAGCTCACTCCCCTGAGCGGTTCTCTATGCAGTTCCCTGGGTTTGCTGTTTGAGTATAGTCACCGAGCTGGTTTAATTCTCTCTGATTGTTTTAATTAGGTTTCAGAATCCTCGTGCATTAGCTGTCTGGAGAACCTGAGTAACGAACATGCTGGTACCAGGCCCAAACCTGATGCTATCCAAGCAGACTCGACAGAGCAGTGTGTTTCTACGAAAGCAATCATTCCAATTAATTGAATAAAAACATCCTTCAGGGTGTCTATCAGAGAAACACCTCTTGGCTCTGGGAGAGCAAATTGGTCACTATCCTCATAATACAGTGAAAGGTGCCAGTTGTATTTTGTTTTTTCCTCTAGAAATGTATCTGATACAGAGGGTGGAATGAGACTTCATGGAAGCAAAGAATAAAGTGGAAAGTGCTATTTAAGAAAGAGTTCCTGCCCACTTTAAAGAGCCTTGGTTTGGTGTGAGGGTTGGTCCGAGGTCTCTCTTTGCTCTCCCTGTCTTGAAGCAGGCTCATGCCTCAAAAAGTCCAGCTGATTTTCTCCCGCCCAAGTGGATGTATAATTTTTCCCTTGGCTGGTACTGCAACAATGAAAACCTCACTCAATGGTTTTCTATTAGAACCAAATGGATTTGGGGAGGCATTTTTACTCTTAATGGAGCTTTTCTATTGAATTCCATTTTTCAGAATTTTATTTTAGTTTCAGTTGAATATTTAAACAGGTTTAAAATTTAAATATCTGTGCTGAACAAGTCTGGATATATATTTTTTAAATTGCTGTAATACTTCACTGAGTTTCATTTTTAACCCAATACAATATGCATAATCCATTATGTTAGCATTACATAAGTTAGGTATGCTCAGACACTGGGCTCGGGTACCCATTTACACAGTTAAATCACACAACTGCAACAGACTGTCTTATCAAATTATTATTATAACAGCTTTGTTACTAACCAAGCATAAAGAGGGTTCTAAAATTCAACTCAGGGCTCATTATAGTAGGAAAACCCATTCTGATTAATGAAACTTTTATTTAAGGTTTTCCTTAAATGAAATTATTATATTCTAGTCTGTTAACATGATCAGAAAGAAAAAGCTAGGTCTCCTTTGGGGAGAATCATATTTCTATGCCTATTGGTTTTGTAGATTCTGGTTGTTACCCCGGTTTTTCTTAGGATCACTTTGGCTCTTGGAGGCGAACAGATATTTGAGTGTTCTAGGCATATAGGGGAGGGGGGATAAGTAATTGCACACAAACAGCACCCAGTTCTTAGGGAGTTTTGTTCAATGAGAACCCAAAAGGGGATCTGAAGAGGAGTACAATTTTCTTCATGGCTTAGGCTCCCTGGGCTTGGAACAGTGTTCTATGACTTTGGGCAAAGTTCTTGTGAACCTTGGATGCTTGTTTTATGACGTTGGCCTTGCCATTTCACCGCAGATTTAGTTTTCCATTCTTTCTAATGGAGGTAACAACTGAAACTATCTTACCTAAACACTAATATTAAACAATATTAACGCCCTTAACCTTGTGTGTGGAAAGACCTCAGTTAGAATCTCCTGAGAACAGAACCCACAGCTCAAGATAGTATATAGCCAGAATGCTCTGAGCTGAACGCAAAGTGTGGATATGAAGTTGGAGGTAAGCTCTCAATAGCAGAGAGATAAGACCCCTTGCCCTGGCATTGAGGGACAAGCTCCAGCAACTTCTTCCATTGTCTGCAGCTGAGTCTAGGGCAGTCTTTCAGTCAGTCCAGGAAGGTTAAAATTGGCACATATAAAGAAGGGAGTGTAAATGAAACAGCTGTGACTCTTTATTCCTTCATGATATTTAAACTTAACTCAGTGTATATTAGCAGTGCTATAGAAAAATAGCCCTGCTCCATCCATCCAGCACAAAAACCCACACTCACAATTCATTTGCTAGGCTTGTAAGAGTCTCAGGCTAGAGCAAATTGGAGAAATTGATGTTTACCCGAAAGCTGGTAGCACACACTATTTGTAGCTGCCGTTGCCTTGGTACATGTCTGCCGGCGTGCCTGGACTTAAATCCCTGCCTGATAACCTTTAACTCTTTGCTAGGAGGCAAAATCAATCGAAGGCAGAACTAGGAAGGAGATGGAGAGGGAACAGCACATGGAGGCTCAAGCACACACACCACGTCTCTCTCCAGACGTTAACACATTCTGGACGCAGCCCAGCCGTGCTAAATAGCCACAAATTCTAAAGTCATTCCCCGTGCTGACATTTCTAAAGAGGTTCTGGTCACTGTAAGAGAAAAAGCTTTTCCCGGCAATCAGGCCGATCACCTTGGGAGGGTGTGAAAAAGCTGAAGTAAGTATATTTCTGACATACTCAAGTCCTGTGTGAACTCAGGATGCAGGACTGCAGCTACGAAAGGCCACCATCACAATTCTGTCCCCCCCCCCCTGCCACTTTTCTCTCTTGCTGTCTTCTCCCTTAAGAGACAGCCCATTGATTAATGCCTCAAAGAGCCCAGGAACCGTTTGCCTTCTAATGTGCTTCCGTGTGTTTGCTGCAGGTGTCTAGCTGCCTGGAAAGACAATGTGAGACGTTTTGATGTATGTAAATTATGCCCATACTTTGAGCCCAATAATTATTATAAAATTTATAGAGGATAAAACACAGGCAGCCATAAAAATAGAATTTTTACTTTGATCGTGACAAAGTTATGGGCTCCCTCAGTAATTAATCTTTCATAGGTCTTAAAGATGGCTGCCAATGTGAAGACTTAGCAATCTTCCTATGGCTGTCCAATACACCCCACAACAATACAGAAACAAATGGAAGCCCCTGAGAAAGGTAATGACAGGGACAAACCTCCCTGCTGAGTGGTTTCAGAGTCCACGTACAGGCAGTACAAGTACAGCTACACAGGTTGTAGCTTCAGCTTTGGAAGCACACACCACACCAAATGGCTCAAGACAGTGGCTAGAGACAGGAACTTGTTGACATTGCTCTTGCCTAGTGGGCTAGGCTCCCTGCCTTGCTTGAAGCTGTCTTTAAAGTGACCATTCAGACATTTGCCCATGAAGCTAAAGTGATTCTCACATCCTTCCCTTCACATACTACTTTCTTCACATAGCTGTTTGCCCCTGCCTATGTCTAACACTTTAAGACCCCTTCTCATGCTCTGGGGGCAAAGGACTGCAGTCTGGATTCATTCCAACCTCCCTGCTCAGAACCTGTGAGTGATAAATCTTTGAATTTTTTTCTGCCGTGACAGTGTGCTGAATTTGTGTTCTCCATCTGAAGAACTAGGAAGAACACAGGCCTGGTTTCCCTCCCAACATACCAGGAAAGTACTGGTACAGCACCTGCCCTGAGCTCATTTTCTGTGTGAAGGGTTGCAGTCACAGGTCAGGTACCTAGACATTAGACCACCAGCTCAGTAGCAGAAGTGTCCCATGAAAAGCAGATTGTAAACACCCCCAGTTCCCCTATACGAATGTTTACAATTTTTTAAATATTTTAAATATTGGGAGCTATTCCAGTAATGGGACCCCAGTGTATCAGGAATCCTCAGCATATACAACAATAAGGCAAACATGTGTCAAAAATAGGGATAGGATTCAAAATCGAAGATGATTTGGATGGTGCCTGTCGTCTTGGTCTGGCTCTCCTTTTTGGGCAGCCTTAGCATGTCATTGCACATCCTTAAACTTCTTTTTCCTCAATTATAAAATGAAGAACTTTAAAATTCTCCAGACCTCATTCCAGCTTGATCATTTTATAAAGAACTACACTAAAGCTCTCACTGTTTCGCAGAGTAAAACTTCTCATCTTAGAAAGAAGATGAGAATTGTCCAGAATCATAGAGTAGGCACTGGTGAGGGAGAATAGTCCCCCAAGTTGAAGAAAACCAAAAGATTAAACATATTGAATAAGGAAATTCTCTTGTGATTGAGCAAGGCACGTGAGATCATAGATTTGGCACCCTCGTCTGTCATACAGGATAAGTAACAAGCACAGCATCATTGTGTCCCTTGCAAAGGAGACACAAATGATGAGTGCACGTTACACACAAACAAACAAGCAAAAATCCTAATCCACTGGACAGGGAGGCTGTGCCAAGGCAGATACTGGTGGTGCTTCTCTGTGTGGCCCTTCCAATGGTTTGAAGGCTCTTCACAGATCCAGCACAATTCTGAGTACACCACATGCTTTAACTAGAAATTCTTGAGTCAAATGAGCTGTGTGTGTGTGTGTGTGTGTGTGTGTGTGTGTGTGTGTGTCTGTGTGTCTGTGTGTCTGTGTGTCTGTGTGTGTCTGTATGTGTATTAGATACAATTTTGGGTGCTGGTCTTCACCACCTTCTACCTTGTCTGAGATAGAGTCTCTTGTTCACCACTACGTCCACCAAGCTAGCTAGCCTGTGAGCTTCCAGGTATTCTCCTGTCTTGCCACAGAAACACTGAGATTTCAGAGAAATTCTACTGTGTCTGGTTGTATGAGGGCTCTGGGGCTCCAAACTCAGGTCTTCATATTTGTATGACAAGTGCTTTACCCACTGAGCTACCTCTCCATCTCTCAAATTATGAATTTACCACTGAATCCTCATTATCTTTAGAGTTTCAAGGGTCAGAAGCTACTAAGATGTTAAGCTTACAAAGGAGAGAGGCAACACAGGTAAAATGCTGAGAGCAAGACCTGTGGGGACACAGATTCTGTAGTCACACGGGTTCCATAGGAAAGTTGACACACTTTCTCTTTCTGCCAAAATTCACATTAGCATAGGAAAGGCTCTGGGTACCATGCAGCAAATGAGCAGAACTATATCAATATTTGCCATCTTAATATCCTCAGGTGTTCAGCTATAAGTGGGACATCTATATCACACACACACACACACACACACACACACACACACATGTATTCACACACATGCACACAGAGACACTGAGGAATCATCATGGAAGAAGAGAAGGTAGCAAGATGGAAAGAGGCAAAGGTAGAGGACCTCTGTTGAAAAATAGTATTTTCTGGACGTGGCAGGGCTATTAGGGCTATTGCACATATGCACTCCCATCAGTTTTCAATATCTGCACAAGGCAGCCAAAATCCCAGCATGGTTGAGGTAGGAACTCATGGAGCCCCACCCATAGATGAGAATCTACTTGCAACTGATGGCTGCTGGGGCAAGAAGAGTTGGTTTTCTTCAGCGCTGTAGACCATGCTAGGCTTCCCATTGGTCCAAGAAATGGCCTATCTTAGTTAGGGATTTTATTCCTGTGACAAAACATCGCAACCCAAAAGCAAGTTGGGGAGGAAAGGGTTTATTTGACTTACACTTCCAGAACACAATCCAACATTGGAGGAAGTCAGACAGGAACTCAAGCAGGTTAGGAACCTGAAGGCAGGAGTTGATGCAGAGGTCATGGGGGGAGGGGTGCTGCTTACTGGCTTGCTTTCCATGGCTTGCTCAGCCTGCTTTTTCGTAGAACCCAGGACCAGCAGCCCATGGAAGGCACCATCCATAATGGGTGATCACTAACTGAGAAAATGCCTTACTTCTGGATCTCATGGAGGCATTTTCTCAACTGAAGCCCCTTCCTCTGATGACTCTAACTTGTGTCAAGTTGACACACAAAACCAGCTGGTACATGGTCCTATACTGATGCATATAATAACTGTATGAAGTTGACTCAGTGGGTGTAAAACATATTGAGCACAGTAAACTGGAGCACAGTGGAAAGGCTCAGGGGGAGGGAGAGGGGAGGAACTGGAGATGAGAAAATGGTGGTAGATTTGAACAAAACACATTATATATACCTGTGAAATTCTCAAAAAATCAAAAGGTGTAAAAAATAATTATTCTCAGAGATAGCAGCAGAGTTTTACAGAGTGGAGTTCAGAAAGAACGAGCTAAAAGGCTGACAAGGCATCTTCTCTCTGTCACTGCCATGGTGACCTCTACCTAGCAGCTTTGTCACTCAACTGCTCACATTCCTCTTCAGTAAAATGTTGTCTTCACAAGACCACTGTGAAGTTCCTTTTCTTAAGTCATTCCTGTACATTTTTCCAGAAAACCAAGTATGTGCCCTACCTCTTCCAACATAGGAATCACTCATAGACATGCACACACACACACACACACACACACACACACACACATCCTGCACACATACACACACATATATACATATCTACACATATACTCCCCCATACATATATATATATGTATATATATATATATATACACACACACACATATATACCCACTACCCACCCATGTTAATGGATATTAACGTGATGTGTAAGTGTGTGTGTGTGTGTGTGTGTGTGTGTGTGTGTGTGTGTGTATTTCCCATGGGAACTTGAGGCTATGGCCTCCTTTTCTTACCCATCTATCTATATAGTGAATATTTATTGAGTCCCTGCTATGTGGTAATAATCACAGTGTTATTACACACATACTTGTAAAAGACAGTTGAGGATTGCTACACATGGGACTTTCTGTCTAGATGAAGATGCAGATAGCTATGTATAATAGCTATAACTTGATATGTAAAATATAATGATAGCTGTAATAATATCTAATATTTATTGTGTGCTTATTATGTATTTTGTACATATTACCTCACTTTTTGGCACCTGTTATACATGGTGGACATTATCATATGTTCAATTTTCATAAGAAGTGTCTGAGGGTTTCTATTGCTGTAATGAAATACCATAACCAAAAGCAGCTTGGGGAGGAAAGATTTTATTTTCTCTAACAATTCTCAGTCAATGAGAGAAATCAGGGCATGCAGAAATTTACATTCATGAACTGAAGCAGAAGCCATGGAGAAATAGTGGTTACTGGCTTGCCTGCCATGGCTTGCTCAGCCTACTTTCTTATTCAACCCAAGATCACCTGCCCAGGGATGGTTTGAATATGCTTGGCCCAGGGAGTGGCATTATTAGGAGGTATGGACTTGTTGGAGTAGGTATGGCCTTGTTAGAGGTAGTGTGTCACTGTGGGGGTGGGCTTTGAGACCCTCCTCCTAGCTGCCTGAAGACAGTCTGCTCCTGGCTTCCTTTGGATGAAGATGTAGAACTCTCATCTCCTCCAGGGCCATGCCTGCATGGACAGTGCTATATCTCCTGCCATTGATGATAATGGAATGAAACACTGAACCTGAAAGCCAGCCCCAATTAAATTATGTGGACTTCATAAGAGTTGCCTTGGTCATGCTGTCTCTTCACAGCAGTAAAACCCTAACTAAGATAGTCACGTACAGTATGCTGGGCCCTCCCATATTAATCATTAATCAAGAAAAAATCCCATAGCCTTGCCTAAAGGCCAATCTGATGGATGAATTTTCTTACTTGAGGTTCCCTCTATTCAGATGTCCCTGATTTGTGTCAAGTTGACAAAACCTAACTAGCTCAATCAGAAACTAGGGTTATCAGAAGAATGATATACCACAAAACTTTTTATCAAGTGTCCAAAGATGTCTTTTCTGAGACCTCAAAGTAGCATAGGAGTGAGCCAAGATAGGCACAGAGGAGAGATTCCTTTATTTAAGCACAGTAATTGTAAAAAGAAAAGGGGATTTGTTGCAAGACCTAAAAGAAGTCTACATTTAGATGGATAATGGTGGGTTCAAGGTGTGTGTGTGTGTATCTGTGTACGTGTGCCTGTGTCTGTGTCTCTCTGTGTGAGTATGCCTGTGTCGACATGTGTATGTTTCTGTATCTGTGTGTCTGTACGATGGTGTCATAGTTGGGTGCTGGTGACCAGTTATGAGGTAGGAGATTAAAACAATAGCCAGATCAGAAAGGACAATTACAGCAGCTTTAGGACATAACTCTAAGCCCAAAGCAATTAGAAACCAACAGCAGTTCTAAGCAAACTACTATCAAGCTTGGGTGATGCTGTGACATTTTAGAGAGATCACTTTGCTGTAGAGTGGGGAAGTGATTGGTTCCAGGACATAGTGTAGTGTCAGTGTGGAGACTGTCTCAGTAATCAAGACAGGAGAAGATGATGTCATGACACAGAACAGAGGCAGTAGTGATTGGGAGATGCAGCAGCTGGAGTGGAAAAGCTTTTTTTTTTTTTTCTTTTTCTTTTTGGAATGTAAGAGACAATTGATTGGCTGTGGTGAGAGGTAGGAATTAGGCAATATTTGCCTTCTGGTTTGGGCAGCTGGGCAGCTAGCTGGTAGCACTGTTCACATTACAGGGATGGAGGGAGAAATACTAGAGGATGATAATTTCAATCTGGGATCTGATAGATTTAAGAATCCTATGGGATATCTACCTGGACATAGCTAGTAAGTAATCCATCCACAGTTGGATGGATAATGCTGGGTTTAAAGGGTGTGTGTGTGTGTGTGTGTGTGTGTGTGTGTGTATACGTGCCTGTTCATATGAATCAAAGGAGTAATACAAGTCCTTGGGCTGGCAAAGAGCAAGTGGAGGAAAGTGCCCACTTGACTGTGTCTGGGTTGAACAGTTTACATTCTGAGTAGAAGCAAGGAAGGAATAAGCAGGAAGCAAAGGAAGAGATGAGCCACCAACTTGCCTTTCCTAACATGGTAGATAGTCTTGATGCTTTACTCCCATCAAAGCAGCTCACATCCATGGCATGCTGACAACATTCCATCTAAACACCAGGTTCCAGAGCTCAGGACCTGGTTTTTAGCAGTTTCTCCACCTGTATCCAGAAGCATCAGCAGTCAAGGACAGTCCCCAGCAGAGGAGAAAGTATTCCAGATAGCCCAGCCTCCCCTCCCCTCAGTGTAACTGGTCAGAGTGCATGGTTACTCTATCCTACAGCAAACCCATGGACCCACAGGTTTGTGACTGAATCACCCATAGTAGCAGCCCACTAACACAATTTAAAAACAACAACAACTTTATTTACTTCCTACTCTGTTTCCTCCATGTCCTTACTTTGGCTTCCTGGGACCATTTGTGAAGTAATCTGCCTGCACCAAGCCACTGTCTAGGACCCTTGGGGAAACTCAAGCCAAAATGAACATTCCAGGTTAGTTACTTTTTTCCCTCATTAGCTCCTCTTGCTCATTTTTCTTGGCACAGAGAGATAGATGGATATAGATGATATAGATAGATGATATAGAGAAAGAGATATGAAAATATTGATGGGATACCTGATGATCAAACCAAGCTTCCATGACACAGATATACCTAGAGTTTTGTGTGGGAAAACAAGGAAATAATTTAAAGGAAAAAAACCCAAAAGGACACAGAAGATGGTTTAAAAGAGCTCCCACTGGTGGCAATGAGAGAGAGAGAGAGAGAGAGAGAGAGAGAGAGAGAGAGAGAGAGAGCATAAAAGGGAGAAAATAACATTAAAATTATAAATCTGAATTTCCCATAACCCAAAGTGACTCTCATGACAATGCTTTAATATGAAATTATTAATAAAAGAACATGATGATGGCCTATGTTTAGATGTTTTTAGCTAATTAGTTAATTAGGGAGGGTTCCCCTTTTAGAATTGTCCAATAATAAGTGCAAAAGTAGTTCTAAAAATACAACTATTTCCATTTTGCACAAGTTAATAAAATAAGCCAATCCAATATCATATACCAACACCATTAAGTAGCTGCACATTCTTGTGATGTCAGACATCCCACGATGGACCTGCTACCCTCAGAAAGACTAAAAAGATATAAGAACCAAAGGCACCCTAGTGACATAGCAAACTTTAAGTTAAAAAATATGCCCTAAGTGTTTATGACCACAAGCCCCAATTTATATGCTGGAGTTCTAGCCCCCAGGGTGATAGTCACTATGATTTGGGACATGTAGGAGGTGATTAGGTCATGAGAGTGGAGCTGCCATGAATGGGATCGGTATCCTTGTTGAAAGAAGCCTAAGAAAGAACCCTTGCTCTTCTCCATATGAAGACACAAGATGGTACCATTCATAAGCAAGTGTTTTCCTTCCAGACATGAAGTCTAATTGTGCTTTAGGGACTGAAGAAAAAGCTCAGTGCTTAGGAGCACTGACTGCTTTTCCAGAGGAACCCAGTTCAAATCCTAGCACCCACATGGTGGCTCACAACCATCTGTAATGGGATCCGATGCCCTCTTCTGGTGTGTCTGAAGATAATGATAGTGTACTCACATAAAACAAATCCTTTTAAAAAATAGTCCTTTAATATTGCACTCATAATCCACATTTGTAGTCATCTCTAAAAGGTAGAAATCATAATATTCTTTCCCTTTTCTCTATCTTGGCTAATTATAGATATAGATATAGATATAGATATAGATATAGATATAGATATAGATATAGGTATAGGTATAGGTATAGGTATAGGTATAGGTATAGACATAGACATAGACATAGACATAGACATAGACATAGACATAGACATAGACATAGACATAGACATAGACATAGACATAGACATAGATATATCTTCCATAATAAATTCACATTTTCATTTGAAAGCTTTGTGACAGTTTTGCTTATGTTGAACTGGAATACTTATGTAACTGGGAAAAAAAACAACAACAGAGTTAGGAATAGCATGAAGGAAGTTAGTCCCTCTAGATAGAAGGGAGTAAGTATGGAAAGGACAAGGTTTGGGGCGGTGATGTGTAAAGCTGAGTCAGAGGCAGATTCTGGTGTGCTGAGCATTCGGGGTGGGAACTGAAGTTGCAAAGAAGTTGCAAGTTAAAATTTATTTATTACTCTTGCTGTTAGTAAGCTGAAGAGGTGTTAGTTGATTAAATCTCTTTAGCAAAATCACAAATGCTATGTGAATCCATGAAAAAGAAAACAAGGGGGAATATTATAGCTGTGAGGATTGTTGCAATATGCTCAGGTGTTGATACATGGAAAGACCCAGTGATATTTATTTCTAATCCAAGCAAGACACCTCATGTTAGAAATGTTTTCTCAGCTCAGGAACTGTGGAACAAATGGAGTGTCCAGGGAATTCTGGGGCCCAGGAAACCTTAATGGGGAGGGTAGCTGGGAGTAACTTGACTAGCCTGGGGGTGTTTGAGATATTAGAAAATGTAAGTAATTTCAACTGTGAAGAATTAGATGCCCAGAGAAAGCGAGTCCCGCTGTGCAAGTCACAGATCCCCTGGATGCTCAATTATGGGTATCTGTAAAAATACCATGGGTCAAATCCCATCACGACAAACTTAAAAGAAGGTAAAAGATCATTCACTGGCTGGGGTTTGCTGTAATCAACATTGCTCAAAATCTCATTGCTAGTATTTCTAGGTCACTTTTCTGGGGTCAAGGACTAAACATAAAACAAAGCAACTCCCCTCCAAGATGAGGTGACTCATTAAAGCCGACCAAGCATGCAGACCAAGGCAGGAATCTATTCTTGCAGAAGCCAATAATCGCTCCCTTTTCACTTCTCTTTAGGGTATTTTCTCCTGCAGAGTTGGGCAGTTCTACTTCCTTGCTATTTCTTTAAAACCTTCATCTTTTTCTCTATATTTGTTCTATACCACCTGGTGCTGCTGTGTTGTGTTTCTTTCCTGTTTATATTACATCATGTAGTCAGGTTTCAGATATTTTCATTATAATAGGTCAACAGAACTGGTGAAGACCACTGGTTTTACTGGTATATGTATAAGTGTGTGTGTGTGTGTGCATTTTGTGTATACACATAAAACTTAAGGGAAATTTCACTCATGAAACCAACCAAGTCCAATTCTTATGCCTTTGGTCAGAGCATAGTGACTGAGTTTTGAGTTTCAGTGATATTCATAAGTGTGTTTGTCTTGTCATAATAATTTACAAATACCGTTTGATGGACTAAAAGGCAAATTGACAACACAAATGAGAACTGAAAACACAAATCTGAAATGTCTCTTATGTGCAAGGCTGCTGGTGTTTCTGGCAGTCAACTGAAGAGTTCACTCTAGAGGGCAAGGGCAGCAGTATCTCAAAGACTTGCAAGGGAGCTGCTTTTGCCTATCACTCCCTAGCTGACTGGGCACCTGCTGAACGCATAGACTATTTCTACCATATGGGATACATAGTTGACTCACCAAGTTTTGGCTTGCTGAAGATTACACACTAATAAAACACTAGTAAGTAAATCTGGAGAATGAACAAGCAAGTGAGAGATGAGAAGCAGATGGTCCTTGACTGGATGATAGTTCAATTCACAAATTTTCAGCTTAGGATGAAACCAAAGCATAAATACTCAGACACTCTGGCTCTTCTTCAGCATAGTACTCAAGATGTTACACAGTGTTCAAGCCTTATAATAGACTGGACTTTAGGCTCGATGGTTTTGCTCAGCCATAGACTAATGTAAGTGCTCACAGCCAAGGCAGCCTGGGCTGAACTATGATATTCTGGAGGTTAGGTGTATTGGATACACTTTCTACTTCCTGTATTTTCAACTTATACTTGGCTCCATTGGGATGTGAGTCATCTGTAAGGTGGGAGCATCTGTACTATGTTAGAGAAAGATGGGTAATAAGAGAAGGAAGGTTTTGTAAAATGGTGTAATCTCTCATAGAAAAGGAATGAAAAGGTGCTTTAACAATGTCACTTTTGAGCAGACACCTGAAAAATGAGAGAATTTACTATAAGGCAACCGAGGGTTAGGTCATTGTAAGCAGGGAAAAGCAAAATAGAGTCCTGAGGTTTAAGCATAATTGGTGCATTTAAAGAAAAGTGAAAGTGAGAGTATGACTAGACTAGAGTTACCAGGCAGGTAAAGGTTAAATTGGTAGATAATAATTTAAAAAAAATGGCGGCCATTGCTAGAACTCAACAGAGTTTTGTACAATATATGTGTGAAGAGCCATGATCACTCCTGAACAAGGCCATAGGCAATATTGCATGCCAGTCCTCTAACGGATTTAAGCGCTGTAGTCAAATGAAGTAACACAGAAAGTTACTACGTAGTGTGGTCTATATAGCAAGTTCCTGTCTGAAAGAATTAAAAAAAAAAAGGAAAAAATGGAAAGGGATCATTATATCTTAGTTCTGAGTTGGCAAAGAATTTCTTCTTTAAGGTAGAAGATTCTTTTGGTAAACCAAAACTGGTCAGGCTGTTGAAGTTCTAACTACCAATTAATTAATTTGGAGCATGGAGATTACGAGATGTACCATAAGCATTCATGTGTTTGTGGTACTGCTTTAATTTCAATAACACATGCCAATTTTCAATCATAAATGAGTAAAACGTGAATGAATAAAATAGCTTTATCAAGCTAGCCCACAGAAAGCAGTAATAAAATCTTGGAAACAATACTTATATGTGCACACTTATGTGTACACTGAGACAATTGTTTGAAGAGTCAGGAGCCTGGCTGAAAGTAGGCAGGAATAAGAGGGGGTATTTGCCTCAGAAGGGAGCTAGGAAAGATGAAATATGCAGAGTTTTAAGTGTTCTGTCTGAAAGCTCTGCCTGCATCATAAGAAGCTAAGAAGCTTAAGTGACAGAAAGCCACAGCTGGCAGGAAATGGCAAAGCAACCAAGCAAGTACAGATCAAGAGACAAGTCTGCAATCAGGCAAAGAAAAATGACCCCTGACATATAGGGAAACATTGCTAGACCAACTGCTAACTATCCTGGAGAAGCAATGGAGGGCAAGGAACAATAATAAAACATTTCTTCTTCTTCTTTCTTCTTCTTCTTTCTTCTTCTTCTTTCTTCTTCTTCTTCTTCTTGTTCTTCTTCTTGTTCTTCTTCTTGTTCTTCTTCTTGTTCTTCTTGTTCTTCTTGTTCTTCTTCTTCTTCTTCTTCTTCTTCTTCTTCTTCTTCTTCTTCTTCTTCTTCTTCTTCTTCTTGTTCTTCTTCTTGTTCTTGTTCTTCTTCTTGTTCTTCTTCTTGTTCTTGTTCTTCTTCTTCTTCTTCTTCTTCTTCTTCTTCTTCTTCTTCTTCTTCTTCTTCTTCTTCTTCTTCTTCTTCTTCCTCTTCTCCTCCTTCTCCTTCTCCTCCTCCTCCTTCTTTTTATTAATTAATTTTTTTACACTCCATATTTTATTCCTCCCCCCACCCACCCCCAACTATTCCACATTCCATACCTCCTCCCCACCCACCTGTCTCCACATGGATGCCCCCACCCCCCACCCCACCTGACCTCTCAACTCCCTGGGGCCTCCAGTCTCTTGAGGGTTAGGTACATCATCTTTGAATGAACACAGATCCGGAAGTCCTCTATTGTATGTGTGTTGGAGGGCCTCATATCAGCTGGTGTATGCTGTCTGTTTGCAGATCCAATGTTTGAGAGATCTTGGTGGGGGGGTCCAGATTAATTGAGACTGCTGGTCCTCCTACAGGATCACCCTTCTCCTCAGAGTAGTAGTAGTAGTAATACCTTAGAATTCAATGCCTAGTGAAGGTATCTTTTGAAAATGGAAAACAAACACAAAAACAAAGTATAGCTAAGTGTATTTACTGGCAGCAGAAGTGTGCATAAAGATGCCCTAATGAATGATCTCATGACTGAGGTGAAATGATTCTCACCTCTTTGTAGGACAGTGAAGATGTCCAGAAATAGAATATATGTGACTATATCTAACAAACTTATTTTTATAATGCATACATATAATATAGTCCATCCTTGTTGTTCATGGCAGCTACATCCTATTAAGTATCTCTGTAAACTGAATTAGTGAATGCTGAATTATCACTCCTAAGAGGAGGGTAGCACGAATCTCTTGGAAGTCTCTAGTTACATTTTCATCAAACAATCAATAGACAACACTGTTTTATGTGAGCTGCTATGTAAAGATAAATTAATTAATATATGTGATGTTTCATTATAGTCAATAGCACTTTGTAACTCATGCCTGAAGGAAATTTATTAGACATGGTTTTCTTTCCACCGTCTTGCACTTGAGCAACACTAGAAGCATGTTGCTTTAGTATTATGCCTTCTACACAGTGTTAGGGGTGTGAAATCAACAACAAATAAAGGAAATATGCATTCTAAGTAGACTGATGCAAACATTAGTATAGAATTACTAAGAATAATGCAAAGAACATTAATACACAATGTAAGATATCAAGCAAGAAGTTTGTAAGATATCAAACCTTGTTTGACCTCAGCTTGGAATATACAAATCAGATAATTCTTTTTCTCTCTTTTTAAATCTTTAATTCTCTGTAAATGACCGAGAGAGAGAGAGAGAGAGAGAGAGAGAGAGAGAGAGAGACACTAACATTGATTTTTTAGTGTAAAATAAATTTTAGTTAGAAAGTGAGTTTTCAAATCCAGAAACCATTAGTAAGAACTTACTATGAATTGATACTTTCTTCTTGATAAAAATATGTGACTTGTTAAATTATGAAGTGTGTAGTTTTATGAGAAGTACAAAACCAATACAAAAATTAAAGAAGTAATAGAGTCATAGTGTTTCAAGGTAATTTAATGTTGTGTTAAGTAATTAGTCCTAGTTCTGCATAAATTATAAAACATCAAATATCATAATCCATTGAGCAGCCCTCAAAGACAATGTAAAGAGAAATAGCTAAAGTCAATGAAGAAAACAAAATAGAATACAAAAAGTTTAGTAGCCTCCCCTATCTTCCCCAAAATGATAAAAAATATTAAAATGTGTAAAATAAAAAACTAAAATAAAATGGCAGAAGTAATCCTTACCATATTAGCACTTACACTAAGTATGACTGGATCAACACTATAATAAAAGCTACATATGAACAGAATGGTATTCAAGAAGCCCTACCTCAGCACCACTCACACTACCCACAGAAGATGCTCTTTATTATAAACTACTAAAATATTGTTTGTAAAATAACAAAAATAGTTAAATCATGCAAATACCAAGACAAATGAAATAGCTTTATTATAAAATACACAAATAAACACTAGGAAAGGGAGCATTATTGGGAAAAAGCATGTTTCTTAATAATGAAAGTATTTATTTATAAGGAAGTTACAGTAATTTAAATTTCTATGGGATAAATTTTATTTCAAAACATATGTAACAGAGTATACAGACTGGAGACAGAACGAGACATTATAAATTCATAATTAAAGGTTTCTAATAATCTTTCCTCGGTAATTGATAGGAAGAAAGTCAGTAAGTGTATTAAGGCTGAATGCTAATTAACCTGAATTTCCTTTGTAGAGCAGAACCTCAACAACTTCAGGATAGAAGTTTATTTCCAGAACTCCTGGAACATCTGCTATAATAGACCACAGGTAGGTTTCTATACATATACAGCATCTACTGTAATAAACAAACCCAGATAGGTTTCTATACACATGGGGCATTCACTGTGATAGACCACAGGTGGTTAATAGAAAGGTCTTGATATGGTTCAAAACACTGAAGTTTTGTGAGAACATTGTCTGACTACATAAAGCTTGACTGGAACTCAGTAAACTGCCAAGAAAAGCCACAACATTCAGAAATCAAACGAGACATTCCCATATAACCCATGGATCAAAGAAAGAATTACAAGAGAGTTGTGAATAGTTTTTCATGTAAAGGACAATAAAAATAGGGCATGAAAATTGTATTACATAGTTAATGCCATGCTTGGAGGCATAAGGCAGATCTTAAGTGTCTATGTTAGGGCACAAGATCTGCTTTCAGTGGTCTTCAGACATCAAGAAAGACAACTAAAAAGAATTGTTAAAAGGTAGAACTAATAAACACCACATATCAATAAAACTGGAAAAAATGAGGAAAATCATTTTAAAGACAAAAAACATTTTATAAAACTTTTAATTCGGTTGATTATCAAGTAACAGAGCTTGGGCAGGATAACACAAATGACCAGTATCTGGAGTAAGTAAGTTTTCATGGTATAAGATTAATATATAAGAATAAAACATTTTTCTATATGCTGTGCTAAAATAAAAAGGTTACCATTTATAAATGTTTAGTTATTGGGAGAGCTGGAAGGAAGGAATGGGAGATAGATATGATCAAAATACACTGTATACATTCATGAAATGTTCAAAAAGAGAAAAATGAATTCTATACACAATAA